>NC_030418.2:4718853-5086353 GCF_001660625.3 Ictalurus punctatus | reverse complement strand
ATTTTAAGGACGGTCTGCAGGGCAGATACTCAAAGCCCCTCGTATTATGCTGACCACTCACTTCCGAGTTGTGCGCAGGTTGGCACGGATGAGTGGTATTGCTTTTAATGTATTGATCCCCCACCACCACTCCACGATGGCCCGGCTCTATCAAAGTTCGCTTACCATTGAGATTTTGCCCGCAGTCTGTGCTCTTTAATTAAAACTGGGCCATGGAGATTCTGTCAGTCGGTACTTATCTGCAGTGTACCACTGATATCGGGAGCGGTCATGCTAGTGCTGATAGGTGCTCCACACTCATCATGTGACCTGGGACTACATACTGTTCATAGGCGTTGTCCTTTTCACACTTCCTTTTAGAGAGCTGGGCCAAAATGGGTCTCAGCATTAATGTACAGAGGAAAATTATTATTATGATGAGTCACGAGCTTAGCTTTATGGTACAGTATTTTTATGGGAAATGTAATGAAAGGTGCCCGGGGATAAATCGGTCAATCCAAACCACATGAATTATACCTAGGTGCAGTGCAGGTGCATTTTACTACGCAGTGCTGTGAAGAAGGCTTACTTTACTTTATTGATATGACTCATTAACTCACTCGAACAGTCATGGAGTCGCTTAAGGCAAACATTCAGTCGTGCATTCATCAGAAACTCACCTGTTGAGAGCAAGGACACATTTTGAGGACACACACCTCAGACAATAGTCTGTTTCTAAAAGTCTCTAAAATGTATCCCTTCACTGTCAAAAATCAATCCATCCATCCATTTTCTGCACCGCTTGTCCTACACAAGGTGACGGGGAGCCCGGAGCCTATCCCCGGACATGCAACGGCAAACGTGTTAACCACTAAGCACTAACCCACCCTGTAAAATACGAATATGAAATATATTTATCCCATGGTGCTGTCGTGTCCTCGAATCTGATTGGTCAGAAGCTGTTTTCTAAAAATCCCCTCAGCTGGGATTCGAATCCCAGGTTCATATCAATGTGTTCCTTCGCATACGTTATCGTTTCTATAGAAACGGCGCATTCACACGGACATCGCATGGCAGACGCTTCACGTAATCTTAAGCCCAATGATATAAAGTTTGCGAACATTTAGTGTCCAGTGACCGCGTTTTGGACTTAGTTTTTGGGGGCGAAAAAATCATAACCCTTGATTTACACTAGAGAACTAGAAAGTTTTTCACATAAAGAGGAAATGATTTCAATTTGTCATTGTCATTCAAGCCGCGTATTTAAAAAAAACGTAGGACTAATGATGAACGTAAACATGCAATTCATTATTCATTGGACTGGCAGAAAAGCTGCTCCATAATTCATCATCTTTGCCTAGCAGAATTGCATTGATCTCTTCAGTTTTGGCCCTTCAGCATTGTCCTCCTTTTCTCTCCAAACCGCTCACGCTTGGCTTTTCCGCTTTACCGTCTTTAGCCTGACCTATTATATCAATCATCTGCTGCAGAATAAAGAGCACCTTGAAGAAGAGGAGGAATAAATATCACAGTGAGGAGTGAGGAAATGAGGGCTTCAGTGTGTGGGGGGGTGGGGGGATGTGAGCGGGAGTTTATACGAGTTAAGGGCGTGTCTTTGTGTTCTTATTCACCGCTGTGTATCTCCGCTCTCCACCTGTACTAACGATTAATGAATAAATGAATCAAAGGCATCGTCCTGCACTTTCACTCACCTGATCGTGATCCTCTGACCACGTTTAAGAGACAGGTACGTGACAGCGGGACGGGCGTATTAGCCAGACCTCCAGGGGTAGTGTGACTCGCGTTGTGCTGGGATCTCGGGTGCAAATCTGTACAACATGATCACGTCAGTCTGACTTCATCGATATTATATTCAACGATTAAATTAAATCTAGGCTATATTACGAAAATAAAAGAATGTTTGCCGTCCTAATCCTAACTATTACAGTGCATGCGAAGTACAGAGGCTAAGAATGCATAAGAAAAGAAAGATTAACAATTCATTTATTTGAAAGCATAGGAAAATGAAAATGGGCTCTTATTGCACCGTATTAATCAAAGTTTAATTAAAACGCTGATTACTGCAGAGAGCTGTAGGTGGTGTGCCGATGGGGATATGTGTAACTTCAATTCATTAACATCTTGTCTTTCTCTTCATCTGTCTCTCTTTCTGTCTCTTAGACCTAGGTCTGGATCAGTTTGTGGTGAAGCGCTATGATGGAAAGGTAAGCTGTGTGTGTGTGTGTGTGTGTGTGTGTGTGTGTGTGTGTGTGTGTGCGGGCGAGTGGGTGGAAGCTGAGAGGTTACCTAGATATTGTTCTACCCAGCAGGATGTTGCCGGAGAACGTGTGTTTCCAGAGCCGCTTCTCATAAAGCCATTATTCTCTCTCTTCAGAAGGACCGAAGCCTTGGATCCCTCCTGACGTTAATCTTGCTTTCTCTCTGCTTTGGTCGTCAAGTCACAGAAAATAGTTGTTGTTGTTTGTGTGTATAACTACTTAACCAAATTCTATGGCCTTTGTAAGAAAGCAAACCAACTGAAGATAGAAGAAGTGTTTACTCTCTGTCTCTCTCTGTCTCTGTCTCTCTCTCTGTCTCTCTATCTCTATCTCACTATCTCTGTCTCTCTATCTCTGTCTCTGTCTCTCTATCTCTGTCTCTCTATCTCTGTCTTTCTCTCTGTCACTCTCTCTCTGTCTCACTATCTCTATCTCACTATCTGTCTCTCTGTCTCTCTATCTCTGTCTCTCTGTCTTTCACACACTCTCTCTCTCTCTATCTCTGTCTCTCTCTCTGTGTCTCCCTCTCTCTGTCTCTCTCACTCTCTCTCTCTGTCTGTCTCTCTGTGTCTCTCTCTCTGTGTGACTTTCTCTGTCTCCCTCTCTCTGTCTCTCTCACTCTCTCTCTCTGTCTGTGTCTCTGTGTCTCTCTCTCTGTGTGACTTTCTCTGTCTCTCTCTCTCTGTCTCCCTGCCTCTGTCTCTCTCTCACACTCTGTGTCTCTCTCTCTCTCTCTCTCTCCCTCCCTCCCTCTCTCTCTGTTTTATTTGTAACAGCTAAAGCACTGTTGCTGATCTGTGGCAGTGTTGAGCTGGACACATCGGTTTTTAGAGTAGGGTCAAAGGTCAGTTCTCTACACCATGCTGTTGTCCGAATCTTAATCTATTTGCTTCTTGTATAACGTGTATATTAATGGATAACTTATAGCGATGAGACACAACCTCTCTTTTTTTTTTTTTTGCCTCTAAATTATTCAAAAACTACTTTTTATAGTTACGGTTGAACATTTTGGAATTGGTTCCTCATAATAGCTAATGTGAACACTGAGCTGTGAGCGAAAGCACTTTTAGTTTTCACCTGGTCTCCGAACGTCCTCAAGCTCACACAATGAAGAGTAACACGAGGCTTAGCCTTGCTGGTCTCCTCTCTACAGCCATTAGCGGCGTTATCCGTAGGAGGCATGGAGTGCAGTAACAAGTGCAAACAGAGTGGCTCTTTATGAACTGAACCTTGGACGACGCGCTCGTGTTTGGCCCGAGCCCGGGCATGTCTCAGCCACCCACACCCTGATTAGCCCACTCGAGAGATATGATAAAAGAAGAAAAAAACCATAAATCAGAACTGTTAAAGCTTAATTCTGTCTCGGAGGAAGCTTGCACAACATTTTCCTGCTCTTTAGTAAACGTGTAGCGTTCGCGTGATGAAAACAGACCGGATCATATTTTAATGAATGCTTGTTTTTTTTTATTTAGTTGTGCAGTCAGCCTTCACATCTATTCAAACTGATCTCACTCTCTCCTCCCTTCTTACTCTTTCATTCACAAATCTTCCCTTCACAGCGCATTTCTACAGCACATCACCCACTTTCTCTCTTTCTTTGTCTCTCTCTCTCTCTCTCTCTTTCTTTCTCTCAATCTCTCTCTCTATTTCTCTCTTTCTCTCCCTCTATTCCTCTCTCTCTATTGCTCTCTCACTCGATTTCTTTCTCTCTCACGCTCTCTAATTCGTTCTCTCACTCCCTCTCTGTTTCTTGCTTTCACTCCCTCTATTTCTTGCTCTCACTCTCTCTCTATTTCTCTTTCTCTATTTCTGTCTATTTCTCTCTCTATTTTTTTCTCTCTCTCTCTCTATTTCTCTCTCTCACTCTCTGTATTTCTCTCTCTTTCTCTCTATATATATTTATCTCTCTCTCTCTCTCTCTCTCTCTCTCCTTCCCAGTTCGTATTTGGCAATTGGCTCGAGCTGCGGAGATGGCGTTTGTTGTCATCTTTATTTTCATTCGTCTGTGTGTCTCATTAGGTTTATCCAGTACCCAGCCTTTTGGCTCTTTCTCCATTCAATCCCCCTTTCTCCTGTCTCTGGTTTTGTGTAACCCATCTTATCCCAGTATAACAGGACACTGTAATGGGAAAGCCAGACTGTAGGGAATTTGTAGCAGTGTAATGAGCCGTGCTTTATGGACGCGTAACAGTTTTGTCCTAACCCTTTTATATTTTTCCTTAACAGTATTTTACAGCTTTGCAGGTGCTGCGCTCGGCTGCCTGTTAACACCGAATTACAGCATTTGTTCAGGTGCATGTTCGGTGTGTGGGGTGCTCACGGGGGAAAATTGCTTTTTGCTGTCTCCACTATGTAACTGTACTGACTCCTCTCTCTCCCTCTATCTCTCTCTCTCTCTTTCTTATTTTTTGTATTTATTTTATCTCTTTTTTAAGCAAAATTCCTGTCGGCTTCTCAGTGTTTTATCCAATATTCTCTACAGTTATGCCCTATGCTAACATCGTAACCTCGCGTATACTTTAATTGTCTTGTTGTGCTGGATATATCTTGTGCTCTTGCAGCTGTCTCGCACCTTGTGCTCCACTCATGTAACCAATAAAACCTTCCATTCTCTCTCCTCCCTGTCTCTCCATCCTTTCTTCCCTCCATTTCACAAATCCACCCTCCATCCTTCCACTCTTTCCCATGCATCACATATGCCCGTCCCTCTGAGTAGGACTTCTGGCAGGTATGGGGACGATACAGCACTGCATGAGCGTGCGCACGAGTGTGTGTGCGTGCGTGTGTGTGTGCGTGCTTGTGTGTGTATATGCAATTGAGAGCACTAAAAAATATAACAAGAAAACTCTTCCTTCTGCCTCTCTCTCTCTCTCTCTCTCTCTCTCATTATCTGTTCAGAGTTGTCAGAGCTTCAACAGATGCTGGTCTCTCTTTTCCCGAGCAAGCCTTTCAACCTAAAGCATAGTCCTCAATTACACCGCACAGGAGTGCAGCCAAGCAATGCATTACAGCCATATAAATTTCATTAATAATCAGTTTTGGTTTGGGGAATATAGCGTGGTGGCAAGCAGAAAGTGAGAATTCTGGCTTCAGCAGAAATGAGGAGGGAATAATTACTGACAGCGCATCTTTCCCCTAATGGTGTGTTAGTGAAACCCACTGACACAGACAGGTAGATGGGACTCGACTTTCCATAACAGACGCTTATGTGGAGATGGAGAGGTGAAACATGGTGTGGTCAGAATCCCACAGTGTCAGTGCTGGAGTTTTTATAACTGCCATCGTTTATCCGGTTCATTCTTCTTCTTCTTCTTATTATTATCAATATTATTATTATTATTTCATTATACGTTGTTTAAAGGGGCAGTTTCATTTCGTGAGACTTCTCTAAATTGTAATTGCAATGGGGGGAAAAAATTTACAAGGCTTCCTCTTCTGCAAACCAAGCCAACTCTCTCTCTCTGTTAAATATGTTAGAAAATGTAAACGGAAGCCTGAAACAAAGAAAGCGACCAGTTTAACTGGGTTCTCTTTTGAAATGATTGGTTTAGAAAGACTTTTATAGGTCACAAGCTGCTGTGTGTTGTCATCGCTGCGGCTTTCAGTTAAAAACAGTCCTCAGTAGCGGATTCTGCTTTTAGGCGTAGGACACGTACTCGAGCACACAAAACTAAACAGACAGCATAAAAGGAAAGGGCAGCAGTTCTAAGATCTGTACAGGTGTTCCATTGAACACACACACACACACACACACAGACACACACACCTGAAACACAGCTGATGCTTGCATAACCAAGCTTTCTGTGGTGGAACAATGCAGCTGACCATTGCTTCTGAATTACTAACCATGCATACATGTACACATCCTGTGTGTATGTAAGGTTGTGTGTGTGTATATATAATATATAAGATTTAGCAGATTCTGCAAGGGGTATGTAAATCTTGGGGCACAATTGTATATATGTGTGTGTGTATATAGATAGATAGAGAGATGGATGAATGGATTGGCAGATCTGTTCAGGTTTTCTAAACATTAAATGCGAGTAGGCTTCCCTCAGGCCGGAGAAATCCTGTACCTGATCTCGGACAACTCTGAATTGTTTTCTTTCTTTCTCTCTACCTCTCTCTCTCTCTCTCTCTCTCTGAACCAGAGGTCTTTGCCTGTGTCGCTGTATCATCTTTCTCTCTCTCTCTTTGTGTGTGCATGCCCTGCTGAATGTCTGCAGGACGGCCACTGCAAGCTGGGAGTGGGTAGTAGAGTTGCCTGTTGCGCCCCCTGTCTGCACTCTGTGGCACCACAGTTTGCCCCGACCTCGGGAAGCTCAGTGTTTCCTCTGATGTGTGGAAAAGAAACGTATGAGATCACATTCTTGGCATGCTCTGGAAGTGTAGTTTTGGGTTTTGGTGAAAAGGGAATGCGCTACACTCTGCATCATCCTTGTGGTCGTAGGGCACTGTGATGTCACATCCTCTGCCTAGTGTCAGGTGACCTAGGTAGACAGGCGGGGTGGGGGAGGTGTAGTGTTGAGTGATGAGCCTGTGGCATGCTAATAGAGCTGCTGCCAGTGGAAAATGGTGTGATGGCTTGTGGCTGAATTGTTGACCTTATTTTGAGTTTTCATTCTCAGCAGGAGGCTGACAATTGGGGGTGTCATACACACACACACACACACGCACACACACACACACACACACACACACACATGTACTCTCCTCTCAATCTGTAAGTTGATGGTAATTGATGTATATGACAACCTAATATCTTGAAAACTATTGAACACCTGCTCTGAGATTTCTTCAGATGCAAACACACACACACACACACACACACACACACACACACACACACACACACACACACACACACACTAAGGATCTACAGAAACACCATTTGCAATTCATTTGTTCCCAAATGGTATTAAGATGAAGGATGAAATGAGTTTTTTGTGAAAGCGAGGTGTGTGTGTGTGAGAGAGAGACCGTGATAATAAAACAGGACCTTTTCTAAAGCCCGTGATGAATGATGTGAGATATTGATTGGTGTTTGAGACTGTGCATGGCTTATATACCTTCTCAGGGCGGCTCCTATTTCGTTCTGTCTTGGGGTTTGTTTTTTTTTGGGGGGGGGGATTCATTTTTTATTTTTTTTGCTTTCGTTCATGCTTTGTTGCTAGCTTTCTCGTTTATTCGATTTGTTTTTATGGATATAGACTTGTCATAAAACAACTTTGTAGAAATGCATTTCCAGTAAGGGTGACCGAGGAAAAATCCCTGTAAGAAAGAAGCTTGAGAAGATCCAGGACTCAAATGGGAATGCACCTTCCACTGGCCATCAATTTCTCTTTTTTTTTTCCCTCTCTCTCTCTTTTATCCTTCACATTTTCATCAGCTCTAGTTCCTTAACCCATAGTAAGTACACTGGCCATTTCTTCTTTGACACACAATTACAGCGTTCAGGGAGAGAAGCCACATCACACATGTTGATGGTTGCACATATCAGGTCTTCTCGATGGATTGATTTAATCACACTTGCGCACAAGACTGTCTTTTCTCTGTTCCGAATCTGTCCATCAGTAGTACTAATAAAGTGAACCCTCGCAGCACTGCTAGTGAATCAACAGGAAACGCTCCACAGTTCACAAACACAGTTCACATCATACTCGGTAAGCAAAGGGCCAGTGCTTAGCCTAAGGGCTTCTCCTTAAGTCTAGCAATATCAACTTCCCAAAGAGCAGGAAGCCCTGAAGCAAGGCCAATCAAAAAGAGAAAGAAATGAGAGAGAAGCAGGACTGCCCTACGTTCCAGTGCACACTGCTCCTCCGCTGTGCTTCATTCTTAGCACTCCACTTTCTTTACCAGAGCTCAGCTTCAGAGCTTGCAGCGTTTCACAACAGACGCCCTGCTATTGACAGGCTTTATTGTACCATTCACAACTCCTTTTAGGCAACCAGCTAACAATTAGTTAAATGGTTACGTGATGTGAGAGTTACCTTACTCGCAGTGTAAAAATAATAACAACTGTGGAGCATTTAACAAGAGAACATCTAAAGTGCCGATACACAGCATACAATATCCTGTCATAGACGATGATTGTCAACAGGTCAACACAGATTTTTTGTATTTATTGCTTATAGCTATTTATTGAGTGTGTAGCTTCTTCCAATAATCTTCGACCTGTTCTTATTTTACTGGCAGTTGTGAAAAATGTGCCACAAGTCATTGTTACTCTACAAAAAAGTATGAAGTCTTTTAGATCGAGCTGCCATGCTGCCATCTTATTTTATAGACTCCATACTGTCTCGGCTGTGTCTCAGTGCTGTCTTCGTACTGTCTCGGCTGTGTCTCAGTGCTGTAATCGTACTGTCTCGGCTGTGTCTCAGTGCTGTAATCGTACTGTCTCGGTTGTGTCTCAGTGCTGTAATCGTACTGTCTCGGCTGTGTCTCAGTGCTGTCTTCGTACTGTCTCGGTTGTGTCTCAGTGCTGTCTTCGTACTGTCTCGGCTGTGTCTCAGTGCTGTCTTCGTACTGTCTCGGCTGTGTCTCAGTGCTGTCTTCGTACTGTCTCGGCTGTGTCTCAGTGCTGTCTTCGTACTGTCTCGGCTGTGTCTCATCATTGTCTTCATACTGTCTCAGTGCTGTCTTCATACTGTCTCAGTGTTGTTGTCATATTGTCTCAGTGCTGTCTTCATACTGTCTCAGCTGTGTCTCGGTGCTGCCTTCATACTTTCTTGTTGCTGTCTCAACGCAGTCTCAGTACTCCGTACGTCATCTCCGCTGTGCCTCAGTTCCGACTACAGTCGCTGTGTTGTGTTTCAGCTCGGAAGCTCCAGGCCATGTGGTGCTGAACAGACCAGCAGCCATTAGACATTTCTCATTCTCTCCCTTCTCTTGCTTTTCCCTTTCTCTGTGAGCAGAGACTGTTTGTGATGGAGTCGGATCACCTCACAGGCTTTGAACACTTTCTGTATTGCAGTTGTGTGTGTGTATGTGTGTGGGTGTTGGTTTGCAAGCTTTGCTCCTCTTTTGTGTTAATATGTAGCCTGCTGAGTGTTGTTTGTGTGCGTTCCTGGCTGGGAAAGGTGCTGCATGTTCTCTGAGGATCTCTGAAGGTGACAGCAGGGGCATGTGGTGCTTAGAGCACGCGTGCGCGCACACACACACACACACACACACACACACACACAATCTAATCAGTTGCTCTTGCTGCAATAGCTAATACCCAGACTTCCCTGTCTGCAATAAAAATAACTTGCGCTCTTTTTTCAACACAAAACACAGACTCACACAAACACCCATCTTCAGCCTTGCACTTAGACTTAATTATTCCAGCATTACTCCCCTGAGCGGGGGAGTCGTGTTCTTCATAAGTGTTTTGGGGTAAATCTCACCGCACTATATTTATAGCACAGTGACGTTAGCGTAAGTGTGTGTAGGCTCTGGAAAAATAAAGGTGTAGAGCAGAATTAATATTTGTGAAATAGGTTCACGCTGTCTAACGATGTCATCGTCCTTACAGGCTCGGTGACGCTGACTCAGATTATGTTAAAGGAAACCACGATGAAACGCAGTATCCTGGTAATGATTCCGGTGTTAATTTGTTAGTCGATGCTGTATTTCTGTGTTCCTGTGACAAGGCAGAGGTTGTCTGCCACTCTGCTGTCACAAGGGGAGAGGCTCGGCTAGGCTAGGCTAGTTAGCGGTCTCCGAGACGACGACGACGGAATTAGCTTTGGAAGCTGACCTGTTTGAGCAAAGTGTACAGATGAGGAGGTGAGAGAGCTGGACAGACTAAAGGATTAAAGCGCTGCTGCATCGCTCTCTAAGAAAGAGTGAAATTTCACTGAATTTGACATTGTGGGTAATGTAGGGAAACCCTTAACCGAAATGAAAGGGGACCCAACATGTTAATGGAAAAAAGCTGGGTTTTTCCGTTAAGTGGGCAAATTTTCCATGGAATTCCACTGTTCGTCTGTTCGAACGGTAAACCTGCCAAATACTTTAAATCCATCTGTTATGACTGTAATTGACAGTCCATCAACATTGCTGTCCGTTCTGAAAGGCTGATGAACCAGTTTCCTGTAAACTCTCAAATAATGCTTACAGTGCACCAGCACGGCATTATAACGAGTGTTCAGCACAACAAGCGCTCTCTTTTTCCTCCGAAGTGTAAAACGGAGGTCGGCTATTGCTTATGAGGACGATTTGAATAATGCAGCTGTGTAGTCTGTAAAGCTGAACAAAGTTTTTTGTCGAGTATGTTTATTTTTTTCCGCTGAGTAGACTACAGGATAAATAGCATTATATATATATCACACACACACACACACATGCATATACACTACCGGTTAAAAGTTTAGACACACTCATTCTTTATTTATTTATTTTCTTCCCACATTTTAGAATAATACTAAAGTTATCAAAACTCTGGAATAACCCAAATGGAACTATGGAAAGTATGTTGTGATAAAAACGACCTAATTCATTTCATATTTAGCATCTTCAAAGTAGACGCCCTTTTCGCCTAGAATTTTCCAGAAATGTATTCTTGGCGTTTTCTCAACCGAGTTCTTAAGGAATTTCCCTGAGATGTCTTTTAAACCGTATTAAAAGAGTTCACACCTACGCTGGACACTTATTGGCTGTTTTTCGGAATATTTCGCTCCAAGTTATCTGTTTAAAAAAAAGATTTTTTTGTAAATAAAATGTTCGTTTTCTAATGAAAGATATGAATATGTTGGCATGATTATATTTCAAACATTTAATCACACACCTTCAGATCAAAAGGTTTCTAAGATCATGAGAAACATTTCAGTTGAGTGTCCACAAACTTTTGACCGGTTGTGTGTATGTATATATCTCAGGATACTGCAGATTGTTTATTTTATTTAAAAGGTTTTTTTCTTTTACAGAATTGTGTTATGACTGTTAAAATAAAAAAAAATATATATATTTTTTAAAAAACTACCGTTGTTATAAATGTTTATATTTGTACACCAAGCGGATGCTGGATATATTTTTTATTATTATTTAATGTCTTTATCTGTCCTAGTTAAATAACTGATTTAAATTAGAATAGAATCAGGTAAAAATCATCACCCAAGCCTGTAGTGTGTGTGTGTGTGTGTGTGTGAGAGTGAGTGAGTGATGTAGTCGTCCATGATGAAGTCAGTAATGGTGAGGTGGTTGTTTTTTTTTTAACTCCTTCTCTCTCCCTCCTTGACACTCTGATGGGATCTCCAGCAGACGGAGGTAACACACAGACTAAACTCTGGCATGATGTGTGTGTGTGTGAGTGAGAGATAGAGCTAGCGAGACAGATACACTACTGTGTGTGTGTGTGTGTGTGTGTGTGTGTAAGTTGTTATTCAGTCACCGTGTGAGAAAATGAATGCAGGACAGACCACTTCTCACTGTGTCTGTGTGACTTGTGTAGTCTTTTGTTTAAGTGTGTGTGTGTGTGTGTGTGTATAATACTGTGGTAGTGTTTCACATTAGACTGTTGTACACTGATTTATGTGCCACTGTGGTGGTAATAATGATGATGATGACAATGATGATGATGATGATGATGATAATAATATGTTCTCTTCATGTTCCCTCTTCCCTCTGCCATGTCTGCCTGAATGAGTATGCTGCACTTGCATGTTCCGTGGATGTTGTGTACTGTGTGTGTTTATTAGCATGCTAGCGTGTTGTGTGTCTGTCGTTCTAATGCCCGTAGAGCTCATACTGCAGCAAATTGTTCTGCATTGTACCCAAAATGCAGATGTGCAGCTAACACTCCATCTATCCATCTTTCTCTCTCGGGACCAACAGAAGATTTCTCAAGAGCGGGAGAAGTTTGCCGATGAAGACAGCATCTTCTATACACTCGGGGAGTGCGGCCTCATTTCCTTCTCTGACTACATATTCCTCACCACCGTTCTCTCCAGTGAGTGTGTGTGTGTGTGTGTTTTTGTTCAATCCCTTTAAACCATCTGGGATTTGCTCGTTCTGAAGATGTTGCTAAGGAAACATGACCAAGGAGTATTATGTTGTAAAAAAAAAACATCTGCTTCTCATAGAACATTTATATAGAATTCCCTCTAGATGTGACATACAGTTGAGGTCATAAGTTTAAATACGCCTTTCAGAATCCACAAAATGTTCATAATTTAATAAATAAAAATAAGACGGATCATAAAAATCCCATGTTTTTTAATTTAGCTCTGGCCTGAATAAGCTAGTTCACATAACAGATGTTTACATATAATCCACAAGACACAATAATACCTGAATTTACACCTGGTTTACACCTGGTGGTTACCTGGATGATCCACGACTGTTTGTATGTTTTGTGAGAGTTGTTCATGAGTCCCTTGTTTGTCCTGAGCAGTTAAACTGCCCACTGTTCTTCAGAAAAAATCCTCCAGGTCCTGCGTATGTGACCTCTTTCCAACACGGGCTCTATGATGTTGAGATCCGTCTTTTCACACTGAGGACAACTGAGGGACTCGTACACAACTATTACATAAGGTGCAAATGTTCACTGATGCTCAAGAAGGCAACACCATACATTAACAGCCTGGGGGGTGTAAACTTTTGAACAGGATGATCCGTGTAAATTATTAGTTTGTCTTCTGGGAAACATGTACATGTCTTATGTAGCTACTGAAGCGCAGTACTAAATGGGGAAAAAAACAACAACAGATCTTTAAACAAAATAACAATGTCCACCGATCATCCTGTGCAAAAGTTTACACCCCCCTTCCCAGTTCGTGTTGCCTTGTTGAGCATCAGTGAATGTTTGCACCTTTTGTAATGGTTGTGTACGAGTCCCTCAGCTGTCCTCAGTGTGGAAAGATCTACAGGATCTCAACATCACCAGTTCGCTAAGATTCTGTCAAGTTTTTTTTTTTTTTTTAGATTCGGCAGGGGAGCGGAGTATCTCACACGTTGTGGCTGTAAATCAAAAATGTCAACACAGTGGACTTTAAAAATGTTGCATTAGACTTTGGGATGCTGAATAATTAGTGTGCGTAGTGAGCAATACGGCTGACAGGTGGAAATTGGAAATAGAAGGCCAAGAGTGTATGTGTGTGTGTGTGTGTGTGTGATTTCAATGACAGATGTATTGCATTAATTGTTGTGTTGCACTCCAACAGCTGGAATCGCTAGTAATGATCCAAGTAATGATCTGAAATTAATTTCAGTCTGTTCCTTGACTGTGCACGCTAAACTGCTAACACGGCCCACAAAAGAAAAAAAACCTGCAGGGTTTTTATTTTTTATTTTTAATAATCTGCTCAATTTTGTATAATGCTAACAGACCCATGCTAGCTTTTATTTCATTATTAGCAACGCGTTTGTTTGACAGTTCTTACTCTGCGCTTTTGCTTCCAGCGCCTCAGAGAAACTTTGAGATCGCCTTCAAGATGTTTGATTTAAACGGGGATGGCGAGGTGGACCTGGAGGAGTTTGAGCAGGTAAAAAGACGCACACACATGCACTGCGTTCATTCACTTTGAAGATATTCCATTCTTTCTTAAACTAGAGATTTTAACCACACACAGTGTAGATTCTCATCAGCTGCTTTAAAAAAAAAAAAAATTTTTTCGACGTCTTACTGCTGCACAGAAGCAGATCGAAAGGAGCCTGACATTTCACAAAGTGTGACTTCTTAATGGTCACGTTACAAATGCATGTTGAATGGTGATAACTTCCGCATGTCGTAAAATGCTGTACTCGTCGTTTACGTAAAGAAACTCCCCGTTTGCCACATATGGTAAACAAATTGCCATTAGTCTCCAATTACATTTGTAAAAGCTCTTTTTTTTCTGCTGTATTTATAAACGTGACGTGAGCGATATGAATGCAGGTAAAGCCGGGTTCACACGGTACGAAATCCGTAGTCTTTGATCGCTAGTCTGACGCGTTCCCCGACAGACGGTTAACGGCCGTCGCGATCACATTGATCCTCCGTTTAAATCCTGACAGTGTCAGAAGATTTGAGGCACAGTCCTGTAGTGTGGCTTCTCCTCCTCCATACGAGTCTTCTTAACGTGTGTCCGTTTTTCTTGACTGTCGTAGAGGTCCTACAGTGTGACATCTCCGTACAGTCTGACAGGCAACAGTCGCAAAGGACTATTCAAAATCGCACGGCTTAAGACGCGTCGTCATTCTTGTAGTGGATGGGAAACGCCCGAACCGTCTCCAGTTACTCTTTTTGAAACGTCCCTGTGGCTAAAAACTCTAAAGACGGCCGTGCACTTGAGTGCGTCTGGCGATGCCACTGTGGGCAGGGATTAACCAAAATTGCACTAATGAGCCACCCATCTGCCTCAGCGAAGAGCTTTCTGTTGGGGAAAAAAAAAAAATTTGAGCAATAGCGAGGTCAGCCATTTATTCATCATCCTATTCAATCTTTCAATTAATTATACTTTTTGACTATTTTCCTTTATATTTGATATCTGTGTCACCTGTCTGTACTTTGTTGTGAGTTTAGATCAGTGTACTCGCTATTACACTTTCCTACCACCAGGGGGTTTCTACATAATACATCAAGTTCTAAATATACGCGCGTCATCGAACACGAGAACTTGATAAATCACATCCTGTGTAGGTATGATAAACCTCAAACGCAGCCTGATGGAATTTAATGAATGATGCCAGCCAGTTCGCGTTTGTGTCCCAGCTGCTACGCGAAAGGATTTCGAGTATAAATCAAAGCTGGATAGATGGACCACAGCAGGGTTCCCTACGTGCTCGTAAGCGTACGTCTGTTCTTGATCAGACGGCTCCACTCGAAGCCCTGTATTCTGCTACTCGGGCTGTTGAAGTGTGAATTGGACTTTAAAACATTCTCTTAGCGTTGAATGTGAACCGTCAAGTCGTTCTGATAGGATTTCGGCTCTAAACCAGGCTTCGTGTTTTTGTGATATTGCAACACAGGACCAGCTCAAAATATTTCTTTACATGTGTGTATCACAGGTGCAGAGTATAATCCGTTCTCAGACCAGCATGGGCATGAGGCACAGGGATCGCTCCACCACGGGCAACACTCTGAGGACAACCGGCTGCAGCTCGGCTCTCACGACCTACTTTTTCGGGGCCGACCTGAAGGGCAAACTGACCATCGGCAGCTTCCTCGAGTTCCAAAGGAAACTGCAACACGATGTTCTCAAGCTTGAGGTACAGCAATCTAAGAGCAATTAGAGAAATTCTGAGGACTTGAAGTGGCATGCTCGTTGTTGGTGATGCTGTTTAGTGGACTTCAGATACTGACGATGGGAGTAAAAACAACAACAACAAAAAAACAAGGCCTCTCTGATTCCATTTCATTCAACTATTTTGTTACGCTTGCTACTGTTATATAAATGATTATCGAATCAAATGTCATATCGGTGGGATGCTTCTGAGTGAGACTGAGCTTCTGTCGTAGCACATAAGGCAGAAACAAAGTGGAAAAATAAGTTACAAATATTTTAGAGCTATAATTGAAATAACTTGCATGAAAGACTCCATGAATGTATCGTCAGACCCGCCAATCTTCACGCGTTTTCCATAGGCGCTCCGCATTTTAACGCCATGAGTTTAGCACACAAAAATATGTCTCTCTCCTTTTTTTTTTCTTTTCACTCCCGATAAAAACAACAGCTGAGCCAATCGACTTATGAATCTGGAACGATTCTGCACGGTCGCGTACTGTAGGTGTTCCGAGATATCCGATATTAGCCGTCACTACCTGGAAGCCCCGCCCCCTCCTTTCTATCTCGTGTTAGTAATCTCGGTGCTTGAAAGATGTGGCGCTTTCAATCTTTCTGTCAAGGTAAACGGAGAATGTTTTGAGGCCGGCCGTGTGAAATACAATCCATCGATGTACGTCCGAGAAGTGTGCATACACGACTGTAGTCAGAAACTGTTCAGTGGAAAACGTTGACCGCGTGGAGCCATTTCACAGTTTCTACGTGGGACGTCAGACATTTGTGAAAGAACTATATCGAAAATGTGTACTGGATGTTTTGGGGCATAAATGACACTGCAGTATTCACGTCCACCGTCGTTCCGTTAACTTCTAACGACGGCCTGTTTTACGCTGCGTAGCAGTTGCGTACGGACGGCCGTTGAAAATCTGCTACGGCATCATAGATGCATATCATTGACACTAAAATGCTGTGCAGTCAAGAGCTTATCTAGTCTTCTTCCTCTAAACCTCGATGGAATTTTAAATCAGCAATATATCGTTGACTTCAAAACCCAATGTATTGGATTGCCATACAAATGGAAAGAGAAGAGGGGGATGGTAAGAGAGCACTGGGGTTAAAGGAATGGATTGTGTCTATGATGGCGAAACAAAGTCAGCATGTGTCATAGTTTCAGGTTGGCTCCATCACTAAGAGCTGTTTCTCACTCTCACTCCTTTAACGTAAGTGCTGAGGCGGCAGGTCTGACTTTAACTTGCTGTCCGGTCTGTTACGATGCAGACATTTCCACCATCTCCCACCCGTTACTTCCGTTTCCTGTCTCTATTCGGCCTCTCTCTGGCGCCAGTGTCCATTTGATAGACGTTCTCACTTAGGGGGATTGAGATGAGACTGCGTGAGAAAGAAAGAAAGAGAGAGAGAGAGAGAGGGAGACAGCTCTGGCTTGCTTATCTGTGGTGCAGTGGGAAGCAGCTCGAGTCTTGTGAGGATTAATGAGCGTGATGATAACATGGGACTTGATTTGGTTCAACGTTTTGTTTTTTTTCCTCCTCTCGGTAAAAAGATAAGATGTTAGGCTGAATTTTTAATACACCGTTCGGAACAGGTTTTAGATTGACGAAGATTAGCCTCGTAAATCCTACGTTTACGTTCACTCAAGTTCACGTCTCGCACCGTACCAGTTAGTCGACTCGGACCGTGGTAGATGGAGCTATTCCTCATGTCTGGAGTTGTACAGATAAGTCCCATTTAGGTAACGCAATCCAAATCCATAATGCTGATTTTGTATTCAGAGAAATAAAGCACACAGAATCATGATTTATACTTCATGTCACTCATTCCTATTCATCTCTGGACTGTATAGATTTTTTTGTGTGTGTGTGTGTCTTGATTAACGGTACTTGACTTGCTTGTATTAATATGAGTTGAATTGCATGTGTGTGATTTCAATGCTTTTTAGACAGTATATAAGAACAGACCAGTCCCAGTGTTGCTCTGCTGTCTGGATGATGCATGACTGTGCTAGCTCATACCTCATCATGTGGCCCAAAGGAGATTTACATACAGATGGGGTGGAGATTTCAGAGAAAGAGAGTGCAAAAGAAAGAAAAGCTTTCTTTAGCAGGCCCTTTTTTTGTCCAGTACCAAAAATATATAACAGATATACAAAAGGGTTAGCTAAGCATGTGATTAAACTCCACAGTCTTACTTATCCTCTGTTTGTGTGTGTGTTTGTGCAGTTTGAGAGGAATGACCCAGTTGATGGCAGGATCACAGAGAGGCAGTTTGGGGGCATGCTGCTGGCCTACAGCGGCGTTCAGTCGCGCAAACTCAAACTGATGCAAAAAGGCCTGAAGAAGATGTTCAAAGACGCGCAGGTAAGCCTGAGAGGAAATCATAACGGAGCATTCTGGGTAAAACGCATCATTAGCTTTTTTTTTTTTCCATCCGACCGAATGGAATCGTTCAACCTCTGTCTCCTTCACATGCTCTCTCTGTACCTCTCCGAATCATTACCCATCTATACCGCATCATAACTCGCGTCTTACCGCCAAATTAGCTTTCAGGTTCTCATCGTCAGGGCTGTAATGCGTTATCGTTTACTCAAGCAGCTGAGCTTAAAGGTGTATAGGTGAGTACGAGGTGATTTATTTTTTGCGGCCGGTCCCGTTTCTTTTGTCGTACGCACTCTCGAACACGGCCTAATATTATGGATACGAGGTTTTGACATGGCTAGTGCTTTCCATTGATGAAATTATGAGTTGCTTTGGCAGGACGTTGGGGTTCATCGATTTGCTGAGTGATTAAGCACCATCTGGCGATGTGGAGGCGTTAGCTGACTAGTATGCAGACACTGGAAGGCTCCACATTTGTAACTGCGAGCCAGCTTGTAATCGCTTTGTGTTTCTATATTGATAACTCTTCTAAAAGGTTTAGATGTCACTGAACAGTATTTATACTTGTAGCAGGTGATATATAGCGTGTATGGGTCTTCTCATCACCGTTAAAATAAAACTTGTATCCAAAGTCCCTTCAAATATTTGCAGTGGTATTCATTCATGTTTTCGTATAGTGCCAGTTTTGATATTTCATTGATGTCTTCTTTACATTGAAATGACATTTTCTTTTGATAGTTTGAGTACGTTCGAGCATTTGTGCTGTACAGTGACGCAGTTCTGATTGAAAGAATTTAACATCACCGTTGAACAAGTCTGGTCAGGTTTGTTGCCTTTATTTTTTTGTGTGTCAGAACGGTAGATTACAGGAAGCTCTTCACGCCAGCACAGCCAAAAGATTGATGTATTTATTTTGTCTGGGAGAACTGCATTAAAATGAAATCAAATATGCGCCTTTATGAATCAGAACGAGATGAATTGGGCATCGAGGAATAGGAAATGTGCCTAACTCGATTTCAGATCTTCTCCTTTGGGCAAAGAGCACTTCTAGGCCGGTCTCTTTTTCTCTTAATGACTGTAATCAGGTAATTAGCCGTATCCTGCTCATCTCCCTACCTCTCCGGAGGCGCTACGCTAAAACGTCTCGCACAAAACCAATACGCGCCCAGTCGCCCGTACATCGCCCCCTCCACTGCTTCTAGAGTTATAAGAGTGAGCCTGAAGTGTCGTGCTTTTGCTGGTGCAGCATTAAGCACCGACTTTTTTTTTTTGTGCATGATAAGGCTACAGACTACCAGACAAATCAGTCACGCTTCAGCGCTAGCTAAAATGAGAGAGAAATCAAATCATCCTCAATCAATTACTACTCCTTTATTCCTTCAGTTACAACTTTTTACAAAAGGAACCTCATATCGTAAAACAAATGAACAGCCTGTATACCTTTTATTGCCTTCTGTTTCGGCTTCATTGGGTGGAAAGCGATCATTCTTTCACCTCTCGCTCGCCTCTTGTGTATTAATTAGGGCATCACGTTTGAAGAAGTGGAGAATTTTTTCACGTTTCTGAAGAATGTGAATGACGTGGACACGGCACTGAGTTTCTACCACATGGCGGGTGCTTCTATAGACAAAGGTATACGCGCACACACACACTTTTTATTTTAATTTTAATTGTAAACGTCTTACTTGTTTGGAACTCCCATCTACTAACCGTATCATTTTTCCAAGGCACTGCTCATATTTCCTCCCTCTTCTCCTCTTTCGTTCTGGCCGCCGGCCCGATCAACAGTCAGCCAGTTACTGCACTCTGTTTATCCACTGTTCCTTTATTGATCTGGAGAACTGTATCTGCTCCTGCTCATATTATACGTCACTTCCTCTTCTCTGTGCTTTCTGAAGCGCTTGCAGCCCCTCACTATGTGACATAATTAAATACAGCGTAGGTGTGCGAGGCGAGTCAGGTGGCCGCCTGCTGTAGCTATGGCAGCGGGGCCGTGTATGAATGCTGAACCTCTTAGCACAAGGATGATAACAAGGCTGACTATTTTAACGATCAGTTATTCACATACTATTATTCAGGTCGTTCGTTTATGCATATTATTCAAATATTTGTTCAGGATCGTGGCTTTCTATTCTTTTTCATTCAAATTTGGTTTTAAATATCTATCCATTATCCATCTAATCATTTAACCATTTTTGTATTAATGTCGTATGCCCGCATGTCTACGCTGCATTTACAGACACTTTGGCGTATACATTCAGCAGCCTTTTAATAGGAACACCTGTACCTCTGATTTTATCCAGTCAGGCAATCATGTGGTAGCAGCCACAATGCATGAGATCATAGAGATACAGGTTAAGAGCTTACTAATTCATTTTGACCATGGAATGGTTGTTTTCCCACACAGCAGTCTCTGGAGTTTACGCAAAAAAAAACAAAAAAAACAACAAACATCCAGTCAGAGGCGGTTCTGTGGGCAGAAATGTTTCATCGATGAGAGAGATCCAAGGAAAATGGTCAGACTGGTTTGAGCTGACAGGAAGGCTACAGAAACTCTAATAATAATAGTAATAATAATAATAGTTCCTTATTTATATAGCACTTTTCTAGACACTCAAAGCGGTTTACATTGTATGGGGGGAAATCTCTTCAACCACCACTAGTGTGTAGCATCCACCTGGATGATTGGACAGCAGCCATAGTGCTCCAGAACGCCACCACACACCATCTATTGGTGGAGAGGAGAGAGTGATCTAGCCAGTTCAAGGATGGAGATTATTAGGAGGCCGTGATAGATAAGGGCCAAAGGGGGATCTATAACAGTTTAACGTCTCATCCGAAAGACGAAATAACCACTCTTGACAATCATGGTGAGCAGAAAAGCATCTCAGAACGCACATCATGTCGAACCCTGAGACAGTAACAGCAGAAGACCATGTCAAGTTCCACTCCTCTCAGCCAAAGAACAGGACTCAATGAAACCGGACAATTGAAGATTAGCAAATGACCAAGTGACAATTTTGTCAATCTTCAACTGTCCATATTAAGATGTAGCCATATTCATTCCCTCCAGGATTTCGAAAGTGATCTCGAGCAAACCCCGCAATATTTGGAGGAGTTTGCAATTATTTAAAAAATTGGGCCAAGATCCGTCACGACACGCATTCAGCCTATGCCCTCTTTGATTCACGTGCGTCGAACATGAGTACAGCTAAAAGGTCTCATTTCCCAACAAACATCACTGCGAAATTAAACAATTCGAGTAGTTTTCTGCAGCAGAATCGAGCGTTTTCAGCCGCACCGATCACAGAAAAAAAGCCGCGAAATCCTGTACGGACTGCGTATTACTGACGCCTCCTGCTTTGTGTTCACTGTCTCACCTTTGGCTGCCTAGTAGCTGAATATGAAGGAAAAATCCTCAGGATCACCTGTAGTTATTTTTCATTTCTATGACTAATTAGGATACTGTTATATAACAGTCTGCCTCCGTAGTGGCTCAGAAATTGTTGATTAGAACAAAAACCAACAGAAGAAACTGCTCACAAATCTGGAGATGAGATCCCGAAGCAAACCTAAACAGAACACAAGCACCGTGTTCACACTGCAAGTCCGGGTTTTAAAAATCATTTTAACGTGACTGATATCCAACACCGGCCCAAACTTTTGGATTTGGGCCACTTTTGATTGCAGTGTAAATTTAGCAAGAGTCAAAGTATCGGAGGCTGAGTGCACATTAGAGACATCACAGCCGGTAAACACACACAGACAAAGTGTGCACTTTCAACACGGGAGGTTCACGCCATTACACCGGCGTCTTGTCTTTCTCTAATTCACACTCCCCCTCGTTTTATTTTATTTTTCTCATTTAATGCCTTTCATGCCTTTCACTCGCTCTCTCCCACTCATCCACCCTCTCTCTCTCTCTCTCTCTCTCTCTCTTTCTTTCCCACTCTATTCTTGGCTGAAAGAATGACATTTTCTGCTCAATACCATGCAGAACCGATAAAGTAGAAATTGATTCGTCTTGGTGCAGAAATCATAACCCGGCCTCCATCTCTCGTATCTCTTTGTCTCGTGTCACCTGTGCTCATCATTGGAGAACAAAGCAAATCAGTGGTTCTTATGGAGACTAAAGACCGTGTCATTGTCTTTGTTTGTTTCGTTGCTCCGCTGTGACCCAGAGGCTGCTGTGTGGCAGCTGATTTGTTATCCTGCCCGTCTCGTGATTCTTGATGACCCTGCTACCCTTTTTTCACACCTTTTTCACCCATTTTCTCTCATCCTTTTTCCATCTTTGTCTGATGAAAGTCCTCATCAGGGAGAAAGGGTCTTCTATTGATTCAGCTCGAGAATCACTACAGACACAAACTCGATATCTCACTGTAATCTACTTTCCTTCATGAGGCATTGCTAGTAGACTGCAGGCGAACGTGGTGGGCTCCTAGGTGCTAATATTGCGCTCTCTCTCTCTCTCTCTCTCTAGCCACAATGAAGCAAGTGGCTCGCACTGTAGCCAAGGTGGAGCTGTCTGACCACGTGTGTGACGTGGTTTTCGCCTTATTCGATTGCGACGGTAAGTGCGGGCTTGCTTCTCTCCAGAAATGAAATCTAGAATGAAACCGAAGTGCAACAACTGACAGCATCTCTTTCTCAGGTAACGGCGAGCTCTCGAACAAGGAGTTCATATCCATCATGAAGCAGAGGCTGATGCGGGGACTTGAGAAGCCCAAGGACATGGGCTTCACCCGCCTGGTGCGTGCTATGTGGAAGTGTGCGCAGGACACAGCGTGGGACTTTGCCATGCCTAAACAGCAGTAGCAGGGTATAGAGAGAGAGAGAGAGAGAGAGAGAGAGGGTGAAAAAAAAAATGAGAGAGAGAAAGAAAGACGGAGCGCAGCTTCGTCTGCAGCCAACTAAATTAAGAAATGAACTTAAGATGTCATGTAATAAATCGTGCACATGCTGTAGTGGCCAGTGCTGCTGCATGAGGTAACTGCTGCAGTGCGTGTGTGAAACAGAGAGTCTGCCACATCTGTAGCATATGTGCAAATATCACAGGATGTTTACCAATACTGAGAAAAGGTCATGGGGGGGTTGATTGTGGGGCTCTTGCACAGTGGCTTAGTGGTTAGTACGTTTTGGGGTTTGAAAACGTACTAACCTCCCCGTTTATGCAGTGTTTGCATGTTCTCCCCATGTTTTGGGGGTTTCCTCTGGGTACTCCAGTTCCCTCACCAGTCCAAAGACATGCATTGTAGGCTGATTGGTGTTTCCAAATTGTCCATAGTGTGTGAATGTGCGTGCGAGGGTGCCCTGTGATGGGTTGGCACCCCGTCCAGGGTGTCCCCCGCCTTGTGCCCCGAGTTCACTGGCATAGGCTCCAGGCTCCCCCGCGACCCTGTGTAGGATAAGCGGTGCAGAAAATGGATGTTTTGCTTTAGTGTTCAACAGTTATTAAAAAAAAAAAAAAAAAACTGTTAAAACACTCTCATCCTTCATTGCAACAGAGCGTAAGAGTTTTTGCATTGAACTTAGGGTTATACAGTAATAGTTGCATACTCAAAACACTTACTGATTCAGTAACTACTGGATGAAGGTTGGAGTTTTAAACAGGTTTCAATTCTTTTCTTAGTACAGGAAAACATGTCTGTTCTTTTCCTATAGCGCATGCCTCAGATGTGTTAGAAAATGCTGGAGTTCTACTTTAAGGGGATTGTGGGATGTTTTGCATGCATTTTTGACTGAAATGCACTGAAACAGCAGATTTACTCTGAAAAAGGTCTTTTATCAGAGCTCTCTGCCTCCTTACATATCAAAACATGTACTTTTAAAGTCTGTTTCTATTTAAAGGATGCATACAGAAAAACCCCAACAGTCAAACCTCATCACTAAGCATTACAGTGTATGTTATCACTGAGGTATTACTCTCGTTTTTTTTTTGTTGTTTTTTATATATATATATATATATATATAATTGTAAAGCGACTATGGGTGTAAGAAAAGCTACATTGAGAAATGATGTACTTGACTGTCTATTATATTATATTAAAACATTTTTCATGACGTGGTGCGAGTTTATGGGCTTAATGTGCGTGTGGAAGAGCGGCTCAGATTGAAAACGACCCTACAGTTCGGTGCAGACGCACTAGGGATGTAAGCGAATACATTATTTGGAATGAACAGGGAGTGTGCTCTAAATGGATACAAATATAGATAGGAGGAAAGTTCACAGGGCAGAGAGTGGGATCCTGCAGGGTGCAAAAAAAAAAAAAAAAAAAAGTCACACATTGAGCAGATTTTTACATTCATGCAGGTGCTAGTGAGTGACCAGGTTTGAAGGTCACATAAAGAACTATGTTCATTAACAGTGCTATGTGATGCATTTACAGCATCTTTAATATGGCTGTAGTCTAGGACAGTTTGAGTTCAATTAGGATGCTAGTTTGTTTATATTTTGGGAAATAGAGCCAACTGCAATGGTTAGAGGAAGATATCGTAGGTGGATGCAAACAAAAATTGTATATCTTTCTTTAGCTGAGAACAGTTATGATCTGGAGTGATGTAGCTGAAGTTGAGGAACTGTCAGAGCCAGAATTCACACACCATGATAAAAGTTCTGCTGTTTTTATTGCTGGGATTTCTGGTTTAGGCCACACCCCCTTGAGGCTTTAATAGAAGTGCACAGGAATTGCATTACACCCATTAAGTCTGAACTATACATTTAGTATGTATGCAGTGGAACAGTTTGGTTCATGCACAAGCAATGCTGTTTGAAAGCCTTGTTAGTGCTTATACAGAGCTTGTGCTGTAGATTTCCTGGGTCTTTAATTTAATGCTCACAGAGAGACTGCTGCATGCAACAGCCTTAAACCACACAATTCTGCTAGCAGTGTGAAGCAGATGCATAACATAGTACAAAACAAGTCTTTATGTAGAACAGTGCCAGAGCACTTGTGAAGCTCCAGTCGAGATCTGCTGAAACAGCGTTATGGCTCCATGACTGGTCTTTAGTTTGCATAGAGAGCCTGCACTATGTAGAGATGATTCATGAAAGTGTGAAGAGTGCCTTCTATATAAACATCTATACGGGATAATAAATATGTAGTATATGCAGTAGTGGAGCAATGACGACATAGTGGGCTATTTATTCACCTGTTATGCTTTTACCCCCCATTGGCATACAAAAACCTGAACAAAAGAGAAGCGGTTTTTGTTTTTCATGTCTGTAAAAAGACAACAGGCTGAAGGGCTGCACAGTCCAGTCTTGTGTCCTTTGTATGACATTGTTTCCAGAATGTTGCCTTCACACCGGTTGAAAACATCATCGCTCACATTTTTCTTTGACTTTTTGGAATCTCCACTTTTTAATATGGGACGCGTTTCTAGGCCGTACCGGAGTGTTACCGCCCTCAGCCATTTTAGATCTGTCCTGTGCACGGGTCAAGAGCCAAGGACCCGAGCGTGTCCAGTGCTGCCTCGCTCCAATTAGAAAGAAACGCAGAAAAGGTTACACAGACATGTGTTAAGAGTCAGTCAGGTTTTAATTACAAAACTCCCTCATCAATACATGAACGAATAGGACGAATCTGTTGCGCCAGTTAAAGAAGAACCAAAAACACTAAAATTGCCACAGTATGAACAATGCTAGTGCTGTTAATAATGGCTTCGTATTCACATGGGACGATGTGCACACACACGTTGCCACACATCTAGTCCGATTATAATTAACATAGAACCACGTAGCTTCACTAAGCAACCTTCACACCATTCAATATCAAGGTCTAACAGAGATAAAAAGAAACCATTCATTCATTTAAATGTCCAGAAGGAGAAATTGAGTATAACCACTTCATTTGCTCAATACAAAAAAACTAATTCCAAACAAATTCTAGGCCTTTGACACAATACAATTCTGACAAAGAGAAAAATAGAGGAAATAAAAGTATAACCGAAAACATATTAGCGAAATGAGGTCACCACCTAGTGGCTAAGAAAAGAAACTGCAACTGACATGGCCGTGTCTCTGCTCAAGGCTTTATGGGCTGGTTATTAACAACGACCTGAGTACAGCACTAATGCTGCAGTGGTCTGGGTTGCCAGATCCTACAATATGACACCACAGTGTCAGACAGAGAAATGAGTCCAGGTAGATAAAGGAAACATGGTGCTTGTGAGTTCAGCTCTTAGTCACTGTCAAATTTGATGGAGTTGACCGTGGTAGAGATGGCGCCTCCCCTGTAGCTGCCGCGCTTCTTTTTTGTCTTTTCGTGTCTGAAGGACTTGCCTTTGGTGTACTTCAGCACCTCGTTGGCCTTTTCGCCCCAATCCCCAGTCGCTCCCAACTTGAAGAGAAGAAAAGCGGGTCAAACGGGAGTTTAAAACAGTCTCCAGTAGTACGCGTGTATAAAAGAGTCACTGTGGCCTACCTTGGCTTTGAAGGAATTGTCTGCCAGGCGCGGGTCTACCTCAATCTCCTCGTCTCTTATTCTACGGAAAGGAGTAGTGCCATTCTTTAAAGGACACAACGGAAGGACAGACACAAAGGTGAAAAAAAAAAGGCGCTTAATAATAAACGTGCTTCACCACTAATAATTAGTACAGTTCGTTTTACCACTCGTTGTAGCACTCGAGTATCAGTCACAAATAATATTTTTAAAAATGTTACTTAAGTGAGTGAAGCCTAGCAGCAAACATATGCATCCTTCCAGAAATTAAGCTATAATCTTCATTTTAAATCAACCCAACAACATAAGCAGTAGATACTCCACAGTTCATGAAATCCAGACCAAATCTGTACCAACTAGTTTGGTTGGTGTGATTTATTATCTAGCGGTGAGTCATGCAGCTCAAAGCTGCTATAAAACACTACAAGTAGTACAAAGCATCACCTCAGTCAGTGGGAAACACTCCCACTGCACTCATTTTTAATGACACAAACACACTTGAAAGCCTTGACCTTATACTCAAATATGTAGGACGATGTAGAAAGAAGGAAAGTGGCTCTCGTGCAAAGGTTTTTCAAAGCTAAAAACCCAGCCACACTCTTCAGCCTGCAATAATCATTCTTACCTTCTGTTTGGCCTTGGGGAAGGAATGAGGCGTGACGTTAGCAAGCTTTTTGTTTTTGGGTGTTTTCAGTGAAGCTTCCTCGTCCTCCATGTCTTCCGCAGTCCTCTTTGTTTTGCCCCCAGTGCCTGTGGTTTAAAAAATAAAGTGATTAGCAGTGTAGGAGTGCACTGTTAAGCCAAAAAAAAAAAAAAAGTGGTTTTGGGGCAAAAATATAATTAGTAATTTAGGAATCGGAGCAACTGGCAAAGACGAAAAGAAAAAAAAGTGAACATTTTGTCCATATTATCAGCAAAGAGGTTGGAGGCAGAGACCTAGGAATCTCTGTTCATTGCCCTCACTACATAAATGGTTACTCGGGCAATTTAGTTGCGTATACGAGTAGGATTTAACCCTGGCATACTATAGTCTAGTAAATAGGAAATACGAAATGAAGACGGTGGTAATTTAGGTCACAGCATCTTAGTCTTCAAAAGCTGTTTTCACAAGCACATCAGCCAAGAGTCCCAAAATCCCCTGCTACTATTCTCCATTTCTGGCAATTTGTGACTACACTGATCACCCAATTTCTAATTTATACACTTGTTTCATTAGCTTATTGGTACCCTCGTGTTTAGCAGCATCACACTCTGTTATTTAGAACTGTCAAGATTGATGTGATGCCACAAGATCCAGTACTTTGGTTGATAAGAACATAAAAAAATAGGTCAATACTACAATACTGCACATACTGGTTCAAAAATGAAATAAGGCTCAGAGAAACAAGATTTTCATTACCATTTGCAGGAGCAGCGGTAGGGGTCTTGGGAGTTTTCACCTCGTCCTCGGATGAAGAGCTCTCAGACGAGCTGCTCTCAGGCTTTGGCTTTGCTGCAGCAGTTGGTGTGCTTTTCGCAGCAGGTGTGGTTTTTACTGGTGCCTTTGTTGTCTCCTCTTCGTCATCAGAGCTGTCTTCACTAGAGGACGACGACTCTGCGGCCTTCGAGATGGGTTTCTTTGCTGTAGAGGCAGGGGTTTTGGGAGCTTCTGTTTTCCTCTTCGTCACGGCAGGTTTGGCCGGTGTCGTTTTGGGAGCTTCAGCCTCTGAATCAGAGCTGTCGGAAGAGTCTGAGCTGCTGCTCTCAGCCTTTTTGGTGCTTGCTGGAGTTACAGCAGGCTTAGAGGTGGCAGCAGGTTTCCCTTTAGTCCCCTCATCCTCCTCACTGGAACTTTCAGAGCCACTGCTGCTGGACTCAGCTGCGGGTTTAGACGCTGTGGGTGTGGCTTTAGATGCTGTGGGTGTGGCTTTAGATGCTGTGGGTGTGGCTTTAGATGCTGCGGGTGTGGCTTTAGACGTAGGGGTGGAGCTCACGGGTTTAGCAGTCTTACTTGCTGGGGTCTCATCTTCCGAGTCGGAGCTGTCGCTGTCCGAGTCTGAGCTGCTCTCGGCAGGCTTGGACGGAGTCTTGGGTGTGACTGCAGTTTTCGGTGTGGCTTTCGGTGTGGCCACTGGTTTAGGGGTGGTTTTCGGTGTTGCTGGTTGGGCTGCAGGTTTGGCAGGAGCCTCATCTTCTGAGCTATCGGAGTCTGTTAGCCAAAACAGAACACGGCCTTGTTACTTTTTATATTAATGACAATATACAATGACTTAGGACATGCTGTAAGCCAACTTCTAACAAATAAAGGAAATCAACCCGACAGCACGGTGCATCCCTGAGAGCAAAACTGCAGACTTACATAACAAATGCGGTCTTATACATATAATCATGAAGAGGATCTGCTGTTCTTACCTGAGCTTGAGGACACAGCTTTCTTTGCAGGTGCAGCCTTTGCTGGAGGAGTCTTAACTGGGACAGCTTTAGCAGCTGGTTTGGCTTTATCATCCTCATCATCAGACTCCTCCGAACTGGAAGAGGACGACTCTTTGGTGGCCTTTGCTGCAGGAGTGGCCTTTGCTGCAGGAGTGGCCTTTGCTGCAGGAGTGGCCTTTGCTGCAGGAGTGGCCTTTGCTGCAGGAGTGGCCTTTGCTGCAGGAGTGGCCTTTGCTGCAGGAGTGGCCTTTGCTGCAGGAGTGGCCTTTGCTGCAGGAGTGGCCTTTGCTTTGATGGCCGGCTTGTTTGCCTCCTCGTCGTCATCCTCTGAGCTTGATGATGAGGAGTCATCTTCAGCAGGAGCTGCCGCTTTCTTAGTGGGACCTGCTGGGGCCTTAGCGGGAGTTGCTTTAAGTGGAGCAGCTTTGGCAGCTGGCTTCTCTGCTTCATCCTCTGAGCTTGAATCTGTAAGACCAAACAGTTAGCATGAAAAAAACCCCCACAAACTTAAGAAAACACTGAGTTGACTTGTAATAGGGTTATAAGCATTATCCCAGAATTGTTTGGTCGTCATACCAGAACTGTCTGAACTGGATTCATCATTCTTGGCTGCAGGTTTAGGAGTCGCAGGTTTAGGAGTCGCAGGTTTAGGAGTCGCAGGTTTAGGAGTCGCAGGTTTAGGAGTCGCAGCCTTTGTATGGGCTACATAAATACAAAAAAAGTTGGGTTTCTCAATACGCCTAATGTCTCAACCATCCAAGTCCCTTGCGTCTAGAAGTAGTATGTTAACCACTCAATACATCAAACAAGGGGAAAAAAACTAAACCACATTTAATATAAAGTCTAGCTATCCAAACTCTTACCAGGGGCTTTCTTTTCTTCCTCCTCATCACTACTGTCTTCACTGCTGTCAGATGAATCTTGTTTAGCTGCTGGAGCAGGGGCCCTCTGAGCTGCAGGTGGCGGTACCGCACTGTATGCACCTACAAGCAAGGAAACAAAACCTCAGCCACACTGCAGATGGGTTTATTTCCTACGTGCTCATTTCCTCCTCTCAATGGTTCTAAAGACAGTACCTGCTTTGGGCTTCTTACTGGGTGGAGCCTTTTGTTCCTCATCTGAAGACTCGTCACTGCTGCTGCTCGCATTGGCCGGAGCTGGAGCCTTCACCGGGGCAGGAGCTTTTACTACTGGCTTTAATGCACAAATCAGAAATATATTCAAATCTATCAAAGATGTACTTCCACGTTCAAGACGCATCAGTTATCTCTCTAGAGGTCACTGCGTTACCGCTGGATGTTTCGATGATTACAGTTTTTATTGGACAGCATCAAAATACTTTTAAATAAAATCACATCTCAGAACCCGACCTTTGCTGGAGCCTCGTCTTCAGAGGAACTTGAGCTTTCCTCACTGCTGCTCTCCTGCTTCTTCTGAGCTGGGGCTTTAGGAGCGGCCGTGGCTTTAGGGGTCACGGTCGTCGGCTTGGCTCCTGAGAAGCACGGAACAAGTTCATTAAATTCATTCAATGAGAGCCAAAACGAACCAATCCACTGAGCAGTGAGTTTGAGTGAGCAAAAAAACGCATTAATCATTTATCGTAAAGCAGTGAACACACTGTAGCCCATTTAAAGGAACTTGTCAAAAAAAATATCCTTGCACTAGTACAAATGCGCCAGTGATATGATCATTTGATTTAAATGATCAATAAATACTCCGATACGGTGGAATTTTTAGACGAGGCCATCATACAGTGGAAATTTCACACTATAACACCTCTAGTTCCAGGTAGAGAGCAGTTTCTTAACCTTAAAATGAACTGTGCTTTCTTACTATGACGTCCTTATAATTCTCTCCCCCCCCCCCCCATGTTAAATGAATGGAGAAGCGGTCACACCTGCTAACTTCCTGTAGTGTGAATCAGTGTCATGCTACAGCCTTTTACCTGTGGCTGCAGGTCTGGCTGATTCTTCCTCCGAGTCAGACTCCTCACTGCTGGAGCTGGTGTCCTTCTTCCTAGCTGCTGGTGCAGGCTTCACAGCTGGGACCTTCTGAGACGCCGAACAAAACGATTGCCAAATTAGAAACCGCGATATTGATAGAATGGCGGCTACCCATCAGCTTTTGGGCAGATTTGCACAATCTGATAGTTTACTTTTACTGGGGCTTTAGTGGTGGCTTCATCCTCAGAGTCACTGGAATCTTCGCTGCTGCTGGACGCCGCCGCCTTCTTCGCCGGTGCCGCCGCCACCTTCGTCACCTGTGCCACAGCCTTCTTCACCGGTGCCGCAGCCTTCTTCACCGGTGCCCCAGCTGCTGTAGGTGGATGTAAGTTATAAACAAAGGCTGTATTTTCAAATATATACTGATATTTATACATTAACCTAGAATGTGGCTTTTCAGAAACAATACAAGTCTGAGTTTGGCCAACATGCAAAAGTTGTACAGCTTTAAGGGACTGAACATTCCTCAGGTGTCTTAGGGCACATCAATAATCCTGATAGCTGTAGTTCAGAAATGGCGAAGAAATCCTTTACCCTGAGGTGTTTTCTGGACAGGTGCCGCATCCTCCTCATCGCTGCTCGACTCCTCTTCACTGGAACTCTCGTCCTGCTTTGCTTTCTTTGCACTCGGTCCATTAACCTCAGGACCTCCGGGGGCCGCTTTCCGTTTTGTAGCCTCCCGAGACCTAACACAAGTGAGGATATGTTACTTATCAGATACAAGCGATTGGCAAAAGAAGTTAATTCTAACAGGATAACAGCGTTGTTCAACATATACTTACTTAACCCAAAAACTGAAGATATCAAGGAGCCCTTCCTCATTTTGGTCCTGAGGTTTCTAAATAGAAAAGGAGGCATTAATAAATGCAGAACTTGTATAAAACAGCTTATACATGGTGACTACTAAATAATAAATCAACAAACTAATCCTGCTGGAAGAATGAAGTCATGGCAACTATGAGAGATTTTTCTCTGGCATTTCAAAAGGTCCTACAGGACTCACATGAGGAGGTCCCTCATGGTGATAATAAGATAACAGAGATTTAACAGAATGGGTGGGTGTTTGTAATGTCCGTTGTTTTCTATGATCGTGAACTTAATAAACACTAACATACAGCGTTCAGACAGAAGCAGGAAATACTCCACTGAGATATCAATCAATCGATCGATCGATTGTATATAGTTGAATAGTGTAAACTAATCCCGGGTCATAAAACAGCTCTCTAACTACTAAACGACAAACAGTGTTAGAGTATTATTCGTTGTTGTAGTTAGTTAAGTAGAACCTCTACACTGTGTTTCTCACGTGTAGACACGTGTTTGTAACACGCTTAGCAAGCTGCTGCGCGTGCCTTCCTATTTAACCCACTGTCTGTCTAACACACAACACAACCTCACGTGTACTTACGACTTTAGCTTGCTTTATAAATTCATTGGCGGCTTTGGTGAACTTGTTCTCTAAAAGAAACGTATAAACGTGTTGGTAGAGATCACTGGGCACCGAGCTACCCGCCGCCATCTTCACTGCACTGCTACACGCGACGCAGCCGACTGAACTCGTGTCACGTGAACACGGAAAATGGCGCACAAGAAATACGTCATGATCGGGTTTTTCTTAACCTGTAGCTCTTGTAATACAACATTATTCACTCTTTAACTAAACGTATTAGCCGTATAGCGAGCCACCGTGTGGGATTATTAACTTTAAACGTACCTCGCAACTAAGCCGTTTTAGAGTTTGGAGGATTTATAGCAACAGTTTAAAAACCGGCCTCCAACACGACAGGGGGCGCTGTGGCTGCGGCTGCATCTCAAATGGAAACAATAGGTCTGACGATCGCGGTGCAACGAAGACGACGAAGAAGAAGAAGCGGAAGCACGTCGTTAATGTTGAACTATAATGGCGGCGTCCTGTGTGTAATAGTGAAGTCACTTTTTTTGCTCTCTGAAGGGATTTTTAGTCTTGAATGTGCACGTTACACCGCAGCCAGGTTTAACTCGGGTAACTATGCCTCGTTACGAGCTGTCTTTGGTGCTGAAGGCCATGCAGAGGCCGGAAACCGCGGCGGTGCTGAGGCGCACGGTGGAGACCTTGATGGAGCGCGGCGCCGTGGTCAGAAATCTCGAGAACCTCGGCGAGAGAAGACTGCCGTACAAGATCAGGAAACACAACCAGCGGCACACGCACGCTGCCTACTTCCTGGTCGACTTTCACGCCTCACCGTCTATTCTGACGGCCTTACTGAATCACCTGGAGAGAGACGTGGACGTGGTGCGGCAGACGGTGTTAAAGAAAGACTCAGAGCTTCCCAAAGGCCCCTGCTGTGCTTCCTTACCTTCTCAGACAAACTAGTCGACTTCTGCATAAACGTGAGGTTTTACAACGACCATGTACCCCATGAGCATGTGTGGAATAATAGTAACTCTTGAAATTAAGTGAAGGACCAGTAGACAAGAGTGTGTTTGGGTTTTATTGTGGCACAAGCTCGTTAGCTGTCATGTACACACACTTATACCACAATGCTGATTGCTTTTCTATGACATCTGACAGTAGTTACAGCTCCAAGACAAATCACAGGTTTAGATTAATGCACTAATTATCGTTTCTATAGTAACAGCTCATTCGCATTCCCCATATTGCAGACACTCGATACAAATTCATTTAAAATGTCCAGGCGTTAGGGTAGTTTATAGTGATGCCACCTTGCAGCTTGTTCTCCTTGTGTACCTGTGGGTATGCATGCATGTATCTGGATTGGCTACAATAAATTGCCTGTAGATGTCAGTGTGTCCTGTGATGGACTTGAGGATGTATTCAGGATGTATTCCAACCTCATGCCCAGTCCAGTATAGGCTCTGACCAGGACAAAGCAGATTCACTGGATCACACCTGCGGTCTGTCTCTTTAAAGTCTCCGTGAAGTTCTTTGAAACACGCGGCGTTATTCGTCGTGTTGGTGCGATTTCCGTTGAAACAGGAAGTCGGAAGGACATATCGAGTGGCTCCTCTCCCTTTCTTTAAATATCTAATCTCTCAACGGAGGCGACTTCAGCAAGGTGGTTTTTATAATGTTGGGGGTGGGACACTTCAGATTCTCGAGAGCATTTGATTGGACAGAAACTCTGACGATTTACAGAATTATGTCGTCAAAATTGTTGACGAGCGAGAGACTGTACATTTTGAACGCATATATCTTCTAAATGCGAATTCTGTCATTTATTCTGGAGCACACTAGCTTCTAGATAACCTTATGGCTAACATATTCATATATGCCACAAAACATGTATTTTAATTTCGCCGGGACGTCACGTGGAAAGTCCGCAGATCTTGTTGTAGCTTGTCTGAAGGTTGAAGCTGCATTGCTGCACTGTTAAACACTGTATTACCGATGAGTGTTGGGCGTGCCAGATAATTCCAAGTACCTACAAGTACTGGGCTATTCTTAATCAAATTGTTCTGGAAACAAATAACGTTGTGATGATGTATCATTTAGTTTGGCTGCATAGTCGGTTTGTAGTCAGTTGGGCAGATTTTGAACTCTTGGATTGGATTGACCCCTGATCTACTTGGCTATCTCCTCCGCAAGTGTGTCAAGTTGCTTGGAATCACATGGCTCTTGGCGCCACTGGCTTTGCGTTTGCCACTGCTAGGAGCATCGGACACGGCAGTGTTATAAGGGATTTTAAACACCTCGCTATCTCTGCCGGATTTACAATAGAAGTAAACTATGGATTAACGGCTCGTAAGTGTATAGTTAAAGACTATAGCATATGAACAATTAGTTTTAATCATCTAACCCTTGATCAGTGCTCAGTTTCTGATCCAAAACACTGCTGGCTAGATATTTGCGGTTCTCGAGCCATGCAGTGACAGAGATGTTTAAAAATTCCAGAAAGCTTGCTTCACCTGATAAACTCATACCTTCGTATTGCACCTATATGATGGGCTTGCCTGATAAAATGACCAGTGAGTAAATAAATAAATAAACAAATAAACAAATAAGCAACCGAGTTACACTTTTGACCCTTAATCTGTACCGTTATCACATTCATGTCTGCATTCTAGATCTGTGAAATGACTGACAAAGCAATATCAGTGCTGTCTAAGGGACTCTGTCTGTGAGTTACCCATGATGCATTGTAAGCATACATATCTAATATTTTATTATGATGAAGTGTCTGTGGACATGTTCTTATAAGTTCTCGATTAGACTGGATTCTAATATAAATAATAGCATTTGGGCATTAGCCTCACGACTGGTGGATTATACTGGACACCTGCAGAGGCGACACATGAGCACTGACTCAACAGGCATTGTCATTAGTGTAGTATTGTTTTCTAAATTGAGAAGTGAGGAAAACTCATTGCTTATTTCTCTTTTTCCCCCTCAGGTCTTTAAGGAAGAAGACGTGCTGCTGGGTTTTTTCTGAATTTCAACTATGTTCATGTGAGAGTTTATTATGAGAAATGAATAAACGGGAAAAAATGTAATCTTTTAAAAATATGTTTGTGTTTTTTGTTAATTCATGTCTAATAAGTTAAGACTTTTTTTTAAAATTATTTTATTTATTTATTTATTTATTTAAAATTAAACCCATAACAGTGCAGTATGTGCATGCCGCTGACAAAGGAATAGAAAATTCTTCAAAATAAAACCGAAATCGTTAAAGGAATAAAACAAAAGCCTTTCATCCCAAGTGTGTGTATGTATGTGTGTGTGTATATTTATATATATATATATATATATATATATATATAAATAATATGAACTAAACTTGAATTGTATTTAAAAAAAATTGAGGCACGGAGTTTGATTAGGATTGAACATTTACAGTAATGACATCAACTGTGATCACAGATCCGATTAAATCATGGGTGTGTGTTGGAATGTGTCTCTTTAATGTGTTAAAATGAAAGAGTTAAGTGGTAAGATTCTTTTGAACTCACTCAGAATTCAAGGAAAATAATTGTATGTTTAGTTGTATGTATATATTATATTACCTTTGTGAACAAAAGAAGAGTCAAATAACAATAGGTTTGTCCTCATTTAAGCACATTTACTCAAGTTAAAAGTAAATGATTATATACCACAGTGATGATCTCAATTTTGATCAGTCAAAAGGATTATTTTTCTGTCCCCCCCCCCCCCCCCACCCTATTATTTGTTATTTTATATACCATTACCTGGATTTAATTCAAATCACAAGTTTATATAAATATGCTTGTTCAAATGTTATCATTTCTATAGTAACTCATTCACTGGGAATTGTATGGTTGACTGTTTACAGCTGCAGAAAGACCGGTAATAACAGGAACTAAATTGTTTCTATAACATAACTATAAACGGCTATTATATATAGCTATTTAATGAATTAAAAAGAATTCACTGGGCCCCATTTATCATTCTGGATATGAGCGAATTTATTTGTAGCTCATTTTTATGAGCATTAGAAATGTGGTATTTATGAAAATCCGGTAATTTATGGAAAAATGTTCGAAAAGAAGACTTACTAACGTAAATATTGACTGAGCTTCGAATCATATCATTTGCAGTGAATTACTGGAGCCGAATTACAGGAAAGGTGAAACAGTGGGGTACAAAGAAAAGGGTTTGACATGAAAACAGAGAAACAAATATACACTGTACTCAAGTGATCATGGACATTGAGCAAATCATACTGGGAAACTGCTTTTGATTTATTTATTTATTCATAGTGTCTATTCAAAGTCATTTCTCACACACCAATCCACCCTCCCTGATGCTGTTTTGGAAAAACAGGAGTGTGTGTGTCATAGGAACTCATGCATTACACTAGGGAGTATACTAGGGAGCAAATTGCAGTTTGAGACATACCTGATCCGTCACTTATCGGTCATTTAGTGCTGGTTACTATGAAGTGTTGCACAACATTAAAAGAAAATGCCATGGCAAATGGACCCAACTTATACGCTGAGCCATTACAGCAAATCCTCCTTTTATACATTCTTAATTTAATGACTGGTCTTATTTGTCTTTCTTTATTTGATTTTATTTTTCAGATTTAATATTAGTTCATGCTTTCGTCACCTTTAGGTTGGATTATTGTAATGCTTTACTGTGTGGATGTTCCAGTAGTAGCATAAACAAGCTCCAGTTGGTCCAGAACGCAGCTGCAAGTGTCCTTACTAGAACCAGAAGATATGACCACATCACCCCTATCTTATCCACACTGCATTGGCTGCCAGTAAAATTTCACATTCATTATAAAATACTACTATTGACCTATAAAGCACCGAATGGTCTCGCACCACAGTACCCGAGTGAACTTTTGGTCTTTTGTGATCCGCCATGAATACTGTGATCAAAAGGTGCAGGCTATTTGTTGGTACCTCGAATAGTGAAGGTTACAGAAGGGGGAAGAGCGTTCTCTTACAAAGCCCCACAGTTATGGAACAGCCTTCCAATTAGTGTTCGGGACTCAGACACGGTCTCAATGTTTAAATCCAGGCTGGAAACATATTTGTTTACTCAAGCCTTCCATGAATAGACTTTTTTTTTTTTTTACGCAAAAAGTACACTGTCTTATCCATTACGGGACAATAAGCATACCTAACAATCTCTGCCTCTCTTTACCTCCCTCTCGCTCCCTCTCTCTTTCTGTCGAGCTACACATGGTACTCCTGAGATGCCAGTAATCCTGACCCTTTTTGCTCTCCGGACCTGCCTGATCCATCCTGATGCCCTATCTCTGGTTGGTGTTCTCATCAACTGGAGGATACATTCTGTTACTGAGGAAGACCCCAAGGCTTCACAGCCTGGAGATTGCTGAATATGGTGCCACTTGAAGTACCATGAGAGTGGTTTTGGACCTCAATTTGACGTGGACAGTTGCACTGTGGTCGCTGGGACTACGGTTGCTGCGAAGGCCTTAGGACTGCAATTACCACATACAGTTTTGCACTCAGTTCTCCTTTACTGAACAGTGGATCAGTTCAACAAAACAGACTTCATATAAAAACTATAATGAACTTTCCTTTAATTTCACACTATCCGTTTTGCCCAGATGACCATGAGTTCCCTTTTGAGTCTGGTTCCTCTTAAGGTTTCTTCCTCATATCATCTTAGGGAGTTTTTCCTCACTACCGTCACCACCGGCTTGCTCAATAGGGATAAATTCACACATTTAAAATATGCATCCTGTGTTTATATGTTTCTGCAAAGCTCCTTTGAGACAATGTCCATTGTAAAAAAGTGCTATACAAATAAAATGGAATTGAATTTCTTTATTTAATGCCATTAATATGAAACACTTCACAAGTTTCATATTGTTTTTGTGTGTGTGTGTGTGTGTAAATGTAATACACAAAACGAATTCGACTGCACAATCTTCACTGAGTGTGAAAGCACCCCAAGAATGTATTATCTGAGTAATTATATTCCGGGGAGCAAACCTGTCTCAGGCAGCAAAACAGACATTACTCGAATAATAAATTCTTGGGGTCCTTTCACACTCAACAAATTCATTTGCTCAAGCAACCTTTCTTGTATTTTTTTAAGCAAATCTGACTCGATTGAGTTGCTTTGTCTATGAGTGCTCAGGCTGCAAGAGAGTCATGATTGCACACTGAATAGAACCACATTAACTAAAAAACTAAATCAATTAATCCCTTTAAGGTAGTGGGGTGCCAATATAACTATATATATATATATGTGTGTGTGTGAACCCCCCGCCCCCATTGACCTTGATGGCTGCTCTGTGAAACTTGTCTAGATTAATTTTTGTAGCAGAATAGACATGTTTGTTCACAGACTGGAACACAGTTCATGAAATAAACCATTAATAAGTAAGAATAGTGCGCACTGTGGTTTAGCGGTTAGCACGTTCACCTCACACCGCCAGGGTCGGGGGTATGATTCCCGCTGCTTCCCTGTGTGTGCGCGGAGTTTGCATGTTCTCCCTGTGCTGTGGGGGTTTCCTCGGGGTACTCTGGTTTCCTCCCCCACTCCAAAGACATGCCCGGTAGGCTGCCTGGCATGTCCAAAGTGTCCATAGTGTATGAATGGGAGTGTGAGTGTGCCCTGTGACGAATTATCACCCTGTCCAGGGTGTACCCCGCCTTGTGCCTGATGCTCCCTGGGATAGGCTCCAGGTTCCCCACGACCCAGAAGGATAAGCTCTGTAGAAGATGGATAAGTTAAATGAAATACATAAATAAAAACTATTGGGGCGCTCATACATTACACTTGATACTGGAATAAAGTTGGTGTGACGTTGGACGTTCGATATTCGCGGATAATCGGAAATTAGGGGACCGTCTCTAAAGTTACATACAACATTGTTAAACACGTTTCTAACCAATAGCATTTGAAGGGAATGACTTACAGTCATTTAACCAACTGTAAAGTGTTCATCTAGGTGTCAGGTATAATACACACCTCTTATTTTTAAAAAAAAAAATATTTATCAAAATATGCTACTAAATCATATGAAAATATGGCCTTGTATGTCACTACAGAATGGGCCCATACACAAAATATGCCATGATTTAAAGCTCAATAGCATTTGAAGGGAATGACGTTCAGTCACAAAACCAACTGTAAAGTGTTCGACTAGGTGTCAGGTATGATGCACACCTTTTTAGATTTTTGATATTTATCAAAATCTAATAAGCAAAAGTCATTCCCTTCGAATGCTACTGAAGTTAGAAACGTGTTTAACAATGTTGTATGTAACTTTACAGACGGTCCCTTCATTTCCGCGTCTCCGCGAATGTCGAACGTCGAACGTCGAACCAACTTTATTCCAGTACACTAGATTTTAAAAACGTTTGTTGTGTTTGGTTTCTCCTTCATTGCGATACAGGCACTGAAACTATCGAAATTGCCAGGTCACGTGGTCGAACGAGTCAGCGTCACCTGACTGGCCGTGTTTTTAAGCTCGCGCTGGTGTCAATATACCGCAGTGCAGCAGCTAAAGAGAACCGAGCGACTCCGTCCTGTGGTCAGCAAGCAACAACTCAGTAAAGAACAAGGAGCTCTGCCGTGAACCCAAGATGCTTCTCACGCTTCTTTTGGTCTCAACTGGTAATACGTTTACGCTTAGTGTTTTCACATATGTTACGTATTTTGAAATAAGTAAGTGGCGATACGGTTGTGTCACGCAGTTGATTAGCCGCTAGCTAACATGGCGGAGGTGGTTCTTTGGGAAAGTCAACAACTCGAGTGACGTTTTAACCGATGTTTTTATTGTTGTAACTTTCTAAATATTGTATTGTTTAACTCTAAATATTTATTTTCTTTCTAAAAAAAAAAAACCCCCAAACAAAACAAAGCAAAAAACAACCCCACCCCGTTTTGGAGAACTGAGACGTGTTGAATCCAGTCGGGTCAGGTTTATTTCTAACCTGGTTAACTGAGCGTGTTTGTTATTAAACCACTAACGAGCCCGGTTTGATGTAGTAACCCTAACCCAGTCTCTCTTATCTTAGGATGACTTAAAATTGGGGAAACGTTGATGAAATTCAGCTAGTCGGCCATCTTTTATAGTTTCTTCCTTGTTCAAATAAATAAATAAATAAATAAATAAATAAAATATATATATTCCCCTTCCTTTAATTTTCCATCTGTCAAACCGGTTCCAGTCTAACATTATTGCTTCCACATCCAGGTAGATGAAACTGTTCTGGACTGTATACTACTATAATTATTTTCTTCCAAAGTATGGACAGCTTGTGAAACTCTAATCTCCTTCCCTAGTCACTCATAACATTGCCTCCTGACTGCTCCCATCCTGATTTGGTCAGCAGGTGTTGATTCATCAACACATTTCTATGGCATCAGCGCTGACACACTTCTTCAGATATGATGTATCGTTTCTATAGTAACGGCTCATTCACAGGTACTTGTACGGTGGACATGCCCGTATTATCCAAATCTGATAAGTAATGTGTGTTTAGCAAAGACAGCCGTGTAAATGACGATTGTCATGGAAGGAGTCTCCAGTGCTTGAAGAGTCGATGGTAAAGGTTTGAGGAAAGAGTTTACGTTAAGGTTTCGTGTTTGTTACCTGCAGGAACGAGGAGGGGAGGGATGAGAAGCGGGTGGCCTAAAACTGTACGTGATGTTCGAAACTCTGGTCTCCTTGACGTTCAGCGACATTAACTGTTGTAACTAATTAGGGTTAAATACAACGTGTCTTCATTACTTACGGCCTGCTGTTGATTTTAATATCTTCTGTCCGAACAGCTTATTTATGTTGTGTTTGGAGAAAGGAAGAAAAAAGGGGGTGGGGAAACAGCATTACATCATTATCAGTTGACGTAGTAATGTTATCCATGTCTCCTGGTTTTATTTATTTACTTATTTACCCCCGTCACACATGACACATGGAGGTCAATCCTGCAGCACGGTTGTGATTTGCATTAAATCCTGTCTTCTGAAAATAGTTCCACATCCTTTTTTCTGTTCCCTGTTTGCCCTTTTCACTTCACCCTCAGTTTTCACTTCAGCTTTTGGTCATGGGAGTAACTTTGATAGTTTGGAGGGGGTGGGGTGGTGAGGTGAAATGTCATTAACAGCTTTTCTGCTGTGTGATTGAAACAGGAAATGTGTGCAAGGTTGGTGGTGTCTAATGCAAAAACACTGCATGCAGTGTCCTCGTGTACAAATTATCGGGCTTTATTTGGGTTGTTTTTTTGGTGTGTGTCCGGGGGGGGGGGTTATCACGCTAGATTCTGGCAGACATTGTAGACATGGTCCTGCATGACAGTCAAAATGGTTCACTTTCTATTTTAATTGTAGTAGGGTTTCTATGATAAAGCGGAACCGCTGACTGTGTCGGGTTTCATGTGTTGCACCAACTTGTTTTGTACATGATGGGCAATGACAGACTAGTTTTATTGTGTTTTTGATAACTGGTCTAAGGTCAGAAAGGGATTGCAGACAAGCTGGTCATGGATTGTGTTTATTGTTTCATCAGTGTTTCTATAAAGTCATTTCAGTCTCGTGACTGAGTTGTGACTCCTTAAAGACTGACTCTGACGGTAGAGCAATCAAAGGCTTTAGAAAGTGCTGAATCCTCATGAAGTCATATGTTTTACAGTATAGAGGGTGGTTGTTTTTTTTTAAACTTTTTAATAAATATAGATGTGGTGTCACTTGCAGGTGGGAAATGGAGTGCTTGGATGAAGTTGGAGGCAAATTGTTTCTGAATGTCTGAAGAGTCAGCAAGAGATGTGTTTGGTCATGGGCTGGAATGCTATTAATGATTAACAAACTTTTTTCCTCTTTTTTTAATTTATTTTTAAATTGATTTTAAAAAGTATTGTGATGCATTTTCTGTTTGTTTTTTTTTTTTTTTCTCAGTGACTAGCACATGTTTTGGTTGTAATCTGGTGGGAGTGTAACCACTTTACAAAGAACTGATGCCATTTTATTTTTCTCCACAAGTTGAAAAAGAGAAAGTAAAATTTTTCAGAAATAAATGTACCCTTTCCTCCCAATCAGTCAGGTTGCTAGTTGTGTTGGGCAAGCAGGAAAAAAATCAAACATGACTGACAAAGTGGCGGTGATAAATGGTCTTGTCTAATATTTTTGCCAATATCCAGATTTCGCAATCTAACTAAATAAAACTTTGACCACAAATTATAACGGACAGTCAACTTCTTCCATTGTGACAGAGCAGGGTGCTCTGACACAATCTCATACTCGTATCTCTTTAATACGATCCCGTGTGACAGATGAAGTCTTGTGTAGTCTTGTTGAAGCCATTACTGCTCTCAGCTGGATTAGTGGCCCGCAGCACAAAGCTTTTATTCTGTTATGGAACAACAAAGCTTTAGGCCATTTTCAAAGTATTACAGCAGTGGACTATCACGTGTGTTTGAAGCAGGAAGTGATGGACAATAGATTAGAGGAAGGTTATTTTTGAAATGTCAGTCTTGTAAACGCTGCTGTTCATCCTGCATAAGGCACTTATTCATGCTGCTGAGTTGCACATCATGTGACTGAGTCACAGAAAGAGTTGCGTATCTTTTAATTCCATCAGGCGTTATTGTTTCAGACTGACGCTTTGAAATACCCTTCTTTTCCACTGTGATAAGTTTGATTAGGTGAAGTGCTGAGCTGAGAGTCTCACGAGTAAACAGCGGCTTATCTGGGGATAACCGGTTGCTTAAAAAGCCCCTTTTTTTCCCTGTTAACAGTCATGTGATGCTCCCTTACTCTGTGATATTCGATCGTTGCTCTTTATCTATGGCATTTTCCTGGATCAGTATACTTGTGGCTTGGAGGAAACTGTATTGTTTAGTGAGTAGCCTTGTAGTGTTAAACACTCTACACGTGTTACTAGGCCATGAGGGGAATTTTGAGGTTGTGGTTACTCAGAACAGAGAACTAACAATCTATTCCTTATAAATCCCCTTCCCTAAACTTATTAAATGGTTGGTTTGTTTGTTTGCTTGCTTGTTTGTTTGTTTCTCCTTTTCTGCCTTGTGATTGTGTTACACGGTTAAACCTCTTGACTGCTTTCAGAAAGAGCTACTAACGTTTCACTTGGTTATAGTAAGGCAGCTTTTTGTTTTATTTCTCTAGAATGTGTTTCAGTGATTGCTCAGAGACTCGGGTGTGTTGGGACAAGAAAATAAAAGGGGGGGAAAAAACCACCTGAAACTGGTTTGAAGCACGATACTGAAAGCAAACTTGGTGATGCTGATACTGTTTTTTTTTTTTTTTTTTTTTTTTTTTTGCAGCTGTGGCCAGCCCTCTTTTGGGAACTGAGCAGTGTGCTCGTGGACCCCCATACTGGTGCCAAAACGCCAAGACCGCCTCCATTTGCGGCGCAGTCTCCCACTGCCAACAAAATGTCTGGAACCAGCCTCATGTGGTCAGTTGTTTTTCACCTTTGGCCTATGAACACCTACTTGTTTTTTCTTCAATCCTGAATGATTAATTATCTTTTTATTTTAGAAATCTGTGCCATGTGACTTGTGCAAAGAGGTGTTGGGTGTGGTGGACAAACTGCTCAAGGAGAACTCAACAGAGGTGAGTGTATTGTACGTTGATGGAAAGAAGACATGAAGTGAATTTATCCCATATCTAAAATTCTGTCTTGTTCTGGCCGCCCATGCTAGTGAAGCATCTGACCGTGCTAATGACGTGGTTCAAAATAAGTAGACCTTCAGAGGCCAGCGGAAGTTGTCTTTTAACTGTTATTAACAAATTGTGCACAATGTGCCCAGTGTCATGAACCAACATGGTGAAAGAGGTGTTGCTTAAGCTCTTGTTTGTTCTGTTCCCATTATTTTGTGGGTTGGGGTTTTTTAATTTTTTTTTTTTTTTTAGGCTGAGGTCCTGAGCTACCTTGAGAAAACATGCCAGTTGATTCCTGATGAAGGCCTGGCTGCTCAATGCAAGGAAGTTGTAGACAATTACTTCCCTGTCCTTATTGATGTTATTAAAGGAGAGCTGGTAAGTTGGGCTAAATAACTCCGTTGAATTTCTAGTGTGGGGCCAACACGTCGTATTGATTTTTGTCGAGTTGCTGTTGATCTTTGTTTAAAAAGCAGAGATTTTAGTGTGCTCCTTAACCTAGTGTGCATTTAACCTGTGCTGCTTTTAGCTTTGGAGAAGTGAAAGCTCTCGAACTGTAGATGTCGGTGTGTTTTTTGTTTCCATGGTGAGCGGAACAAGCAGCTTTGTTCCTCTTCTGTAATACACCAACATGCGTCTTGCTGTTCCGTGTGCACTGAATGACGATCAAAAGGTTGCAGTGAAGGTTTTTCGATCCCGTTCTGTTATCTCCTTCCAGGACAACCCAGATGTGGTATGTAGTGCTCTTGGCCTGTGTGTAAGCCAGCAGGAGGCTCTTGCCAAAGCTCAGCTCATGTCCAATAAGATTCCTAAGGTGGATCTGAGCCAGCGGTTTAACCCGTTACTCCTCAACATCCCTCAGCTCCTTTACCCCAAGGAGAATGTCAATAAGGAGAAGGAGACCACCACAGAGGTGAGCTCCCCCCCTGTTTTAAGTGTTTTGTGAGGTCATTTTTGTCTTGTATGGTTTATTACAGCTAATCGGTGTGTTTCTGCAGGCGAATAGCGACGTGTGCGACGACTGTGTGAAGTTCATCACTGACATTCAGGCGGAGGCCAAGAAAAACACCACCTTTGTCAACTCCCTGATTGAGCAGCTTGAGAGCCAGTGTGAGCTGCTGGGTCCTAGCTTTTCTGATATTGTAAGCGCTTCGGTTTATCTATAGCTCCTTAAAAGCAGGGTACCAGTTTTCACGTCATGATAGTCGAGCCTCATTTACTGTAAATTCTTCGGTTGAAAGAGTACCGTTAAGCTCAGAGGCACTAAAGAATCGAATAGGATGACCTTCATGTCATTTGACATGTTCTCTGTGTACTCTGCAGAATATTCCCTGTATAGCCTCGATCTTGGATATAGGGATATCAATACTGTGCTTATTTAATCATAATGGTACAAAATCCTCCAATATCAACATCCGGTACCCTTGATACTGTGTGAACAGATACAGACACACAATTGACCGTGATGTGTGTATGTTATGAGTAAAGCAGACTGTAAGCTGTGCCCTGAGAATGAAAAGAGGAGCAGCTTCTTATGAGTTTAAAAAAAAATAAATAAATAATTTTTTTTTTTAGAGTTAACAAACATCCTTTTTAAGAGTTGTTGATCAGAGTGTATATATCAGTGACCGTGGTCATCAAAAATGAGTCCTGGGTGCTGTAATTGTGTATACACACAGGCATTTGAGTGAAGTGCGCTGAAGCAAGCATGCTGAGTAAATGTGGAGCGTGAGAGCACTTGTATGCTAGCACCGAGACTGGCACCTCGCTCTCGTTTTTAATGATCTCGTTCACACTGTCTGGTGCCCTAATGTTGTCGTACTTAACTGAAACCTGTGGTTTAAATGCCTGTTACCCATACTGTGCTGTGTCTGTGTTCTAGGCTAGAGTTTATTTCTAATAACTTATTCTTAATCTCCATATTTGCTTTGTAAAAAGTGCATTACGTACAAGGATCCTGATTATTTACATCCAACCGTGTTGTGTATCTTTTCTTTTTTCCCCACAGTGCAAGCAGTACATCGGCCAGTACGCACCTCTTATTTTTCAGCAACTCCTGTCCATGGTGAGTACCGCCTGGTTTATTTTGCCTTTGATACAAGACTCGGGATATTCGTATCTTCCTTGTATTGGATTGCTTCTGTTTTTGTCGTATGTTTTAATATGTATAATTCGGGCTATCCGCTGAGCCAGACTGGCATCGAGTCCTTCCTCTGATAAGCCCTTGTCCAGTCTTACAGCCACTCGAACTGTCTGCTGGTCTCATTCACGTTTTCTAATCACTTTTCTCTTTATTTTATTCCCCCCATTCATTTGCCTTCCTTCCCTCTCACTTTTCTCTTTGGTCTACAGGAAAAGGTAGGTCTCTGCATTCTGCTAGTTTCAGACCTATTTTTATTTTAGTTTTTCCTGTGGCACTACATGCTTGTGGATGACTTTCTAACCTGTGCTGTTTGTAGATAGATTACTTGCAGTATGAACTAACTGTTTTTATAGTTCCACCTCACTGATGCCTTCATCTCACCTGCTACAGCCATAAATCTCCATCAGAGGATATTTAACACCTCAGTTAACTTTTGTGTTAGCATGCCTCCATTAGTCTTTAACTTTATTTATTTAATTAATTAATTAATTTATTTATTTTAAACATCAGGTAGCTCAACTCGAGTTCTGGTTGATTTTCTTTCTTTTTTCAGATATGGAGCAAGAATCAACAATATTAGGATTTTGTCCCAAATGAGATTTATAAGATTGTGGCAGCAGTATGCTACTTTAACCGTTTACCACAAATTACCCGAACATGAATGCTAATATCGAAAGCATGTAACTGTGGCTCTGAGACTGGAGTTGGGCTTCCTTTTATCTACTTTTTATTTATTTATTTTTTATCCCAACACACCTGGTCTTCCCCATTTGACATAATTTTAGACTATCCCACACGTTTTGCATGTCTAGTTTACACTGGAGGCTATAAACAGTGCCGCATGTTCTCAATTGGGGAGGGGGGAATATGCATGATTTGCCTCCAAGCCAACATCCAGGTGCTTTATTCAAAGCAGTTTGGAAATGGGCCTTAATGCAGTTCTAACCCAGAGCTAAGCTGCTGATGGTTGTGGTGTTGCTAGCGGTGTGCACGAGGCATTTGAATTATGTGGTTAAACGTTTGAAGTGGTAGTATTCCGATACAGAAGTCACTATTGGTGTATGGTTGGTTTAATGAACAGGAAATGATTGTGGCATTCTGAGTAGAGTCTCAAGACAGTTGTGCCATGTATATATTCATTGAAATATTTTAAGTTAGTAATTTAAGTATTTTTGGACAACTTGAGCACTTTTTATAAAAACACCACAAGTGACTGAATGTGTCATGTCTTAACTGCTCTCATTTATTTTCCGTCACTAGCTTCATAAATATTTCTGTACTGACCATCAGGTTATTAAACATGTGTTTGTGAAAACTTATTAACCGATTTTTAGATTTTATGAAGTTTGCATTTTAAGTTTGAGTGCTTGTGCTGGTACAGTAAGACTTCTGGCAGAAATACACGACCGGACAAAAGTTTAGACCCGCTCATTCTTTTTTATTTTATTTTCTCCATATTTTAGAATAAGTCAAAACTCTGGAGTAACACAAATGGAACTATGGGAATTTTGTTGTGGTGACTAATTCAAAATAATCTGATATTTTAGCATCTTCAGAGTAGATGCCTTTTTTGCCTAGAATTTCCAGAAATGTATTTTTCTCGACCAGTTTCTTGAGGAATTTCCCTGAGATGCTTTTTAAACACTATTAAAGGAGTTCCCACCTACGCTGGACACTTACAGGCTGGTTTTCCGAATATTTCACTCAGTCATCCATTAAAAAATAAGTAAATAAAATGAACTATTTACATTTTTGTTAATAAAATGTTAGTTTTCTAATGGGAGAAATGAATAGGTTGGCTCAACTGTTCTTCTAACACCGATTTTCAAACATCTAATCGTACACTTTCAGATCAGAAGGTTTAAGATCACGAGGAAATATTTCAGTCGAGCGTCTCAACTTTTGACCGGTTGTGTACTTATCGAACGTACAGCAAAGCTTTTGCTGTGTTTTTAATTCTTCTGTTCGTTATCTGTATTAGAGCTGATAAACGCGCACGAACAGGAAGTTTTGCGCACAAGACTGGTGCTTTTGTTTCCCTCTCGTTGCAGTTCACTGGATATATGCTGTAATATAACAACTGAATATGAACTCGATAATTTTTAGAGGGATTTTTCAACTAGTGGTCTAGTTTTGTGACTAACTCTCGACCTTAACTGCGGGTTCTACCACCGCCTGAATCGGAACCGGTTTTCTAAAACCGTTCTAGCCTTAAGATGAAACGGCAGGTTTTTCACTGTCATCCTGGTAGGTAATGATTTGATCAGAAGAGGGTTGGAAGTCCACGTAGGCTGTGCTTTGGTTGAGGTGACTGTACATTTCGCTAACAATTCTCATCCATGTCATCTCTGCTTCTTCTGTAGCAACCCAAAGACATCTGTTGCCGTGCCGGTTTCTGTGACTCCACCCCCGAATCTGTGCCCATGCTGAATCTGGTTCCTGCTAAAACCATCGCTGCAAAAAAAACCATCCCTGCCATTAAGTTGGTAAAGTCTGCCAAGGTAAAGTAGCCAGTGTGTCTTCCTGTGTTCAATCTGTTAATTTTTCCCTGTACTATTGCGTCCCGGCTTGAGACCGTAGATTTAGTTGAAGCCCAAGTTATCCGAGGTAAAGTTTGTAGACTTGTATTTGTTTGTGTGTCTGTGCAGAAGATGGTGCGTGCCCGTGAATCCCCACAGTGTGCCATCTGTGAGTTTGTGATGAAGGAGCTTGAAAGTATAATCCAGGACCAGAAAAGTGAGGTATGAGGCTCTGATCAGTAATAAAAGGCTTCGCAGTCTCCGTGTTTAGGATTAATTTGCCACTCATGTCACTAAAACGTCGTTTCATGTGAATGTTCTGGGGTTTTGCTGTGGTCTTCCAGGAACAGGTGGTACAAGCTGTGGAGAAAGTGTGCAACCTCCTTCCCTCCACCCTTTCTGCACAGTGCAAGGATCTGATCGAGACCTATGGTCAGGCAATCATTGAGCTGCTGTTACAGGAAGCTAGTCCCAAGGCTGTCTGCGGTATTCTGGGGCTGTGCAGGGATGCGAGTCGTGCCTTCATCCGTGAGTTTCTGTCTAAATGTGCAAAATGCCTCCCCAACCCTAAACACGAATAGCAGCTAGACTTTCTACACCACAGAATATTTTAGTCAGGTTTCCCATTCTTCTCCTGTTTTGATGACTGTTTCTGTGTGTGTTTTCTCTCAGCTGTGCTTGAGAAGGCTGAGTTTGAGGCTGGTGGGTTCTGTGATGTGTGCAAGATGGCCGTGCGCTACATAGATGGCATCCTGGAGCAGAATGCCACAGAGGCCCAGATCGAGGACGCAGTAAAAAAAGTCTGCAACTTCCTGCCTGATGAATTTAAAACGCAGGTGTGTTGACGCACTTTTAGATCTGCAGCTGGTTACCAGCGACAAAAATACATCTTTTCCTGTAGTAAAAGAAAAAACATGCCTGCTAGACTTCCGATAGATGAGTGTATACAGATGATCATGAGTCTCTCACACACTGTGTATTACCCTAAAAGTAAAGGTCCTTGGATGAGGCAGACCTAAGAGGAAGTATTATTCAAGCTAATCTTTAAGTAGTTTTAAACGACGTTCTATAAAAATTACGACGTCATCTGTTGAGTTTTAATGTACATATACCCGAGTCGCATTAATGACTGTGTGCAGTGTGACCAGCTCATCGAGCAGTATGAGCCTCTGATTGTCCAGCTGCTGCTCCAGGCCCTCGACCCCGAATTTGTCTGCATGGTAAGTTGCTCGTTCACTCCTGTACAGGCTTAAAGTTCCGGTGTTGGAGTTTTTAAAGGCATTGTCCTAAACAATTCCTGTAGTTTCATGCCTCGGTTTATTTAAAAAATAAGGGGCCTATATGTCATATATTTCGGTTCTCCTCTACTTGTTGGAGGATAAAATGGAGGGCTTGCTTTGAGTGTGTGTGTGTTTGATGTACTGATGCAGAAGTTGGGTGCATGCCCTGGGGCACTGAAGATGCTGCTGGGAATTGAGCAGTGCAGCTGGGGCCCAGCCTTCTGGTGCAAGAATATAGAGACTGCCACCCGCTGTAATGTAAGTATCCTACATCCACTCTGCTGTATTTGATTAGTGTGTTGTTTGAAACAAGGCTCTCTATTCGGTGTGTTTGGGTATACATTCTGTAAAGTGTGAAACACTTCCATATTAAACACAATACATGTACGCTTGCCAGCCACTTTAGTAGGAACACCTATACATGTGCACATCTATGCCGTTATCCAATCCGCCAATCACGAGGCACCAGCACAATGCGTAAAATCATCTTGGATACAGGTCAAGAGCTTCAGTTAATGTTCATGCTGAGATGCTTTTCTGCTCACCCCGGTTTTAGTGATCGAGTTACTATATCCTTCCTGGCAGCTCGAACCAATCTGGCCATTTTCCACTGGTCTCCCTCAAGGAAGTCCCACCCTCAGCACTGTCGCTCACTCGGTGTGGGTTATCCCCCCCCCCCTTTTTTTGCACCATTCTGTGTATACTTTGCTGCTGTGTAAACTTTGGGCTGATTTGGGGGGGGGGGATTGCATAAATCAGCAGGTGTATAGGTGTTCCTATTAAAGTGGAAGGTGAATGTAAATCTGACGTATGTCAGAAAATGAAATTGTTTACTGTATTTCGCTTATCATGTTTCAGGCGGTGACCCACTGCACACGTCACGTTTGGAATTAGAGAGGAGCTGCGTGCACAAACTGACCTGCGGAGCTAAAGGAGAATTTCAGTAGCGCTGTTGTCTGTTTTGTAAAAGTCAGCCTGTCGTCCTGTTTTATTTTAGATGGTGAAATGATTTAAAATTATAAGTACTTTTATTAAAGCAATGTTGCCATCCGGGAAGGATTAAAGTTGCCACTAAGGGAAGGTAACAGTACTGTGGAGGAGGTACAATGTGGAGAGACTGATTTTACTAAAGAATGTTTTTCTCTTTTTTTACTGAACTTGAACTGTATCTTCAGCTGCTGATATTTTGATCAAGAACAAGAGGGGTGGGAAGGGTTTTATTTTTTTTCCTGAATCACTTAGTTCCCCCCCCCAAAAGGGTTTTGGCTCCCTTTAAAGGAAAACCTGCAACTGCTTTAGCCACAAGAGTAGGGAGCTGATTTAGAATCGTTTGGTTTTTACTGACATTTTTCATCCTAATTGAGGTTTGTTTTGTGTTTTTGCAGTAACACTTATGCCCTCATCAGTTTGAAGGCCCTGTTAAGTTAATGTGACCTTGCATCTAGTTTGTGTCTAGGGCCTTGGCTTTTTTTTTTTTTTTTTTTTAAAACCCCCTCCTTTTTCTTTTTTTTTTTTTTTTTTTTTTTTTTTTTTTGTTTATCAAATGATCCTGAGCTTCAGTGTGCTTCAATCTTAATACTGAGCTATTTGTTGGAATCTGTACAATTTTTAATGGAAATTAAACAAGCCTAAATCTATCTTCTGTGGTCCTTTTTAAAGTTTCAACTCTGCACTTGACATCTGAACGAGCATCTGTTAATACATCTGTAGATCTGTCCTGCTGTTCTGAAACGACTGCACATAACCGACAACAAAAAAAAAACTTCCTGTCAACCCAGAATCTTAAGCACTACATTAATTTGCATTTCCTTAATATGTTCAGTCCAGGAATACTTTACTAGCTTATGTCTTGCATCTGAATATACAATTGCAGACAATAATAATAATAATAATAATAATAAATCTCACTCTACTACATCTGCAGTCTGCTGCTCATTTTTAATCTGTAGTCATACAGTAGGATCTAACTAATCACATGTTATAAAGTCAAGGGGTATTCAGTCTTCAGTTACTGCTTTTGTCTTTTTGGATTACTCCAAAATTTCAATCTATTTCTGTAATTCAAAAGGTGGAACTTTCATCTATTTTAGATTCATTACATGTGGAGTGAAATATTTCAAGCTTTATTTTTAATCTTTTACAGCTTACACCTTTAGAAAAATCCAGAATCTCCAAATATTAGAATAAAGAATTTATAATACAGAAATGAGAAGACTCTAAGCAGCTAATTAACTCAAAACACATGCAAAGGTTTCCTGAGCCTTTGCTCTGTCTGGTTCAGTGCACACAACTACAATCATGGGGAGGATTAAAGCAAATGTTGCATCTCATTTGGAAATCAAGGTCCCAGAGTCTGGTGGAAGAATGGAGAAGCACAGAATCCAAGTTGCTTGAAGTCCACTGTGAAGTTTCCACTGTCAGTGATGAGTTGAGGTGCCATGTCACCTGCTCGTGGTGGTCCACTGTGTTTTCTCGAGTCGAGAGTCAATGCAGCGTCTACCAGGAGCTTTTACAGCACTTCCTGTTGTGTTTCTCTCTTCATGAGACAAAATATTGCTTATTTAGGTTAAGGTCTGGTGTTTGACTTAGCTAGTTGACACCCCCCACCCCTTATTTTGTTGGCAGTGTGGTTTGGGTTATGGTGATGTTCCACCCACATAGATTGAATACATTCCTCTGTATCTTGGTGGACAGAATGTGTTTTTAATATATAGAGACTTCTCTATTTATTTTGTTACTACCATTATGACATTACTTCCACCATGCTTGACCAATGGGCTTGTATGTTTTGGACCATAAGCAGATCCTTTCTTTCACCACATTTTGGTCTTTCCATCACTTCGTTCCAGAGCGTTTGTGGCTCTTCTCTGTGTTTCTTTGCGAATTTCAATCTAGCTTTTCAGTTCTTACTGCTGATGAATGGTTAGCTCCTTGTGGTATGGCCTTAATATTCCTGCTCTCAAAGTCTTCTTCCAACGGTGGATTGTGATACCTTCACCCCTGCCTTGTGGACATTGTTGGTGATGTCTCTGACTTTTTGTTTTTCTTCACAACTCTTACAAACTTTCTGCCATCAACTGCCGGTCTTTCCTTGCTGACCTGTTCAATGTCTGGTTGTTAATACACCAATTGTTGTACTAGCTATGCCCTGTGCTTGTCGAATGGCTCTGACCGATTTTCCCTCTTTTCTCATCTTAAAATGTCTTGCTTGCTCTATTAAGATAACTGAAATCTCGCCTGCTAACAGTGTAAAATCAGCTTGAATAAACAGTTACAGTACAATATGCTAGCAAAACAAAAGGAAGACAAAATTGATTTAATTGATAAAATTTAGTTCAGCTCAAGACCAGCAGATGTCGCTGTGGGGTTTAGCAGTGATTGAATTTTTTTTTTTTTTTCTCTTAACATTAGATTTAAGAAGTAGAATATTGCATATGACAAAAATGGCTTAGATTTGATAGTTGCTGTCATTGTGGAAAACTAAACAATGAAACGAGCAGTACTATTCGATCTATTCTATTTGTTATGAAGTATTATTCGAGTTTCCATCAATTCATTTTTCCGGAATGAATTTCTGCACAATGCGAAATTTAAAATTGCGAAAATTACTCACGAGAGAATTAAAACCAAATGATGCTAATCTAATTTTGTTTACAAAAGGCTGTGAGCCTTATTTACTTTCCCCTGAACTACCGACCCACGTAAACTGGCAGAATACGTCCCCATACTTGGACATACTTTTTGCAGAGTCCCTTCATTTTCACAAGCTCAAAAGTAATTGGACAAACTAACATAATTAACATTAGGATTATTTTTAATACTCGGATGCAAGTCCTTTGCAGTCATTGACTGCGTGAAGTCTGGAACCCATGGACATCACCAAACTCTGAGTTTCCACCCGTGAGATGTTTTGCCATGAGCCATTCCTCTTTTTTTGTTGTTCTCCATACCCTTCTCTTCCCTTCCTTCTGGTACAAGTTAATGTTGCATTAGAATTGGTCAGTTTTTTTTTTTAGTTTTTTAATTTTTTTTATAAAGTGGATTAGAAGTTATTAGAAGTCTTTCTTTTCTCAAGTGTTACCAGTGATTTGCATCTTGAAGTAAACCGTCTGTATTTACATTGATGAAGGTGTCTCTTGATTGTAGACTTAGACAAAGATACACTTTGGGGAGAAGGCAAGCCGGCGGAGACGGTGTGAAACCTTGGGATTCGTGTGGATGTTACTTTGACACGTACCACCTACCTAAACATTGTTGCAGACCAAGTACACCCCTGTCATGGCAACAGTATTCCATAATGGCAGTGGCTTCTTTTAGCAGGATAATACAGCACACATTCAGAGGTCTTGTGGAGTCCATGCTGCAGCGGGTCAGGGCTGTTTTGGTGGCACAATATTACATGATATTAGGCGGGTGGTTTTAATATTATGGCTGATCGGTATAGAGAGGAAAGTGAGTCAATCACCTTGTCTTCTGAGTCCTATTGAAGACACAGTTACGTATTGGAGAAGTGATTTGAACTGAAATAGTTGTACAGCTATTTTCAAAAAGTAATTAAATATAAAAAAAATGTTATGCATAATTTAGCTTACAGAGTGACAAAGTGAATAAACAATGGGTGTTTTTCATGGTTTTATTTCTGTTATACAATGGCAGAGAAACAGTACACTAAAGCCACTACACTATGAAGTCGCAAGTAGGCGTTCCTACTACTGGTTGCCATAGTAACATTTATCAGTGGGTAGTGCAACTAGCATTCCACTTTTGACACCAAATCCATGACATCAAAGTTTTTTTGCCGCTAAAATGAAACGTTCTGGAGGTAGAGCGTGTGTATGTAAAATTCACCAGTGTATATGTGCATCATATCCTACATGATGAAGGATAAACAGTGTGTGCTCTTTGCTTTTGTGGCCATCTCTCTGCAGCAAAAGTGCAAGAGCCAGACCCTCTGGGTCCACGAGACTGAAGATGGGACTCTGAAATGCAAGGTAGGACACAAAATGGCCTTCGCTCGCAATGGTATTCACTGCACCAAGTCACTCCATATTTGCATAAAGTTTTCTCAACTTTGTCGTGTGTTTGGACACGCCCATATCTGGACACACCGGAAGTCACCAGCTCTTGCTGAAAATGAATGGTCTCCGGACGCTTTGTCGCTGCGAGTTGCTGCATGTGTGAACATAGCTTAAAAATGTAACCTATAACATTCATTAAATATGAAGAAGAATGTTAAAGCAAACATAACAAAGCAAAGACAGTTATGGAACTAGTTCCAAAAAACACCCAAAATTTAAAGGGTTACTTAACCTAATAACTTGCATTCATGTGATCATAACTGAAATGTGCCTTGTCCCAGCGTACTCATGGAGTCATGGACACTTGATTGATGCCAAACCAGCAGCCCTGTAATATGGATCCCCAGTGAATCCTAAACTGGTAAAGAGCCTATAGGATGTTTGGTTTGATTCCTCAACGAGGCAGTAGACTGGGTAGCCCTCTGAATGCAGTTTCTTTGCCATTATGGTGACCAGGGCTTTGGCGTAGCCTTTCTGTCTGTGCTCTGGCATTGTGTACAGTACTCCCATCGCACAGGAAGGATACGTCAATATCCATGACACCGGCCGACCCTCTGAATCCAGCACACAACACGAAGGGAAATTCATGATCATGGTCCTGAGCAGTGGCTCACTGAGTTCACCCATGCCAAACTTCCATTTGCTATTGATCAGACCAATGTGAGATTCCTTGACTGATGACACTTGAAATGACCTGTAGAGAGATAAGGTAAGTTGGGTAAATATATACACGTAAAGTGAATAACATTGATTATCTCATTGTGCAGTGGTGGTTAGTACCGGCGAAAGGGTCATGGGCTCCCAAGGTTCACTGATTCGCATGGGGAGTGAAGGCTAGCCAATCTGGTCCGATCCGACAGAAGAGCTACTGTAGCACAAAAGTAAGCAATGCACACACACCCGGCCGTACACATGATAAAATAAAATAAAACATGATTCGTCAGACTACGCCACTCTCTTCCATTGCTCCATGGTCCAGTCCTGATGCTCATGTGTCCAATGTAGGCACTTTCGGTGGTGGACAGGGGTCAGCATGGGCACTCTGACCGGTCTGTGTATACACAGCCTCATAAACAAGCTGTGTGTTCTGTCACCTTTCTATCATAGGCAGCATGAACTTTTCAGGAATGAACTGTGCTACAGTAGCTCTTCTGTGGGATCGGACCATATGGGCTAGGCTTCGCTCCCCATGCACATCAATGAGCTTTGGGCGCCCATGACCCTGTCACCGGTTCACCGGCTGTCCTTCACTTTTGGTAGGTACTAACCACTGCATAGTGGAAAAACGTGCTGATATGGAGATGTTCTGACCCAGTCATCTAGCCATAACAATTTGGCAGTTGTCAAAATTGCTCAGATCCCTACGCTTGCTGTCAGATTCACTTCACTTCACTTCATTGATTTGGCTTTGAGCTTAAAAAATGAATATGAGGCACTAGATCAGAATTTCAGATTTAATTTCCTGATATTTATATCTCGATGTCTTAAACAACTTAGAACATGGTACCTTTTGTTTGAATCCACCCATTTTTAAAGTGAACTTAGAAATATTGAAACCTGTGGCTGGCAGGTGTTTCTTGTTGCTCGGGTATGCCCTGTTAGAGTGCTTGTTTAAACAGTTAATAGCTCTGGATGTCTACTCTTGGGTTGAGCCCTGAGTTTTGCCTTTGTTGTTAAAAAGGATAAACCAACACGAAGACCAGCGAGCTATCTAAAGGAGAAAAGCAAGTCATTTTTTTAAGCTGAGAAAAGAGGAAAAATAAATTGCACAAGCATGCCACATAGCCAGTACAATAACTTGGAACGTCCTGAAAAAGAAACAAACTCTGGTGTATTTACAACCAGACACTGAACAGGTCAAGGTAACAGTAGGTACGGTAACAGTACTGTGGAGGAGGTACAATGTGGAGAGACTGATTTTACTAAAGAATGTTTTTCTCTTTTTTTACTGAACTTGAACTGTATCTTCAGCTGCTGATATTTTGATCAAGAACAAGAGGGGTGGGAAGGGTTTTATTTTTTTTCCTGAATCACTTAGTCCCCCCCCCCCCCCCCCCCCCCCCCAAAAGGGTTTTGGCTCCCTTTAAAGGAAAACCTGCAACTGCTTTAGCCACAAGAGTAGGGAGCTGATTTAGAATCGTTTGGTTTTTACTGACATTTTTCATCCTAATTGAGGTTTGTTTTGTGTTTTTGCAGTAACACTTATGCCCTCATCAGTTTGAAGGCCCTGTTAAGTTAATGTGACCTTGCATCTAGTTTGTGTCTAGGGCCTTGGCTTTTTTTTTTTTTTTTTTTTTTTTTTTTTTTGTTTATCAAATGATCCTGAGCTTCAGTGTGCTTCAATCTTAATACTGAGCTATTTGTTGGAATCTGTACAATTTTTAATGGAAATTAAACAAGCCTAAATCTATCTTCTGTGGTCCTTTTTAAAGCTTCAACTCTGCACTTGACATCTGAACGAGCATCTGTTAATACATCTGTAGATCTGTCCTGCTGTTCTGAAAGGACTGCACATAACCGACAACAAAAAAAAACCTTCCTGTCAACCCAGAATCTTAAGCACTACATTAATTGGCATTTCCTTAATATGTTCAGTCCAGGAATACTTTACTAGCTTATGTCTTGCATCTGAATATACAATTGCAGATGATGATGATGATGATGATAATAATAATAATAATAATAATAATAATAAATCTCACTCTACTACATCTGCAGTCTGCAGAAGAAGAATGTTAAAGCAAACATAACAAAGCAAAGACAGTTATGGAACTAGTTCCAAAAAACACCCAAAATTTAGAGGGTTACTTAACCTAATAACTTGCATTCATGTGATCATAACTGAAATGTGCCTTGTCCCAGCGTACTCATGGAGTCATGGACACTTGATTGATGCCAAACCAGCAGCCCTGTAATATGGATCCCCAGTGAATCCTAAACTGGTAAAGAGCCTATAGGATGTTTGGTTTGATTCCTCAACGAGGCAGTAGACTGGGTAGCCCTCTGAATGCAGTTTCTTTGCCATTATGATGACCAGGGCTTTGGCGTAGCCTTTCTGTCTGTGCTCTGGCATTGTGTACAGTACTCCCATCGCACAGGAAGGATACATCAATATCCATGACACCGGCCGACCCTCTGAATCCAGCACACAACACGAAGGGAAATTCATGATCATGGTCCTGAGCAGTGGCTCACTGAGTTCACCCATGCCAAACTTCCATTTGCTATTGATCAGACCAATGTGAGATTCCTTGACTGATGACACTTGAAATGACCTGTAGAGAGTTAAGGTAAGTTGGGTAAATATATACACGTAAAGTGAATAACATTGATTATCTCATTGTGCAGTGGTGGTTAGTACCGGCGAAAGGGTCATGGGCTCCCAAGGTTCACTGATTCGCATGGGGAGTGAAGGCTAGCCAATCTGGTCCGATCCGACAGAAGAGCTACTGTAGCACAAAAGTAAGCAATGCACACACACCCGGCCGTACACATGATAAAATAAAATAAAACATGATTCGTCAGACTACGCCACTCTCTTCCATTGCTCCATGGTCCAGTTCTGATGCTCATGTGTCCAATGTAGGCACTTTCGGTGGTGGACAGGGGTCAGCATGGGCACTCTGACCGGTCTGTGTATACACAGCCTCATAAACAAGCTGTGTGTTCTGTCATCTTTCTATCATAGGTAGCATGAACTTTTCAGGAATGAACTGTGCTACAGTAGCTCTTCTGTGGGATCAGACCATATGGGCTAGGCTTCGCTCCCCATGCACATCAATGAGCTTTGGGCGCCCATGACCCTGTCACCGGTTCACCGGCTGTCCTTCACTTTTGGTAGGTACTAACCACTGCATAGTGGAAAAACGTGCTGATATGGAGATGTTCTGACCCAGTCATCTAGCCATAACAATTTGGCAGTTGTCAAAATTGCTCAGATCCCTACGCTTGCTGTCAGATTCACTTCACTTCACTTCATTGATTTGGCTTTGAGCTTAAAAAATGAATATGAGGCACTAGATCAGAATTTCAGATTTAATTTCCTGATATTTATATCTCGATGTCTTAAACAACTTAGAACATGGTACCTTTTGTTTGAATCCACCCATTTTTAAAGTGAACTTAGAAATATTGAAACCTGTGGCTGGCAGGTGTTTCTTGTTGCTCGGGTATGCCCTGTTAGAGTGCTTGTTTAAACAGTTAATAGCTCTGGATGTCTACTCTTGGGTTGAGCCCTGAGTTTTGCCTTTGTTGTTAAAAAGGATAAACCAACACGAAGACCAGCGAGCTATCTAAAGGAGAAAAGCAAGTCATTTTTTTAAGCTGAGAAAAGAGGAAAAATAAATTGCACAAGCATGCCACATAGCCAGTACAATAACTTGGAACGTCCTGAAAAAGAAACAAACTCTGGTGTATTTACAACCAGACACTGAACAGGTCAAGGTAACAGTAGGTACGGTAACAGTACTGTGGAGGAGGTACAATGTGGAGAGACTGATTTTACTAAAGAATGTTTTTCTCTTTTTTTACTGAACTTGAACTGTATCTTCAGCTGCTGATATTTTGATCAAGAACAAGAGGGGTGGGAAGGGTTTTATTTTTTTTCCTGAATCACTTAGTCCCCCCCCCCCCCCCCCCCCAAAAGGGTTTTGGCTCCCTTTAAAGGAAAACCTGCAACTGCTTTAGCCACAAGAGTAGGGAGCTGATTTAGAATCGTTTGGTTTTTACTGACATTTTTCATCCTAATTGAGGTTTGTTTTGTGTTTTTGCAGTAACACTTATGCCCTCATCAGTTTGAAGGCCCTGTTAAGTTAATGTGACCTTGCATCTAGTTTGTGTCTAGGGCCTTGGCTTTTTTTTTTTTTTTTTTTTTTTTTTTTTTTTTTGTTTATCAAATGATCCTGAGCTTCAGTGTGCTTCAATCTTAATACTGAGCTATTTGTTGGAATCTGTACAATTTTTAATGGAAATTAAACAAGCCTAAATCTATCTTCTGTGGTCCTTTTTAAAGCTTCAACTCTGCACTTGACATCTGAACGAGCATCTGTTAATACATCTGTAGATCTGTCCTGCTGTTCTGAAAGGACTGCACATAACCGACAACAAAAAAAAACCTTCCTGTCAACCCAGAATCTTAAGCACTACATTAATTGGCATTTCCTTAATATGTTCAGTCCAGGAATACTTTACTAGCTTATGTCTTGCATCTGAATATACAATTGCAGATGATGATGATGATGATGATAATAATAATAATAATAATAATAATAATAAATCTCACTCTACTACATCTGCAGTCTGCAGAAGAAGAATGTTAAAGCAAACATAACAAAGCAAAGACAGTTATGGAACTAGTTCCAAAAAACACCCAAAATTTAGAGGGTTACTTAACCTAATAACTTGCATTCATGTGATCATAACTGAAATGTGCCTTGTCCCAGCGTACTCATGGAGTCATGGACACTTGATTGATGCCAAACCAGCAGCCCTGTAATATGGATCCCCAGTGAATCCTAAACTGGTAAAGAGCCTATAGGATGTTTGGTTTGATTCCTCAACGAGGCAGTAGACTGGGTAGCCCTCTGAATGCAGTTTCTTTGCCATTATGATGACCAGGGCTTTGGCGTAGCCTTTCTGTCTGTGCTCTGGCATTGTGTACAGTACTCCCATCGCACAGGAAGGATACGTCAATATCCATGACACCGGCCGACCCTCTGAGTCCAGCACACAACACGAAGGGAAATTCATGATCATGGTCCTGAGCAGTGGCTCACTGAGTTCACCCATGCCAAACTTCCATTTGCTATTGATCAGACCAATGTGAGATTCCTTGACTGATGACACTTGAAATGACCTGTAGAGAGTTAAGGTAAGTTGGGTAAATATATACACGTAAAGTGAATAACATTGATTATCTCATTGTGCAGTGGTGGTTAGTACCGGCGAAAGGGTCATGGGCTCCCAAGGTTCACTGATTCGCATGGGGAGTGAAGGCTAGCCAATCTGGTCCGATCCGACAGAAGAGCTACTGTAGCACAAAAGTAAGCAATGCACACACACCCGGCCGTACACATGATAAAATAAAATAAAACATGATTCGTCAGACTACGCCACTCTCTTCCATTGCTCCATGGTCCAGTTCTGATGCTCATGTGTCCAATGTAGGCACTTTCGGTGGTGGACAGGGGTCAGCATGGGCACTCTGACCGGTCTGTGTATACACAGCCTCATAAACAAGCTGTGTGTTCTGTCACCTTTCTATCATAGGCAGCATGAACTTTTCAGGAATGAACTGTGCTACAGTAGCTCTTCTGTGGGATCGGACCATATGGGCTAGGCTTCGCTCCCCATGCACATCAATGAGCTTTGGGCGCCCATGACCCTGTCACCGGTTCACCGGCTGTCCTTCACTTTTGGTAGGTACTAACCACTGCATAGTGGAAAAACGTGCTGATATGGAGATGTTCTGACCCAGTCATCTAGCCATAACAATTTGGCAGTTGTCAAAATTGCTCAGATCCCTACGCTTGCTGTCAGATTCACTTCACTTCACTTCATTGATTTGGCTTTGAGCTTAAAAAATGAATATGAGGCACTAGATCAGAATTTCAGATTTAATTTCCTGATATTTATATCTCGATGTCTTAAACAACTTAGAACATGGTACCTTTTGTTTGAATCCACCCATTTTTAAAGTGAACTTAGAAATATTGAAACCTGTGGCTGGCAGGTGTTTCTTGTTGCTCGGGTATGCCCTGTTAGAGTGCTTGTTTAAACAGTTAATAGCTCTGGATGTCTACTCTTGGGTTGAGCCCTGAGTTTTGCCTTTGTTGTTAAAAAGGATAAACCAACACGAAGACCAGTGAGCTATCTAAAGGAGAAAAGCAAGTCATTTTTTTAAGCTGAGAAAAGAGGAAAAATAAATTGCACAAGCATGCCACATAGCCAGTACAATAACTTGGAACGTCCTGAAAAAGAAACAAACTCTGGTGTATTTACAACCAGACACTGAACAGGTCAGCAAGGAAAACGCCAGCAGTTGACAGAAAATTTGTGAGAGCTGTGAAACCCCCCCCCCCCCCCCCCCCCCCCAAAAAAAAAAAAAAAAAAACAGAGTCAGTGACATCACCAACAACCTCCACAGGGCAGAGGTGAAGGAATCCACCGTTCAGAAATATAGAGGCCATACCACAAGATGCAAACCACTCATCAGCAATAAGACACTGAAGGCCAGATTGGAATTCACAAAGAAATACAGAGAAGAGCCACAAATGTTCTGGAACCAAGATTGACCTCTACCAAAGTAATGGAAAGGCCAAAGTGTGGTAAAAGAAAGGATCTGAATGGCAGTTCTGTGGGCTTGTTGATGAGAGACGTCAGAGGAGGATAACTAGACTGATTCAAGCTGATAGGAAGTCTATTATAACACAATTAACCATTCTTTACATCCTTGGTGAGCAGAAAAGCATCTCAGAATATACAACACCTCGAACCTTGAGGTGGATGTGCTACAACCACAGAAGACCTCATCAGGTTCCTCCTGTCAGCTACAGAAATGGGCACAGGCTTCACTGGGCACTGAACCTGTATAGTTGAAGATTTGAAAAAGACTCTTTGACTGTACAGTTTCAGCGATACCACTGTATCTGCATGCTTTGTTTGTTTTTTTTGTTTTTGTTACATTGTACTGTTGCCACATGATTGGCTGATTGGCTAATTGCATGAATGAGCAGGGGCACAGGTGTTCCTATTAAAGTGGAAGGTGAGTGTATTTTATCTTGTTACTCTCAAAACAATCGGACTATACCCATGGCCCAAATGAAATAACTGAAGCCTATGCAAGCGAGTTAAAACAGGGAATGCTTTTGCTAGCTGTAGAAGCAGGATGTTTTAATGTGCTCTTGTAAAAGGTTGAAGGGACCGTCTGACGTATAATTTACTTAATCTGTGAGATTCTTTGCAGTGTTTTTTTTGCACATGCTGGTTAAAATATTGCTTTTTTTTTATGGAGACTTTGGGTGTGTGTGTGTGTGTGTTTGGGGATTGTGAGAGTGAACAAAACATGCCAATGCTTTGAAGGATGTGAATTGGAACAGAGTAATGTTATTCAATTGCGAATCTGTTTTTAGAGGATTTAAACCTAACATGGTGAACAAATTATATCATAGAATTCAGGCAATTTTATTGGGGTTATCTCATACAGTGTGGCAAGTAATAATCTGGAAATACCTTTGTAATATCACAGTCTAAAACTGGATTTAAAGAGAAGCAAATCAGTAAATGAATCACATGAAAATGAATCACATGAAAATGAATAAATAAATTTGTGTGTGTGTGTGTGTGTGTGTATATATATATATATATATATATATATATATATATATATATATATATATATATATATATATATATATAGAGAGAGAGAGAGAGAGAGAGAGAGAGAGAGAGCTTAATTTGAGGATTAGGTGTAGCTTGAGCAGCCCGATAGTAAACCAGTTACCTGTCAAGTGTAAGATTAGATGGATCCTGAAGACTCATTAAGTGGCACAGAGATATTTCCTTCATTGGTACACCTTTGTTCAATGCTACAGCCTTTATCATTTCTTCCTGCAGCACATCAACACCTAAACAGATGTGTTATAGGTTGCAGGGTTAACCAGTATCACTTTCTGTGTTTGGAGGGTCTTTGTACTTTTGTAATATTAAGGCAGAAATAAATACTTAGATTGAGGTACTCTTTCCAGTCTAGAATGTCTATACTGGCTCTGAGAGATGATTCGTTCTTGGTAAAAATGCATATCTCTTTGGAAAAGTCTGCTTTCTGTATATGAGTGAAACAGGTAAACTGTCAACATTAAACTTGTAACTAAATCAGAATTTTGTCCATTATTCCAACACAGAGTATTATACTTTAGGACCAAATCCTTTTAATTTTTGAAGTCGCTTTGTGTAATACCTGCTTCCTTTTTGGTTTGACGAGTAGCACACTGAAATCTGGCCACTGGTCCACCAGCACATCTGTGGGGTCGACTTCTACTCGATTCATCAGAAAAACATATCCATAAGCCTGAAGAAAAAAGTAAGAACAAAATCTTACTTTCACTACTTTACAAGTTTGTCAATTTCTTTATTTTACAGTCAATTTGTAAAATGTATTTATTTATTTTTCTTAATTAAAGAAATTAATTTCTTTTAATGTATTTACTATGCCTTGTCTATTAAATGTCAGTCTTTAAAGTAGAATAAATAATTTATATTTGAATTATGGTTATAAGTTACTAAGTTTACAATTTGTTTTACTTTTAAAGCTTTTAATTTGTACATTTAAAACTGGGGCGTGGGTCTGTGCACACCATTTACTGTCCCATTATTAGAGGTCCAAGCACCCAAGGTGCTGGAACCTTCTTCTTCTTCTTCTTCTTCTCCTTTTTCTTTTTTGCAAACTAGTCCTTGGCTTTTTTTTTTTGGCCAATCTTCACAATCTTGATGTCAGAATACTTAACAGAGGGTGAGCCTCAATAATTATCAACATTAACATGTTGACATTTTTATACAGTATATCAATCAAGGATGAGTCTAATTTATTCAACTCACAGTCACTTAAAAGGCTTTGCATAAACTTGAAAGACAATGTGTGGTCATTCAGAGGGGGTAGAGTTGAGGTCAGGTAATTGTTTCTCTGGGAGTATAAATCCCAGCAAGCTGAAATTTGGTAGGTGCTATATGCTAATGTGTAAGAGGGTTTTTGATGATGATCTAATTACTTAAAAATGCCAGCCATCATCCCGTCAGATTTCAGCAGGTCATCAGTAGTTACCATTGAGCTATCATGACGAAACTTTAATGACAAGTTCTGGGAGTGACCCACTGGTAACTGCTGCAGTCTCGCTCAAAGTGGCCATTGATGGGGCGTTATTCATGTTCATTGTTGTTGAGTTAAAATAGCTGTTTCTCCGGAACCAAAAGTCCAACTGAAATTTAAAAAAGCTGAAATTTGGTGTGCTGTATCATTCTGCTAGTCCATAACGGAACCTTTCAATCATTACTTAATTATTCCAAAAACATGGTGTACTTCGGTCTGTCAGATTTCAGGAGGCTAGTCATGTGAATTGCCTGCTGAAATCTGACAGACTGAAGTACATCACAAAACATAACTATCATCACAAAACATAAGTCTTCATGGTCATATCCATATTCATAGTCTCTTTGTTGTTAATGTATCTTTGGCAGGAACTGGCCATTTGCAAGGAGTGCTTGGACCTCGCAGGTCACTGCTTGCATTTCTTCTTCTTCTTTTACATTTTTTAAAGTTTTGTCATCCAGATTGTATTGGGATATTCGTATTGTCATTAACTGCTATTAGATGGAAAAGGACATCACTGTCTTTCAGGTTTTTGTCCTTCACTTATTTCTTCTCTTCAAGTGCAAAGTTCACAGCCTTATCAAATCTTAGCAAAATTGTGCTAAACAATCTCTTACAGGATTCATCTGGAGTATCTATTAAATAAACTTTGTAGGTAATTTTGCAGTGCATTGAAAATCTTTGATTAGTTATATCACAGTAGATTTCTAGTGAATGATTCAAAACTGTACAATGTAGCAGAATATTTCCAATAAGCAAATAAAAACATGTAAAACATATCAAAACATATTAAATCCACTATTTGTGTTCATTATTTCAGCATCACTTCCATCATGTCGTCCCCCATCCACCCCCCCACCCCCCCATGAAGCTGGGCAGATTAACCCAGTACAGTATTCATTTAAGTGTACACAGACACACATGAACACTGCAAGTGATTTAATGTCATTTAAATTAGTCTTTTTTTCCCGATGATTTTTGGTTCTTTGCGACTACAATCCTTTTCACAAACAAATTGAAAAATACTTTTCTGTAGCCTAATGATAAAAAAAAGGCACCAAATGAGTGGCACAATGCTGAATACTGACAATGAGTATCCTACAGAAACAATTATAATAAAGTGTGGTTTACAGACCTCTTCTGACTGGGGAAAGTAATGTCTAAGTATTTCCTCAGCTTTCTTCAGCTCTCTGATGCTCAACACCTTCATGATTCAGCCAAGCTTCTTCTGCCTTAATGCAGTTTAGTGCTCTAAATGCAGATTAAGAACATGTCCAACGAGTCTAACTCGCACTATTAAGATAATCCCTGTAAGCTTTTAGATCACATGACCACAGAAGCTTTATATAACTTCACATAACTTAACTTCACTACACTTGCAAGAGAGTGATGAGTTTTGTCACCTACCAAACAACAAACATGGCATAGTTATCAGATTAGCTCAGAGAAACGTATTTGCAAACAAAGACCAAATATCAATAGCTTTTTTTTCTATTTTTATTGTGAAATTGCAAGCTGTAAATTAAAGTGAAAAACAATAAAGGGAAAAACATGAACAATAAAAAAAAAAGCACAATAACTTGTGCATGCTTGCATAAGTGGGCACACCCCGAAACTAATGAGTTAAAGCATGTTTAGATTTTATCATGGCATTAAAAACTCCCATAGTGTCCATCGGTTGCATACTATAAAATCTCGCAGGGAGCAGTACGCCATCCGGGTATTTCTCGACAACTTTTTCTCGCCTGCTGAGAGACATACCCCTCTGGCGTACTGCTTTTCGCCTACGATGTAGTATGTGATTTCAGAAGCAGCCCAAGTGTACAATTGTCACTCACTTTATTATTATTTTTTGGTGTTCTTCACACCATTCTGAGTAAACTCTAGAGACTGTGAAGTTCCCAGGAGATCAGCAGTTAAAGAAAGACTCAAACCAGCCCAAGTGGCACCAACAATTATGCCATGGTCCAAAATCACTGAGATCCCCATTCTGCTGGTTGATGTGAACAATATATAAATGACCAGCAACAGTTCTGTTTCAAAACTTATCCAGAGTTTGTTCTCCAAATGTGGATGTGAAATGGATTCTAAGTGCACAACTGTTAGCCTTACTAAAATGAATGGTAGACGTAGATGTTTAATTCTAGTGTTACCAAATGTAGCAGGAATGTCAACCACCTTTGATAATTATGTATTATGAATATGACATGTAAACAAAGGGATGTTTTATTAACAACAAAAACATCACTCTGACGCTAATGGAAACTAAATGAACCGGTCTGGGTGTGTTTACAGATGTATTGTGAAGTTTACTGTGAAGCCCAAAATAAATCAATTAAATAAAGCAAATACACACATGCAAATAAAAGAAATTTTACTGTAACTTTCACACACATAGTGTCCAGGTAATCATGGAAAGACTTATCGTTCACAAATTACTATTGACGAGTCATAAAGTAGTCATAAAGTATGAGCTGCAAGTCAAGTCTGTGATTCAAGTCTCATTTAGGTATGACTTGGACTTGTGATTCAAACTCGAGTGCCCATCTCTGGGTTATGTTTTGCATATTCACATTCAGAATTCACACTTTTCGGAGGAAACTTTTTTTTTCCAGCTGTCTTTGCACCACCATGAATTCTGCCAAGCTCAGGCTACACAAATGCAGTCACAAAAAATGTAGTTCAGGATCAAGTCCAATAAGTCTACCACACACTCTTAAGAAAACAAAACAAAATGCCATTTCCCCTTAGGCTCCAGTAACTTTCCAGAATTTTATGGCCATGAAGATGGTGAAGGACCTCAGCCATCCAAACACTGGACTCTTCTGTTGTGATCAGAGAAGCACTTCCACTCCCTCAAGGCCAACACAGAGAGAATGAGTAGGAGCTTCTTCCCACAGGCCATTCGGGCCCTCAACCAGAACAACACCAAGGACTAGAGCTTGTACTCGCTTTCACAACACCAACACCACTTACATTAATACAGCTTCAATTCATTCATCTTCCGTAACAACTTTATCCTGTATATAAAGACTGTAAAAAGAAGAAAAGAAAACCGATTCACGCATGTAAATCAGCTCTCAACTTGCTTGTGATTGACACATATTTGATTAAAAGGATTATCATCTCAAAATTCATTCATTTCTCTGCCCACTCATCTGAAGTTCATGTCTAGTCTGTACGGAGCCACACTGGTCACAAGACTACTTTAAAAAAACTAAAAAAAAAAACTGGGCAGGAAGTTTTAACGCTTGGAAAGAGATCCTTATGCATAGCCACAACTATGTGTGGGAATGAGATAATTAAGTTATGGCCATTACTTTTTAACGCTAGATAAATAGAAAATTAATTAGAGGCCACATAGTAATACAGCGTATGTAACGTCTATTCCAGTTGTTTCCCCTCCAGACTGCCACTGGCTGCCCTCTGCCAAGTTTAGAATCACTTCTTCATTTACTCCACTCATTTCCTGTTTGTTCCCCATAAAAAGCAGACAGACCTTTCAGTCATTGCGAAGCCTTACATTACTGAGCCGTGTTTATTGGATTGATATTCTGTGTATGACCTTGCCTTGCCTTTCTGCTTTTGCCTAGCCATTTGGATTTGATAATATCTCTGATTCCTGGTATTCCTGGAGCCCTTTGATACAACGTGATCATTGTGTTGTTCCCCCAGCTGGTGTGTGCATATATACAGGATTTTATGGAAACACCCTTGGAGGTCTTTTAGTAAAAATTTAGAGACTAGAAATGTTTGTATATACAATTTATTATTAATTACTGAACATGACATTTTTCCATATAATTGAATGTTAATTTGTCATAACTTTGTTTAATTAAGACAAGTAATGCGCATGACTTAAAGATCTTGTTCCCACTGATTACTAAATTGTGGCCACACAGATCTCTTCTCTACCCGTTACCAACCCATGGCCACAGGTTTTTATTTTATTTTTAGGGATGTCCCTAGTGGGTCTCCGTAAAGGTTGTGATAGAAACTACAATAATACGTCTGGTCATACATGGGCCAGCACATCCACACCCAGGGAAAAGAACAGAGGACATTGCACGTTTTCGCGCATTGCGAAGAGATCTACGGCAGCCTGAACCTCTGCCACACCAGGAGGACCACCCGAGAATGAATTTTCCATTCCCCGTATACACATAAGCTATTGAAATAATGTTTAAGTGACATAAGTACATTAGATTGGATGTTCATAATCAAAAATAACATGATAAAAATAGGATAAATATTAAAAGAACTAAATTATGTTGAATTGGCTTCTTCAAAACATTTATATTTATTTAGCTGATTAAATTACCTTTTATAGTTAAATTACCTTATATTTTTGTGTTGAATCAATGCACATTTATACAGTCATGGAAAAAAGAAAGTACACCCTCCTTCAAGTCTATGTTTTTAGTTATCGGAGCCTAAATAACAATTGTGTGGTCCTCACTAACTTCTATAAACAAACAAATAACCTAAAGTGACAAAAACAAAAAAGAACCAACACAACAGATTTCAATATGCAGTCATTTTTTCTTAAAAGTACACCAACATTCAGAGACCAGATGGGGAAAAAGTACACTCTATAATTCGATAACATTTAGAACATCTTTTAGCAACAATAACTTGAAGTAAATATTTTCTGTAGGAGTTTTGGAGAAGTTCTGGCCCACTCTTCTTTATAACACTGCTTCATTCATTGATGATTGAGGGCATTCATTTATGCCCAGCTCCCTTAAGATCCCACCACAGCATCTCAATGTGCTGGAATGGCCAAGTCAAAGTCCAGACCTCAACCACATTGATTTTTTTTCTTCTTTAGACATTCAGATGTCGATTTGCTGGTGTGCGTGACATCATTGTCCTGTCTTGCAAGATTCCCAGGTCCTGTTTTGCCCAAAACAAGCCCAAATGTTCACCCCTCCACCACCATGCTTGACATCTGGTACAAGCTGTTCTTGGTGATATGATGTGTTTGGTTTTCACCAAACATGGCATTGTGCATGATGGCCAAACTTCTCCACCTTGGTCTCGTCACTCATTATTTGCTGACTATGTTTGATCTTCAGGACCTGTTATTACAGGATCACCAGTCTTTGTGTCAGAGAAAGGCATGTTTAGGGAAAGGCTTGCAGTTTAAAAGAAAGGAAAATAAAGAAAACAGGCATAGATTTATTTACTTGAAACTGATCAACTTTAAAAATGCATCAATGTGCAAGATGTTCAAATGCAACATTTTTAATAGAAAAACAAAAACAACTTTTTATGTCTTCAGGTGTATGGGTGTGTTGCTATTATTAATCGAGCAGAAGTTGACCCCAGAGATGTGCTGGTGGACCGGTGGCCAGATTTCAGTGTGCTACTTGTTAAACCAAAACCGCAGCAGGTATTTTGCACAAGTTGACTTCAATATGGAAATGATTGGGGCTTAAAGTATAATAATCTGTGTTAGGAATAACAGACAATGTGTTGGAAAAGTGTAACAATATATCTCAGTTTTAATAGTTGACCTGTTTCTCTCATATACAGAAACCAGACTTTTATAGAGATGTAAGCGTTTTTACTAAGGACGAATCATGTCTCAGGAACATACTAACCAGGACTGGAGGATCCATCCAACCTTCCAGCTGACAGGTAAGTGATTTACTCTCACTGTAACTCAATTAAAAAAAAATTCCATTCAGAGTAAAAACACTGCAAAGAATTTCACACTGTAAATAAATTATACAGTTGGTATTATCAGCTGCTCCTTTGAACCATTTCTAAGAGCTCTTTGGAATGTTCAACCGGCTTCAACACACCCTTTTTAAAGCTACAGTGTTGAATCATCATACAGCTACCAAAAGCATTCTCCCTTTAAAGTCCCTTTTGTAGGTTGTTTTATTTGGGCCACATGTACATGGGAAAAAGATAGTACACCCTCCTTGTTTAGAGATGGCCTTATAACCCCTCACAGATTGACGAAATCTGTTGTTTTCTTTTTCTTTTTTTTAGGTTAATTTTTTTAATTGAAGTAGGGTGTACTTTCTTTTTCCCCATTACTGTTTAGTCAGAATAATTTGATCCTGAGAGGAACAAGATAAAATATAAGTGTTAACAATCATTGTAAATATGGAACTAGTGACTATGGATTTCAGAAATCTCACAAGGGATCAACAAGGAGTTTTTGTTTTATAACACATTATGTTAGGAATATTAATAATAAAAAACATAAGCTGTTTTAGGAAAATATTCATCCAGCCACCACCCGAACTTGGTTTTCTACTAACAGTACATCCCGCAGTGCTTTATTCCTCTTATACCACAGAAATTTGCCAACGATTAAAATGTTTATTTATCAAAGAACTAAATGCCATACCTTTTATCTGTTTATAATAACCTTTAATATTGTGGTCTCTAACACTGACTGACACTGGAGACTCCTTCCATAAATTTTAAATAAATGTTTCCTTACAGAAAGTTCCACCATATCAACAATTTTATGTTTTTGTTGTTGTTTTTTCTTTATTATTAGTCTTATATTATGTGGACTATCATGCCATAGTTGAGTGTCCATGCCATGCCATAGTTGAGTATTCATGTCAAGCCACAGTTAAGTGTTTATGCCATGCCTAAGTTAGATGAGGGCCTTAGTTCAATTAGTGTTTCTGTTCCATGTCCTCTGTTTGAGTATCAAAGACTTCCCTCCTGTGCTTACTTCCTGTCCAAGTCTCGTTCCGTAACAATAGTAGAAACCCCATACCAAATGTCTTTTTCCAAAAGTCGAATGATATCCCATTTAAACAAATTCAACACCAAACCCAGTCTTCTTAAATTTATACTAAATGTTATTTGGTAAATTACACATAATGATGGCTCTAAAAAAGATGGACAGGTCCCTGTTTCTCATGGTGGTGAAGCTGAGAATTGGAGCAAAAATGTCTTCTTGGTGGTTGTTTCCTTTTTTTTCTTTATTATTAGGTTCATTTTATTTTTAGATTATTTTAAGATCACATTTCACACGGGTCAGATGATGATACTGATGCAGCGTGAATGTCTGTTTAGAAGCTCTTCTTAGTTCCACACACTTTTTAAAATATAATTTTATCAATTCCGGTGGCCTATGACTTCACCAGACAATCACAAAAAGTAAAACAAAATCTGAGTTTAGGCTTCAAATATTTTGAAAACATGCAGCCTGCTGTCTAGCTAAAACTGTAGCTATCATAACATTATGGAATGCTGCTGATCAGCTCTCACTGTATTTATGGTGTTGAATCTTAGCTAATGTTACACTCTGGAGGAAGTAAGTAACAATTCACTTACTTAACCTTTATGTTTCTCGCTGAAGTCTGAAATGACTAGTTGGTTTTAGTTGGTAAAAGTTGTCTTTTCCGACGTTGGTGTATAAAATAAAGGTTAACCTCTATAAATGTGGGTTTCCCAGTCCCACACAGTCCCTGTCTCAGCTGAAGAGAAGCAGCCAGATTGCATGCTGCCACCACCATGTTTCACTGTGGGTGTGGTATTCGTTGGGTGATAATAATCTTGTTTTTGCACCAAACATATATTTGAGTTATTTTCAAAAAAAAAAAAAAAAAAATTCTAAGAACACATTTTGCCACATGGTTTGGTGTGATTTGGGTGGGCTTGGATGTTTGTTTGTTTTTATGAGAAAGGGCTTTTGTCTAGCTTCCCTAACACACGGCCAAGACGTGAAGAACATGAGAGCTTGTTGACACATGCAGGGAGTGACCAGTGTGATAATTACTTTTGAACATGAGTTTGAAAGTGTTGGATTAATTCGGAGCACAGTCACAATGCCCCATTATGAAAGGGTTTGCACATGTTTCCCTAAAACGTTTCTACTTGTTTTTTTTTTTTTACTTGAATTTTGTTGGTTGCTATATCATGTTAATGGTGGAAAAAAAAATCTGACGTGACTTATCTTGCGTTACTTTAGTTTACAGTGCAAAAACCTGTAATTCTAACATTGGTGTGTAGACTTTTTATATCATAAACTGATTTTTACACATTTTAGTGTTTCACAAGGAAAGTCTGAGAAGTTTCTGATTTATTTGTCCGACTCGAGTCTGCAGTCAGAGTCTCGTTGTTATGACGCAATCACGACGCGTCTCGCTTGAACACGTATGCTTCTCTTAATTCTGCTAAACTTTTCGTAATATTAGCAGCATTGTATATGCTTATCGCCGGTAGTTTTCAAATCGATTGAGAGGGAATGTGTTGGTAAGTACTAGATACTCAAGTTCATTACATTTCCAGACATGCAAGTCACCTTGTTATATTATATGTACGTTATATAGTCAGTAAATACACGATGCCAAACAGAGAGGACGTGTGTGTGTGTGCGCGCGCGCTGTGGTCACGTGATCATAAGTATCATACGTTGCTCGGTGTTATTTTAAGTGTTTTCGTTTCTTTATGTATTTATATTTATTTTTCGGTGTTATTAGTTTTGTTTAGCCTTTTTAATTTAAAAAATAAAGAAATTTCTTAATCTGTATAAAATGTCTAGGAAGCACAGTTACGCAAGTTACATTATGTGTAATCGTGAGGACACAGCTGATGTTATTTCCGGACACACTCTCTCTTCTGTCAGGTCATGGCGATGAGAGCAACGGCTAGACCAGAGGTTCTTTTTGTCGGAGGTGTCTCATGGTGTCTGTTGTTTTGATACAGAAACCGGAAGCCGAAAATAAATCACATCACAACTGCATCATCGCGTGGGATCTCTTTAATTAACAACACACACAACGCAGAAGAAGAAAACCCACACGAGCCGACATTAGGAGCTACTTTACAAGTCAAAAGTGTAAATCATTTAAAATATTTTCTCAATTTCTAATGTGTGGAGTCAAAAATAATAGTAATAATAATACTTAACTAAGCCATAAATGTTCATGTGGCATGCATCAATGTGTAATTTTGTCAGGTCAGGTGACAGAAGCAGACCTGCCAGGTAATATCTCTGACAGAGCAGGAGGAGAGGCAGGTGGAGAGGCAGGTTCACAGGTGAGGTCGAACAGTGACATGGTGATATGTTAGTAGTGAGATTCAGTATTGGGACAAATGTGAGGCTGATGTACTGTGTGGTTCATCCATGTGTGCTTGAAATGAAAGCTTTAAATAGGCACATGTCTCTGCGGACTGCTTTTATATCCCCACCAATGTCAATAGGTGTGACCACATGTGTATTACACTAGTAATCTATCTGTGGCATGCAAAAATCCCATAAATCTCCTGCTGAGTAACTGTAAAAAAAAAAAAAAAAAAAGTGGGCAGGACTTTGGAAACACTGCATGATCTTAAATAAGCTGCGCCAAAAGTAACCTGCATTTCTGACATGTTGGCATGTGTTTTATTTTATTTTTTATAAAGCCATGAAGGTGCTGAATAAGGAGGAGCTGAAGAAAGCAGAGGAAGCGCTCAGGCATTACTTTCCCCAGTCACAGCAGGTCTGTAAACCACACAGTTAATGCGCTATAAATGCAGGGTATGTTTGTTAGTGTCAGGTGAAAATCAGTGTTTTGAACCTAAAGAAGAGAAAAGACTGAATGCCAAAAATTAAGAGACAGTGATTTCTTTGTCCATCCGAAACAAAGTAAAACTGTTTCTAGCATTCTGAAGCCTTTCTTTGTGTGTAAATCACTCTGATATTTATATTGAGTGTTTACTGACACATCAAGAGAGAAGTGGTTTGAATGAAACGCATCCAATCTGGAAGCAAAAAATAGTCACCATATAGTGAAATATATGCTGGTGGTGTTCATGTCCATAAGAGAAAACTGAACAACAGCTAGAACAGGTCAGGATTGTGAGGCTTTACCCAGCTAACACTAACAATCATGTTTCAGCTTTAGTAGAAATTTAGAGTGGTTCATTTATACCAAAACAGAACATAAGGGTTAATGAATCATTTCTGTTTGCAGAGGTCAATGTTAGAGTTATGATCTAATATATAATTTCAAGCATAAATTAAATACATATATAGGTCTTTTATAGATATTTTATATTGAATACATTATAAGAGGAATGGTTTGTGTCTAGGTGTATGGATGTGTTTTTATGATTAATCGAGTAGAAGCTCATCCCATAGATGTGCTGGTGGACCAGTGGCCAGATTTTAATGTGCTACTCATCAGACCACAACGGCAGGAGGTATTGCATGAGATAACTTTAGTATAAAATATCAATAAAAAGTGGCTACGGTTAAGTTTTTCATATTGACCTGTTTCTCTCACATACAGAAAGCAGACCTTTTTAAAGTCATAAGCATTTTTACTAAGGATGAAACAACTCTCAGGAACATACTGGTCGGGACGGACGTTATTGACTGGAAGCAGTACCTCTGTCTAAGTATTCATTTCTCAGACCTCCCTTTATGCCATTTTAAGAGCATCATAATAATCAGTGTCACACAAAACAGATTTTGTTCTCCCTCCCGTGATGTGCTTTCAGTTTGTCAAGAATTTAGATATACTCTTCCAGTTGAGCAAGTTAATTTAACTTTGAAACTTATAAAACATCTGTTCAGGTGTTGATCTGTGCCACGAGGAGATGCTAAAGTTTGTAGCAGCGAGCAGAAGCGTGCCAATGAGAAAAGATCATGTCTGCTACATGCTGAAACTGCAAAATCCATCCAACCTTACAACTGAAAGGTAACTGATTTACCGTTAGGATGCTTAGTTAACAGTTAATAATACAGCCACTCATGCCATATTTTAACCTGCCGAATCTTTCATGGAATCGACAAGCTGTTGATTCTATGTTGTTTAAATGCAAAAGTTTCATTGCATTGTTTTCATTTAATGACTGTTAAATTCGTTTGTGTTTTGTAAAAATGACCCATTTTAAATTTTATTTTGTACTTATTCTTTTCATACATCTTCCTTATCAAGCCAATAACAGAATATATACTATATATACTGAATAGATTAAAAAAAATATTTTTACATGAGTTTTTCTATTTCAAAAGAAACAGAACCTAGTAAATAGTACTAATGTTACCAAATATCAAAGTAAACCCACCGCTTGATCTACCACAGGTTTCCCGTACAAGTGTCCTCACTTAACGAGTCTCACCTTGCTCTGGTCAATAGCACATGGAAGTTTGGCATGGGTGAATTCAGTGAACGGTTCGTCAGGGAAAGGATCATGAATTTCCCTTCGTGTTGTGTGCTGGACTCGGAGGGTCAGCCGGTGTCATGGATATTGACCTATGCTTCCTGTGCGATGGGAATGCTGTACACAATGCCGGAGCACAGACGGAAAGGCTACGCCAAAGCCCTGGTCACCATATTGGCAAAGAAACTGCATTCAGAGGGCTACCCAGTGTACTGCTTCATTGAGGAGGAGAACCAGTTGTCCTACAGGCTCTTTACCAGTTTAGGATTCACTGCGGATCCGTCTTACAGGGCTGCTTGGATTAAGTTTAATCAATCATGTTAGTTTATTTAGATTTTATTCAGTTTTATACAAATGCTTCCCTCACCATTCCATTAGCTTTACCTGGTATCACAACGTTCAGTTATTTTGAATTCGCAAGGGACCATGCTAATCTGAGTAGTTGTTAAAAATATTCGTAAAACATATATAACAAATAAAATGATATGCAAAACAATATGCTGAAGACAGATCTGTTCATAATTGCATGTTTTCCTGGTGCACCTAGCCCTGGCTGGAATGTCTGTATGGTTTCTGCAATGCAGCTTTGTTCTATCCTCTCTCTGCCTCATTATTGACTTACTGTAGGTGTATTTCAATTTTTAGAAGTTAAAAAACTCTATAATTATGCGATCTTTTCATGCTTTATATTTTACAATCTTGAATATAAGTAGATACTAGTACATAAAGCCATTGAGTGCTTCACACGGTGTTACATAATAAATCTATTAAAATATTTATTATAAATATACATGAAAAATGAGTATAATGTGTACTAATATTACGAATGTAAGAACAGTGGCCCTTAAGGTTGAATATGTTTACACCTGATCATAACATTTGATGAAAATTCTCCTGACAGTTTTCTTATTCAAATGCCATAGTATCTCTGCAGGCTGTGTCGTTGCCTCACAGCTCCAGGATACCCGATTTGACCCTGAGCTCGGGTTATTGTCAGTTTGGAGTTTGACATGTTCTCCCCGTGTCCGTGTGGGTTATCTCCAGAATTCTCCAGTACTTAAAAATAAATTTTTTTTTAAAGCCATGAAGGTGCTGAAAAAGGAGGAGTTGAAGAAAGCTGAAGACAAGTAATGCCCATGTCCTTAAAGATCTTGTTCCCACTGATTACTAAATTGTGGCCACACAGATCTCTTCTCCACCCGTTACCAACCCGTGGCCACAGGTTTTTATTTTATTTTTAGGGATGTCCCTAGTGGGTCTCCGTAAAGGTTGTGATAGAAACTACAGAAACTACAATAATACGTCTGGTCATACATGGGCCAGCGCATCCACACCCAGGGAACAGAACAGAGGACATTTCACGTTTTCGCGCATTGCGAAGAGATCTACGGCAGCCTGAACCTCTGCCACACCAGGAGAACCACCCGAGAATGAATTTTCCATTCCCTGTATACACATAAGCTATTGAAATAATGTTTAAGTGACATAAGTACATTAGATTGGATGTTCATAATCAAAAATAACATGATAAAAATAGGATAAATATTAAAATAACTAAATTATGTTGAATTGGCATCTTCAAAACATTTATATTTATTTAGCTGATTAAATTGCCTTTTATAGTTAAATTACCTTATATTTTTGTGTTGAATCAATGCACATTTATACAGTCATGGAAAAAAGAAAGTACACCCTCCTTCAAGTCTATGTTTTTAGTTATCAGAGCCTAAATAACAATTGTGTGGTCCTCACTAACTTCTATAAACAAACAAATAACCTAAAGTGACAAAAACAAAAAAGAACCAACACAACAGATTTCAATATGCAGTCATTTTTTCTTAAAAGTACACCAACATTCAGAGACCAGATGGGGAAAAAGTACACTCTATAATTCGATAACATTTAGAACATCTTTTAGCAACAATAACTTGAAGTAAATATTTTCTGTAGGAGTTTTGGAGAAGTTCTGGCCCACTCTTCTTTACGACATTGCTTCATTCAATGATGATTGAGGGACTTCATTTATGCCCAGCTCTCTTAAGATCCCACCACAGCATCTCAATGTGCTGGAATGGCCAAGTCAAAGTCCAGACCTCAACCACATTGATTTTTTTTCTTCTTTAGACATTCAGATGTCGATTTGCTGGTGTGCGTGGGATCATTGTCCTGTCTTGCAAGATTCCCAGGTCCTGTGGCCACAAAACAAGCCCAAATCATCACCCCTCCACCACCATGCTTGACATTTGGTACAAGCTGTTCTTGGTGATATGATGTGTTTGGTTTTCACCAAACATGGCACTGTGCATGATGGCCAAACTTCTCCACCTTGGTCTCGTCACTCATTATTTGCTGACTATGTTTGATCTTCAGGAGTGTCACAAAACACATTCGACTTGATTTATGTTAAACAGCATTGTATATGTGACTGTGAGCAGCAGGGGCTTTGCAGAATCATGAAGGCGTTGAGCAAGCATGAGCTGAAGAAGGCTGAGGAAGCGCTCAGACATTACTTTCCCCAGTCACAAGAGGTCTGTAAACTACCCAGCATTATAATTGTCTATGTAGAATATTCTTCGCTGATCTTTGGTATTAATATGTTTTAAGTATTTATTATGGTGCCAAATGTGTTTTATCATTAGACTATAGAGATTGTTATTACAGGATCACCAGTCTTTGTGTCAGAGAAAGGCATGTTTAGGGAAAGGCTTGCAGTTTAAAAGGAAGGAAAATAAAGAAAACAGGCATAGATTTATTTACTTAAAACTGATTCATTTAAAAAAATAATAAAAAAAAATGCATCAATGTACAAGATGTTCAAATGCAACATTTTAACAGAAAAAAATGACTATGTCTTCAGGTGTATGGATGTGTTTCTATTATTAATCGAGCAGAAGTTGACCCCAGAGATGTGCTGGTGGACCGGTGGCCAGATTTCAGTGTGCTACTTGTTAAAACAAAACCGCAGCAGGTATTTTGCACAAGTTGACTTCAATATGGAAATGATTGGGGCTTAAAGTATAATAATCCGTGTTAGGAATAACAGACAAAGTGTTGGAAAAGTGTAACAATATATCTCAGTTTTAATAGTTGACCTGTTTCTCTCATATACACAGAAACCAGACTTTTTTAATAATGTGATCATTTTTACTAAGGACGAATCATGTCTCAGGAACATACTAACCAGGACAGACGTTCTAGACTGGAAGCAGTTCATCAGTCTAAGTATTAATTTCGAACTTCTTATTACAGCAGTATAAACACTGGCAACCAGGAACACCTTAACACTGCAACCTATAACAAATCTGTGTTATATCTACATATCTATAACATAGGTGTTGATCTGCAGCATGAGGAAATGTTAAAGGCTGTAGCATTGAACTATGGTGTACCAATGAACAAAATAAGTACCAGCCACTTAATGAGCCTGGAGGATCCATCCAACCTTCCAGCTGACAGTTAAGTGATTTACTCTCACTGTAACTCAATTAAAATAAATAAATAAATAAATAAATAAATTAAAAAAAGTTCCATTCAGAGTAAAAACACTGCAAAGAATTTCACACTGTAAATAAAGTATACAGTTGGTATTATCAGCTGCTCCCTTTAACCATTAATAAGAGCTCTTTGGAATGTTCAACCTGCTTCAACACACCCTTTTAAAGCTACAGTATTGAATCATCATACAGCTACCAAAAGCATTCTCCCTTTAAAGTCCCTTTTGTAGGTTATTTTATTTGGGCCACATGTACATGGGAAAAAGAAAGTACACCCTCCTTGTTTGGAGATGGCCTTATAACCCTTCAATTTTTTTCAGGGTATTTGTTTGAATTGAAGTAGGGTGTACTTTCTTTTTCCCCATTAATGTTTACTCAGAATAATTTGATCCTGAGTGTCACGAACCTCGAATTGGCACGGAAGCAGGAGCGGGCAGCAGGTGTAGAGCGTCGTATCGGGAAATACAAGAAACGTAGTCGTAAGACAGGCAAATGTCAAGCGATCGGACGAACAACACAAACGGGGTCAGGCAGAGAGCGCAGTCGAAACCGGAAACAAGGGTCGAGGATCACGAGAAGACAAACTAACTAGACCGGCTTGGTAACGCAGAGAAACGAGTTGACTGAACGTATATTTCGCATAGATTCTGGGTGAATGACATCCCTAAGTACTAGCAGTGAGTGTGTGTGTGTGTGTGTGTGTGTGTGATTGGTGACAGGTGTGTCTGCTCAGAACTCCGGGGATGGTGAGCGCATGCGTGCTTGAGAAGTGAGTGTTGCATCTTGGGAATTTGAGTTCTGATCTGACTGAGCTGTGACACTGAGAGGAACAAGATAAAATATGTGTTAGCAATAATTAGTCACTGTATGGACTAGTGACTATGGATTTCAGAAACATCACATAGGATCAACAAGGAGTTTTTCTTTTATAACACAGTATGTTACAATAAAAAAAAACATAACCGGATGTTTTAGGAAAATAATCATCCAGCCACCACCCGAACTTGGTTTTCTACTAACAGTACAACCCGCAGTGCTTTATTCCTCTTATACCACAGAAATTTGCCAACGATTAAAATGTTTATTTATCAAAGAACAAAATGTCATACCTTTTATCTGTTTATAATAACCTTTAATATTGTGGACTCTAACACTGACTGACACTGGAGACTCCTTCCTTAAATGTTAAATTATTGTCTGCTTACAGAAAATTCCACCAAATCGACAATTTCATGTTTTACTTATGTTGTTTTTTCTTTATTATTAGTCTTATATTATGTGGACTGTCTGCCATAAAAGCCCCATGTAATTTGCTATAACTCTATAAATGATGTCCTATTGGAACCAGCACATTAAGATAACGCTGTGATTTGCCGTACAGCCAGCACTACTGTCTGAGCCTGATGTCATATAAACTAAATCATCACCTTCTGACCAATTACAGTTCAGAAGTCAGCAGTGTAGTGGTTTATATATAGCAGTATTTAGTCAAATATAAAGTAAACCCAAACTCTCCTTCAACCTCTTCAGGTTATCTATTCGAGTCTCATCAGTCAAGGAGTCTCATGTTGCTCTGATCAACAGCACATGGAAGTTTGGCAAGGGTGAATTCACTGAGCCCATGGTCAGGAGCATGATCTTGAATTACCCTTCATGTTGTGTACTTGACTCAGAGGGTCAGCCGGTGTCATGGATATTGACCTATTCTAGCTGTGCGATGGGTATGCTGTACACAATGCCAGAGCACAGACGGAAAGGCTACTCCAAAGCCCTGATCACCATATTGGCAAAGAAACTGCATTCAGAGGGCTATCCAGTGTACTGCTTCATCGAGGAGGAGAACCAGTTGTCCTACAGGCTCTTTAAAGGTTTAGGCTTCACTGAGGATCTGTCTTATATGAATTCTTGGTTTTACGTCAATCAGTAGTCTATGACTCCATAAGAGGTTTGGGACAAGGAACATTCCTGTCATGATTGCACGATTGAAGGGGGTGTTCAGCACACATTCACTATCTTATCCACACGTACCCCATGACTGGTTGGCCGTCCCGTCCTCCTTTATCATATCATTGTTCTTGCATTATGTAAAGCAAATAAAACCATGAGAAAACAACTCAGTGTTTATTATGTTGTTAGTTTTTAATGTTCTCTGTAAACTAACAGACAAATTGTTGAAAAAATGTATCATTATATCTCAGTTTTAAAAGTTGACCTGTTTCTCCCATTTACAGAAACCAGACTTTTTTTTCTCTTTTTTTAATGATGTGAGCGTTTTTACTAAGGACAAATCATGTCTCAGGAACATACTAACCAGGACAGACGTTCTAGACTGGAAGCAGTTCATTAGTCTAAGTATTAATTTCGAACTTCTTATTACAGCAGTATAAACACTGGCAACCCGCTAATATCTGTGTTATATCTACATATCTATAATATGTCAATCCATTAGGCGTCATAGGCAGCCACCTCTGGGGCGCAGCCCTGCCGAATCCGATTAAAATACCGAGCCACATTTAACGGCAACTAGGGGGCGCCAACAAACCAATTTGACCAAACAAACCTTTCTGAGATAATAAGACATGAGCAATTATTAGCTCAGAAATGTTTGTTTGGTCAAATTGGTTTGTTGGCGCCCCCTAGTGCCGATGTAAATAAGAGTCATCTACACTCTTAGAAAAAAAAAGGCTATATTGTATAATTATTAAGGGTTCTTAGCTTCCACATTAGGTTCTGCTTGGCACCCTATCTGATAGGGAAACACTGTTGTAGGGTTCTACATAGAACCTTTAAGGGTTTCATCTATGGATGTAAAATAATGATACGTCTTTGAAACAAAAAAGCATGTTGAATTGCATTTTAATGCATTGTATTTACAGTGCTTGCATTCTTGGGAGCTGCGATTCAACATGGTATATTTAAGCTGTGAATATTTCAATTGGAAACGTTTCACACTGTGATTATTAAAAATTCAAAAATCAATATTCACCTTCCAAAGTTCATGTCACGTCACGACAAACTAGCGACTCCATTTCCCAGAGCGCGACGCAAACTACAAACATGGCCGACGACTACAACTCCCAAAATTACACACAGACACGTCACCTTCTCCTGAGGACTAATCACACACACCTGTTTCCAATCACACGCGCACTCACACCACCCTTTAAAAGTGACTGCTCACTCACTGTGTCTTTAGTAAAAATAATATGTTCAGTTGCTTTTGACCTTGATCGCAGTGTCAGCTGCTCTAGCCGCTGTACCGGATCGTCTGACTGCTACCTGTATTTGTTGTTGTTTTTGCCATACCCTCTGGATTATAAACTCTCCATGAACACTCATAACTGCGATTGCATCCACCTCAAGCATCCATTACATGACCGTTCCTTTCCAAAATATTCAGTTTGTTTAAAAATACCACCAATAATATTCGACAGGCAGATTTTGGTCCATTTCATTTTGCTTCCACAAATCCAGTAGTTCAAATTCGGTTGGATATTCCAGATTGCAAATCCAGGAATTGTAGGAAAAGCAGAAGAGTACCGATGCAAAATCTCTACCTGCTGCTAGTCCGCCTTATCGACAGGTGGTGTTGAAGACCAAAGCAACGCCTAGAGCTAAGCCTTCAAAATTTGATTTGCCGAAATGGACCAAGCGGTAAATTCAAGTTATGAATTTTAAAAAAAGAAAGCTGATTAAAACACAAAAGCAGCATTTACGTTTATGTTCAAAGTCTTCGTTTGATTCCTCAGGAAACCGTTGCTCTACCTGTTACTTTGGACTTTGCCGTTCTTTTTGAGGGTGTGGGGATACTTTGACCTGCTTTCACCTTTTTTTCTGGTGACAAAATTGTACACTGTAGATACGCAGCTTTGCCAGAGGCCATAATCACACAATCATGTTGATGTTGGACCGTAGCAGAACCTCTGTAGCAGTGGGGGAACAGGAAATCCAGAGCACCTTGACATAAGCATGACCAAACCACCTTTGATGCACACCACTGGAAAAGGTCTCAAGAAATTGAAAAACTCTGTATATTTATTTTGTTCTTGTTTTTTGTCTTCAGATAGATGGATATGTTTGTGTAATTAATAGAATAGACGCTGACCCCATAGATGTTCTGGTGGACCAGTGGCTGAATTTCAGTGTGCCACTCATCTGACCAAAATGGCAGCAGGTTGAAGATGACTTCAATATGTAACTGATTTTGGCTTAATGTATAATATGCTGCACTGAAAGAACGGACAAAGTGTAACTAACCTTTAGTTTTTCGTTGACCTGTTTCTCTCACATACAGAAATCAGACCTTTTTAAAGTCATAAACATTTTTACTAAGGATGAAACAACTTTCAGGAACATACTGGTCGGAACAGACATTCCTGACTGGAAGCAGTAACTCTATCTAAGTATTAATTTCTCAGACCTCTCTTTATGCCATTTTAAGAGCCTCCTAATAATCAGTGTCACACAAAACAAAGAAGTCATTCTCCTACGTTCAATTTGTCAAGAATTTAGACATTCTCCTTTAGATTCCTCCAGTTGAATAGGTTAATTTAACTCTGAAACTTATAAAACATCTGTTCAGGTGTTGATCTGTGCCACAAGTGGATGCTAAAGTTTGTAGCAGCCAGCAGAAGCGTGCCAATGAGAAAAGATCATGTGTGTTACATGATGAAACTGCAAAATCCATCTAATCTTACAACTGAAAGGTCACTTTCAGTTGTTGTGTGCTGGACTCAGAGGGTCAGCCGGTGTCATGGATATTGAGCTATGCTTCCTGTGCGATGGGAATGCTGTACACAATGCCGGAGCACAGACGGAAAGGCTACGCCAAAGCCCTGGTCACCACAATGGCAAAGAAACTGCATTCAGAGGGCTACCCAGTGTACTGCTTCATTGAGGAGGAGAACCAGTTGTCCTACAGGCTCTTTACCAGTTTAGGTTTCACTATGGATCCGTCTTACAGGACTGCTTGGATTAAGTTTAATTAATCATGTTAGTTTATTTAGATTTTATTCAGTTTTATACAAATGCTTCCCTCACCATTCTATAAGCTTTACCTGGTATCACAACGTTGAATTATTTTGAAGGGACCATGCTAATCTGAGTAGTTGTTAAAGTGTTTGTAAAACATATAACAAATAAAATGACATGAAAAACAATATGCTGAAGTCAAATCTGTTCATAATTGCATGTTTTCCTGGTGCACCTAGACCTGGCTGGAACGTCTGTATGGTTTCTGCAATGCAGCTTTGTTCTATCCTCTCTCTGCCTCATTATTGACTTATTCTAGATTTATTTCAATTTTTAGAAGTTAAAAAACTCTATAATTATGAGATCTTTTCATGCTTTATATTTTACAATCTTGAATATAAGTAGATACTAGTACATAAGCCACTGAGTGCTTCACATTGTTTTACATAATAAATCTATCAAAATGTTTATTATAAATATACATGAAAAACGTGTATAATGGGTACCAATATTACGAATGTATGCCCTAGTTTGCGGCACTATAAGAATTTAATAGTATTTTTCCAGTTCCAGTATGAGGGAGAGTGAGAGCGATGACACCAAATTTAACACACCTGCTCCCCATTCACACCTGAGACCCTGTAACACTAACAAGTCACATGACACCGGGGAGGGAAAATGGCTAATTGGGCCCAATTTGGACATTTTCACTTATTGGTGTACTCACTTTTGTTGCCAGCGGTTTAGACATTAATGGCTGTGTGCTGAGTTATTCTGAGGGGACAGCAAATTTACACTGTTATACAAGCTGTACACTCACTACTTTACATTGTAGCAAAGTGCCATTTCCTCAATGTTGTCACATGAAGGTGTACTCACTTTTACTGGGTGTATGTGTGTGTATATATATATATATATATATATATATATATATATATATATATATATATATATATATATATATATAATTTATTTATTTATTTTATGGCAAGTGGTGTAAACAATTGCTCATTGGAAAACATTTGTTGGATAATCTAAAAATCAAATCTTAAATCTAAAGTTCAGTTTTATTTATATCTATATTGGCTTTTGGGACTCCTTAACTAGAACTCAGACATTTATTTAACTGTATGGAGTGAGTCAGTCAAGTGCAAAGCCATTTCCCCCTCTTCTTGTCTTTTTTGTTCTGCATAGGTCTGGGCCAGCCAGGTCCAAGGTGTTGACTGCAGTGGTTAGGTCGTTAGCCACCCCTGATATGGGACAATGTAAATTGAAATTGACATTTGTCCATGTTCCCTGTTTTTCCTGGTTTATCCAGGAGTGTTCACACCAAGAAAATGTTCACAGGGAGTTTGTTGCTTTACTTCCATTTGTGTTATTCGCTGTTTTGAAGCCTTGCTTATTGTGAACACTTTTAATAGTAAATCCACACTAAATCACATATAGTTAAAACGTTCTGCTTCACTGTTCAGGAGACCTGAGTGCAAAAATGCGTGTGGTTATTGCAGTCCAAGCAGTACCATCCTCAGCAATCTCCAGGCTGTAGCCTCCAGTTGATGACGGCTCCATCCAGAAGTAGGGCATCAGGATGGATCGGGCACGTCCGGAGAGCAGAAAGGGTCAGGGTCACTGGCATCGCCATAAAATCAGGTGTGGCTCGACAGAAGGAGAGAGGGAGGTAAAAAGAGGGAGCTATTATTAGGTATGCTTACTATCTTCTGATGGATAAGACTGTGTACTTTACTTTGTTTTCAGCCTAAACTTAAACACCGATACTGTGTCTGAGTCCCGAACACTAATTGGAAGGCTGTTCCATAACTGTGGGGCTTTGTAAGAGAACGCTCTTCCCCCTGCTGTAGCCTTCACTATTCTAGGTACCAACAAATAGCCTGCACCTTTTGATCGAAGTAGACGTGGCGGATCACAGAAGACCAAAAGTTCACTTCGCTGCTGTGGAGCAACACCGTTCAGTGCTTTATAGGTCAATAGTAGTATTTTATAATCAATGTGAAATTTTGCTGGGAGCCAATATATTGTGGATAAGATAGATGTGATGTGGTCATACTTTGTGGTTCCAGTAAGGACTCTTGCAGTTGCATTCTTGACTAACTGAAGCTTGTTTATGCTACTACTGGAACATCCAGACAGTAAGGCATTACAATACTCCAACCTAGAGGTGATGAAAGCATGAACTAATATTTCTGCATCATGTAGTGACATTATAGTTTTTATCTTAACAATATTTCTGACATGAAATAAGGCTATCATAGTAATACTGTCTACATGAGTATCAAATGAAAGACTGGAGTCAATCATCACACCAAGGTCTTTTACTGCGGCACATGGTTAAATAGGTAAGCCATTCAGAGTCACTGTGTAATCAGAGAGCTTACTTGTATTTACATGTGGTCCTAGTAAAAGTACTTCTTTCTTCTCAGAATTAAGTGAAAGGAAGTTAATAAGCATCCAATGTCTAATGTCCTTTATTATTCCTCAACTGTGGCTCTGTTAGAGTATGTTCTGATGTCATTTGCTATGTTTGACATTAGGAGTGTCATAAAACATGTCACAATGGCATTGTATATGTGACTGTGAGCAGCAGGGGCTTTGCAGAATCATGAAGGTGTTGAGGAAGCAGGAGCTGAAGAAGGCTTTGGAAGCACTCAGACATTACTTTCCCAAGTCACAAGAGGTCTGTAAACTTTAATTTAACTGCATATTCTTATCACCCTGGTAGACATTGTAAACAGACTGTGTGTGTGGTCACAAGAATGAATATGATAATGACACTACTAATATAACCTAACAATATTTTATTTTTACTATCATAGAAATAATTGAAACAACACCGCAACTTTTAGTGGGGAGATGAATCCAAAGAATCTTTAAAAGAAAATTTAAACATTATGAAATGAAAAAAAACCCTACATCTATTTATCTATTACTACATATATTACCATCCACAACTGTAGTGACACACCCACTGTATGTGACTTATTGTAAAGTCAGTAAAACTATTAATTTCACAATTAAATTTACATTTTGCAACAGCACTCTGATTTCCATAAAACTGCAGCACTGCTTCCTGAACTGTCTTTTTAGTCTCACAGCTTGTGATTTTTTCCCTTCTGAATTTCATTTAAAAAAGATAAATTGAGATTTTAATGATCTTATATCACAATTTTTCCATATCACTTAGGCTACAGGACTGCATTTACCATATTAGTGGAAAATTAGTATATGTATATTGTATAACTAATATATGTATATATATTAATATATTATATTCAAATGCTTTTTACATAATTTAATTGTTTATTAATTAATGTTGAGAAGGGCACTTTTAAATAATTTAGAAAAAGGGTAAGGGCTCGAAGCCCCAGAGCCCCCCCTTCTGCACGTCCCAGGGGGAAAGGGTTGCAGTTTAAAAGGAAAAGGAAAATAGCGTACAGAAAACCGGTATAGATTTATTTACTTAAAACTGATTTATTTTTTAAAAAGGCATAAATTTACAAAATGTTCTAATGCAACATTTAATAGAAAAAAAGACGTAAATAGCTAAAGTAAGATGTTGTACTTTTTACGTCTTCAGGTGTATGGATGTGTTTCTATTATTAATCGAGCAGAAGTTGACCACAGAGATGTGCTGGTGGACCGGTGGCCAGATTTCAGTGTGCTACTTGTTAAAACAAACTGGCAGGTATTTGTTACAAATGCAAGGGTAATGCAGGATGCAAGTGCAGAGAGCTTTATTAAGAGAGCCAGGCAGACAAAACCAAAATAATAAGCAAGAATGTAGTCAAAGAACAGACGAGGTTCAAGTGATCTACAAACAACACAAACTAGGCGAATCAAGAATCAATAAACATACACAATATGTTGAAACAATAGAAAAACAGAAACAATAGAAGTGCATGCTGTCAAGTGAGTGCTGGAGCAGGGGAAATCCATGACAGTGTTTTGCACAAGATGACTTCAATATGGAAATGATTGGGGCTTAAAGTATAATAATCCGTGTTAGGAATAACAGACAAAGTGTTGGAAAAATGTAACAATATATCTCAGTTTTAATAGTTGACCTGTTTCTCTCATATATAGAAACCAGACTTTTATAGAGATGTGATCATTTTTACTAAGGACGAATCATGTCTCAGAAACATACTAACCAGGACAGACGTCCTAGACTGGAAGCAGTTCATCAGTCTAAGTATTAATTTCGAACTTCTTATTGCAGCAGTACAAACACTGCCACCATGGAACGCGTTAACACTGCAACCTATAACATACCTGTGTTATATCTACATATCTATAACATATAGGTGTTGATCTGCAGCATGAGGAAATGTTAAATGCTGTAGCATTGAACTATGGTGTACCAATGAACAAAATAAGTACCAGCCACGTAATGAGCCTGGAGGATCCATCCAACCTTCCAGCTGACAAGTAAGTGATTTACTCTTACTGTAACTGAATTAAAAAAAAATCCATTCAGAGTAAAAAAACTGCAAAGAATTTCACACTGTAAATAAATGAACTGCTTCAACATGCCCATCCCGCAGTGCTTTATTCCTCTTATACCACAGAATGTTGCCAAAGATTACAATGTTTATTTATCACAGATCAGAATGCCATACCTTTTACCTGTTTATAATAACCTTTAATATTGTGGTCTCTAACACTGACTGACACTGGAGACTCCTTCCATAAATTTTAAATAAATGTTTCCTTACAGAAGGTTCCACCATATCAACAATTTTATGGTTTTATTGTTGTTGTTTTTTCTTTATTATTAGTCTTATATTATGTGGACTGTCTGCCATATGAGCCCGCTGTAATTTGCTATAACTCTATAAATGATACCCTATAGGAACCAGCACATAAAGATAATGCTGTGATTTGCCGTACAGTCAGCACTACTGTCTGAGCCTGAAATTATATAAATTTAATCACCACCTTATGACCAATTAGTATTGAGATGTCAGCAGTGTAGTGGTTTATATATAGTAGTAGTTAGTTAAACATAATGTAAACCCAAACTCTCCTTCAACCTCTACAGGTTATCTATTCAAGTCTCATCAGTCAAGGAGTCTCATGTTGCTCTGATCAACAGCACATGGAAGTTTGGCAAGGGTGAATTCACTGAGCCCATGATCAGGAGCATGATCTTGAATTACCCTTCATGTTGTGTACTTGACTCAGAGGGTCAGCCGGTGTCATGGATATTGACCTATTCTAACTGTGCGATGGGAATGGGGTACACACTCCCAGAGCACAGATGCAAAGGCTACTCCAAAGCCCTGGTCACCATATTGGCAAAGAAACTGCATTCGGAGGGCTATCCAGTGTACTGCTTCGTTGAGGAGGAGAACCAGTTGTCCTACAGGCTCTTAAAAAGTTTAGGCTTCACTGAGGATCTGTCTTATAGGAATGCTTGGTTTTACTTCAATCAGTTGTCTCTGACTCCATAAGTAGTTTGGGACAAGGAACATTCCTGTCAAGATTGCACGGTTGAAAAGGGTGTTCAGCACACATTCGTTATCTTATCCACACGTACCCCATGACTGGTTGGCTGTCCACTCCTCCTTTATCATATCATTGTCCTTGCATTATGTAAAGCAAACAAAAAACCATGAGAAAACAACTCAGTGTTTATTATGTCATCAGTTGTTAATGTTGTCTGTAAACTAAACACGTGTATATGCATATTGTGGAAACCCCATACCAAAAGTCGAATGATATCTCATTTAAATAAATTCCACACTAAACCCAGTCTTTTAGATTATACATAAAAAATGTTATTGTTTTTCTATTGGATTAGCAATTTAAATTTATAGTAAACATTATTTGGTAAATTACACATAATGATAGCTCTAAAAAAGATGGATACTTCCCTGTTTCTTATGGTAGTGAAAGCTGGGTATTGGAGTAAAAACGTCTTCTTGGTGGTCGCTTTCTTTTTCTTTTCTTTATTATTAGGTTCATTTTATTTTTAGGTTAATTCTAAGCTCACATTTCACATGGGTCAGATGATGATATTGATGCAGCATGAATGTCTGTTTAGAAGCTCTTCTAACTTCCACACACTTTTTGAAATATAATTTTAACAATTCCGGTGGCCTATGACTTCACCAGACAATCACAAAAAGTAAAACAAAATCTCTGTTTGAGTTTAGGCTTCAAATATTTTTGAAAACATGCAGCCTGCTGTCTAGCTAAAACTGTAGCTATCATAACATTATGGAATGCTGCTGATCAGCTCTCACTGTATTTATGGTGTTGAATCTTAGCTAATGTTACACTCTGGAGGAAGTAAGTAACAATTCACTTACTTAATCTTTGTTACTCGCTGAAGTCTGAAATGACTAGTTGGTTTTAGTTGGTAAAAGTTGTCTTTTCCGACGTTGGTGTATAAAATAAAGGTTAACCTCTATAAATGTGGGTTTCCCAGTCCCACACAGTCCCTGTCTCAGCTGAAGAGAAGCAGCCAGATTGCATGCTGCCACCACCATGTTTCACTGTGGGTGTAGTATTTGTTGGGTGATAATAATCTTGGTTTTGCACCAAACATATATTTTACAGTTATTTTCTAAATTTACCACATGGTTTGGTGTGATTTGGGTGGGCTTGGATGTTTGTTTGTTTTTATGAGAAAGGGCTTTCGTCTAGCTTCCCTAACACACGGCCAAGACGTGAAGAACATGAGACCTTGTTGACACATGCAGGGAGAGACCAGTACTTGCTACATATTCCTGCAGCTCTTTTAACGTTGCTGTAGGTCCCTTGGCAGCCTCCCTTATACATTTATTTCTTGTCCTGTTGTCAATTTTGGAGGGACATCCTGTTCTTGGTAATGTTACATTTTCTCTACTTCTTGTTGATGGCCTTCACAGTGTTCCATGTTACAGCCATGTCTGGGAAATTCGTTTGTACCCCTCTCCTGATCGATACCTTTTGATGAGATCTTGTACATCCTTTGTCAGCTCATGGGTTCAGCAGTCAGATAAAACCAAGAATATGTCAAGAAAATCACATTGATGACAGATGTATGATAATTACTTTTGAACATGAGTTTGAAAGTGTTTGATTAATTCGGAGCACAGTCACAATGCCCCATTATAAAAGTGTTTGCAAATGTTTCCCTAAAATGTTTCTACTTGTATTTGTACTTGAATTTTGTTGGTTGCTATATCATGTTAATGGTGGAAGAAATATCTGACGTGACTTATCTTGCGTCATTTTAACATGGGAGTATAGACTTTTTATATCCACTGTTAATCCTTCAAACATTCAACCACTCGTTCTTGAGATAACCCAAAGGATAAACATCACCCAGTGGTGGCGGCCTATGTGGGCAGAAATTGGTGGGAAGAAACTGCCTCTTGGAAATTATTTTGTACCCCTCTCCTGATTGACACCTTTTGATGAGATCCCATACACACTTTGTCAGGTCTTGGGTTCAGTAGTAAACAGTACAGCCGAAGAACTATCATTTCTCCAACCTTTTGTTGTCATTCCCTGGTGTAAATAAACATGTTCACGTTTTTATTACCGAAAAATTTTGGTTTATTATTAGAATACCACAGATACTGGAGCAACACGGGCCGCATTTTTTTATTTATTTGTCCGACTCTGCAGTCAGATAGTCTTTTTGTTCAATCACGTGTAATGAGTATGGAAAGTATTCCATACATTTAATATATAGAATTGCACAAAAAATGTATACCTGAAGTGACTGTCTGTATGTGTGCATCTTTCCCTTTAATTTTCTGACTGCAGCATGTAAAGGTTAACTTGTTGTCTTTGCACCTCCTCTTCCCTTTCCGCAGTGTGGTTGCATGGGAGAGGTAGGATTTTAATAAGCTCTGATAAATCCAATTTCATCTTTGCCTTAAAAATCACTTTTAAACAAGCATTCTTTTTCTAAATCTTATTTATTACTTCCCATGCATGATTTATTATTTTCATGTTTTCATTTTAATTAAGGTTATGATTAGTTTTATGCGTCATCCGTGAACTTGAAGCACGTGTTAATCGCAGTGAACCTGAAATTTATTTTACAGATACGTTGAGGGCGAAAGCACACACTATATGAGACTGTGTTATCTCTTTGTCAGAGAGTAAATGAAGCGTCGACCCAGTTGCCGTCTGCCTATTTAATTGGTTAAAAGAAAACACACAACGCAGACACCAACCAGTTACACTCACTTCAACAGGTAGACAGGTATGCTGAAACCACTAGCTCTTCTGCTAAGATTTTTGTAATATTAGCAGCATTTTATATGTTTATCGCCGGTTGTTTTCAAATTGACTGAGAGGGAATGTAAGTACTAGCTACTCAAGTTCATTACATTTACAGACATGCAAGTCACCTTGTCATATTGTATGTACGTTATATAGTCAGTAAAGACACGATGCCAAATAGACAGAGAGGACGTGTGTATGTGTGTGTCTGTGTGTGTGTGTGTATGTACTTTGACTTGTAAAGTAGCTCCTAATGCCACACACATATGTGGCGAGTGTTTGCTGTTACACTAGATTATTAAATGCGTTAATTACTAACAGTATTCATTCAGTGGTATTTTATTTTTTAAATAATTCGTATGGGGAGAAATTACACTTTGGAGTGAGCTATGGTCACGTGATCATAAGCATAATGTATTGATAAGTGTTATTTTAAGTGTTGTTTTCATTTCTTTATATATTTATATTTGTTTTTCTGTTTTATTGGTTTTGTTTAGCCCTTAAATTATTTAAATGAATTTGTTAATCTATATAAAATGTCCAGGAAGCACAGTTACGCAAGTTACATTATGTGTAATTATGAGCACACAGCTCATGATGTTCTTTCCGGACACACTCTTGTTTGGGAGCTACAGTGAAAAACGTGGCCTACTGCCTTTGGTAAGGCAGTGAAGAAGAACATAGGCCTATTCTGGAAAAGCAGTGAAAAACGTGGCCTACTGCCTTTGGTAAGGCAGTGAAGAAGAACGTAGGCCTATTCTGGAAAAGCAGTGAAAAACGTGGCCTGCTGCCACGAGCCACAGTGAAGAACATACTGCTTCGTGAACTGCAGTGAAAAAATATTGTTTGGTGTGGTGTAAAACATCGCCATCCATGGACATGGACAACGTAGCCATTGGGGAGTGAGCAATGATCGCCAGCATCCCAGGGAATATTGTACGGGCCTGCCCCTCATGAAGTCTCCGTCCCGCACTCAACGTAAAAGACCTGCCTACCCATCCTGGCAATCGTCCAACGTGACCTCGCAAGCTTCAGTTCAGCGCGAAAGTGGAACCCAGAAGAAGACGGTGCTGCAGCTGCCAAGAACGGCCACACGGAAGCAACAACACAACATCTTTGGAAAATTGATTTTGTGAACATTCATTACATCTGGATTCCAGGTCAGACTGTACAGTTACATTTCTCAGTTTTTTTAAAATTGTTATTTCTTGCAATTCCAATATATTATTTGAAACAAAGGAAAAATGAGAACTGCATCTGAATAGTTTTGTAAGTTGAATAGCAGTGTGTATATAATGTACTTGTTTGATCATTTGAAAGTGTGTATTTTCCTGGTCATTCTAGTTTACCTTTCATCATTTAATCTTTCAATATGTGTTGTTTCAAAATAGTTTACTAAAATGGATCAAAGCACACCAGATGTTTGTGTACTAGAAGGAGTACTACAGGCTCTAGAAAACGAGAAAACAGAATTAGAGAAGAAATTAGAAACTGAACTTGAAACCTCAGAGAAACAAAGAATTGAAGAACGGTTAGCTGAAATTAATAAAGATCTCCAAATACATAGGATAGGGCTCCAGGAGCCAACACCTGGCACTGAACAAGCAGTGAGGCGGTCAGAAAGAGAAAAACACCCAACAGAAAAGATGCTTGAGCTCATTAAACAGGAGAGCACAAAAAAAGGAAAGAAAGTTCATGTTAACATATGTAAACTTCAAAGCTGAGGTTCAGTATATTAGAACTAAACTAAAGGAAGAATGTTGTAAATCAGACATAGGCGAAATGATAAGAACCTTGGAAAAGTATGAGTCAGAACTAAAGCAGGAATATAAGAGCTTACGTGCACTGACCACACCAGCCCAAGATATACGAAGGGGAATGGATATCTGCACATCAGTGACTTCTAAAATAACTACACTTCTGAAAGTTTGTTACGCAGAAGCTGATAAAGAGTTTATTGCAGAAGCTGTTAAGGAAACTCTTTTGAAATTACTCCAGAGAGAAGACGCAAGGTCAGTTTATGGGTCAACTGTGTCAAGAGCTGGAGTGGGTAATGTGCAAGATAGTCAAGTGTCAGTAAAGAAGGCAGAGGTGGTGGCACACTTGGCATCGAAACGTGCTGAACTTAACAGGGAAAGGGAAATATCTGCACAAAGAAAAGAGGTGCTAGCTCAGCAAGAGAAGTTAAAACTTATGGAATAACAAAGGGATCTTGAAGCTATGGAAGCTGAATACAATGTATATGCTGAAGAGGAATTAAAATTGAATGCTGAAATAGGTGAAACTAGAGAAACCTTCACTTTGTCTCCAAGTCAGCTTCCAGTGCAGCATAAAAGCACTCCATGCACCCAGAATCCCAAAGACCTTTCAATCCCTTTTTGTTCTGAAAGCAAAATAGAACCAAAATCAAATGAAGCCTCGCTAGTTCAAGCATTAAAAGAATCCCTGGCAATGACTAGACTTCCAGCACCAGAGCCGTTCATGTTTACAGGAGATCCACTTAAATTCACTGAATGGCGTACCTGCTTCAAGGCCTTAATCACAACAAGTTGCACAAACCCAGCTCATAGGGCTATATTACTTGAAAAAATACATCAGTGGAGAAGCACTTTCTGTGTTAGAAGGAACATTTTATAGACGTGATGAGGAAGCCTACACACAGGCTTGGAATGCCCTTAACAAACGTTATGGCCACCCCTTCATAGTTCAAAGAGCATTCAGGGGGAAGCTGAGTAGTTGGCCCAAGACTGGACCAAAGGAATCACTGAAATTAAGGGAATTTAGTGATTTCCTCATCTCCTGCAAGAATGCAATACCTTACGTTCATGGTCTAAAAGTTTTAGATGATTGTCAAGAAAACCAAAAGTTGCTACAAAAACTTCTGACTGGGCAAAAACCGCTGGAACCGGTACGTCACTAAAGCACTTGATGAAGGGAAGCCATATCCTGCCTTTAAGGAGTTCTCAGACTTTGTAGCCGAAGAGGCACGCATTGCTTGCAATCCAGTTTCTTCCCTTTTTGCATTAAAACAAGCAGATGAGAAAAATGGAAAGGAACAGAAGCCTCTCAAAGCCAGCACTCTAGCAACGTCAACAAAGGTGTTTCAAAGATCAAGCTTCACTTCAAAGGACTCAAGTGCATCAGGAAGTTCTACAGCCAACTCTCCTGCCACTCAAACCAAAAGACAAATAGATTGTGTGTGCTGTCAACAAAATCACTTTATTTATAACTGTGAAAAGTTTGCAGCGATGCCTCTAGAGGAAAAGAAAAAATTTGTCATTAGCAACAATATGTGCTTCGGGTGCCTCAGAGTCGGACATGTTGCAAAAAATTGCAGAAAGAGGGCTACTTGCAATATTTGTAGACGGAGTCATCCATCTCCACTTCATGAAGAACGCCCTGTAGGAGAAAAGCTAGAAGCATTACCACAAAAGGACAATTCTTGCCTTATGCACTGTGAGAACGGACAATACCAGTACCTTCATTGACCATGATGTCTGTGGAAAAATTCAAGCACACACTGAACCTGTCAAACTGAAGTCGTCAACAATGACTGACAAGAGTTCAATACTGAATTGTCACAGAGTTGCTGAAGGTGAGAGGGTACAATTTACAAGAGTACATTGAGCTACCTCCAGCATACACTCAAGAATACATCCCACTAGAGAAGAATAGCATTCCCACTCGTGAAACAGTAGCAGGGTGGACTCACCTTCTGAGCATAGCCGAAGAGATGCCAGATCTGTTGAACTGTCCTGCAGGACTTCTGATTGGCTATGACTGTGCAAGGGCTCTGAAACCAAAAGCAGTGATATCAGGGGAAGAGTATGAACCTTATGCAGTCAAGACAGATTTAGGCTGGAGTATAGTTGGAGCCAACATGCCTTGCACTGACATAGGGATGGCGAAGGGTTCTGCCATCGCATCTCTGTGAAAGAACTTCCACCTATCACACCTGCCTCTGTGATCAAAGCATTAGAGAGAGATTTTCTTGACACAAATCCAAGAGAAAAGACAATATCCCAAGACGACATTCAATTTCTGCATCTCTTGAATGGGAAAATTCAACATAATGAAGAGGGACATCTGGAAATGCCTCTACCATTTAGAGAGTGTCCTCAGCTTCCAAACAACAAGCAGCTGGCTACAGTCAGATTGAAACATTTAAAAGAAAAAATGGAAAAGAGTCCAAAGTACAAGGAAGATTATATCAAATTCATGGACAATGTCTTTAGAGATGGTGATGCAGGAGAAACAAATGCCACCCCAAAGGAAGGCAACACATGGTACATTCCGCACCATGGGGTGTATCATCCTAGGAAGCCTGAGAAGATTAGGGTCGTATTTGACTGCTCTGCCAAATGTGAAGGCACCTCTCTGAATGACCACCTCCTCACAGGACCTGATCTAACAAATACTCGGACTGGAGTGCTGTGTAGATTTCACCAGCATCAGATCGCGAATAATTGCAATGTTGAGAAAATGTTTCACCGCTTCCACGTAACCCCAGAAGATCGGGATTTCTTGAGGTTCCTGTGGTGGGGAAAATGGGAACACAACAAGAGAGCCCAAAGAATACCAGATGCGAGTTCACATATTTGGAGCAGCATCATCGCCTGGATGTGCTAACTATGGCATGAAATACCTCGCCAGCAAATATGAGAATGATTACCCATTGGCTGCAGTCTTCATCCGGAAAAATTTCTATGTGGATGATGGGTTTATCAGTGTCGATTCAGTTCAAAGAGTCAACCAGCTTGTGAATGAAGCACGAGAAGTCTTTAGTAAAGGACAGCTGCGCTTACACAAATTTGTCTCTTTTGGATGCAATTCCAGAGAGTGAATGTGCAAGTGCAGTGAAGGATGTGGACCTGAACTACAGCGAGCTTTCAATGCAGAGTTTGCTGGGAGTGAAGTGGAGCATAGAGACGGATACGTTCTCATTCAATGTCGTCTTCAATTAAAGGCAGCCACCTGGCGAGGAATCCTATCAACGGTAGCTAGTGTATACGACGCATTAGGATTTCTCTCTCCCTACATCTTGACTGGGAGAAGAGTGCTGCAAGAGATGTGCAAACGAGGTGTAGGATGGGATGAACATGTTCCCCTTGAACTGAAGCCAAAGTGGGAAACATGGCTCCATGACCTGGAAAATCTTGAGAAAATTCAAATACCAAGATGCTTCATTCCTGATCACCTCAGCACAGTACAAAAAATTGAGCTGCATTATTTTTCAGATGCCAGCAACAATGGCTATGGGCAATGTTCTTATATCAGGATTGTTGCTGATGAACAAGTGCATTGTGCATTAGTCATGGGTAAGGCCAGAGTGGCACCCACAAGGATGGTCAGCATTCCACGCCTTGAGCTCACTGCAGCTACAGTCTCTGCTGCTATGAGTAGCGTTCTTAGAGAAGAGCTGGAGCTGAAAATAGACCAGGAGTTTTTCTGGACTGATTCACAGGTGGTGCTCGGGTACATCAAGAATGACGTCCAGCGCTTTCATGTTTTTGTAGCAAATCGCGTCCAGAAAATAAGAGACACTACTGATTCTAGTCAGTGGTTCTACGTCGAAACAAGCCAGAATCCAGCCGACCATAAATCTAGGGGTCTCAAGGTGGCAGACCTAATAGAATCAAATTGGCTCAGAGGACCAAAGTTCTTATGGGAACAAGAAATTGTTTTTAGCCAAAGATCCCCAGAGCTTCTTGTAGGTGACCCAGAGGTCAAAGTCCTGAAAACAGATGCTGTTGAAAGAGATAGCTTCCTCCATAGGCTGTCAAGACTCTCAGATTGGAATACAACCCTCAACATTATTGCTCGGATTCAGAGACTGGCACATAAAGACAGGTCTGGACCCATTAGTGTAGAGGAACGAAGAGAAGCCGCTCTTGCGCTCATCAGAGCAGCACAAAGAGAAGCCTTTGAAAAGGAGCTGAAATTGTTTAGTCAGGAATCCACAAAGCTACCAAAAACTCACAAGATGTATCAACTTGACCCTATCTTTCAGAATGGATTGCTCAGGGTTGGTGGCAGGTTGAGAATGTCCTCCACATCAGTTGAGTTGAAACATCCAGTGATCCTTCCTAAGGAAGGCATTGTCACACAGCTCATACTTGACCACTGTCACAAAAGGACTCAGCACCAAGGCCGAGGGCAAACCTTGAATGAGCTCAGAGCCAGCGGATATGGGATAATAGGTGCCAGCAAGGTAGTGGCCAAGCACATCAAGAGTTGTCACTTGCAGAAAGGTGCGTGGACGGACTGAAGAACAGCGAATGGCAGACTTACCTGTTGACCGAGTAGATCCATCTCCTCCATTATTGTACACCGGAATTGACTGTTTCGAGCCATTCTACACGAAACAAGGTCGAAAGGAATTCAAGCGGTATGGTCTGTTGTTCACATGTCTAAGCTACAGGGCCATCCACTTAGAAATGTTGGAGGATCTCACAACAGATGCATTGTTGAATGCTTTGAGATGCTTCATAGCAATTAGAGGAGCGGTAAGACAAATCCGATCTGACCAAGGTACTAATTTCCTTGGAGCAAAGAATGAGTTGGAGAGAGGTCTAATGGAATTTGACAAAGAAAGGATTTCAACTTACCTTGCAAGAAAGCAATGTGACTTCCTGATGAATGTGCCTGAAGCAAGCCACATGGGAGGCATTTGGGAACGCCAAATACGGACGGTTAGGGGCGTGATGAGTTCTGTTCTGGCACAGGCTAAAAGGAGACTGGATGACACCTCTTTGAGGACATTCTTCTATGAAGCCATGTCAATTGTTAACAGTCGTCCACTCACAACAAACACAATCAATGATCCTAAAGGTGTTGAACCTTTGACACCTAACCATTTGCTCACGATGAAGTCCATTGTGCCCCTCGTGCCTGCAGGCAAATTTGTCCAGGAAGATTTGTATGCCAAGTAGAGGTGGCGTAGAGTGCAGTACCTCTCGGAACAATTCTGGAGCAGGTGGCGCAAGGAATACCTGGCCAGCATAAACCTCAGACAAAAGTGGCATGTGCCCAGAATAAATGTGCAAGTTGGGGATGTCGTTATTGTCAAGGATGACAATATTCCCAGAAATGAGTGGAAGCTAGCCAGAGTTGTTGAGGCAAGGGCAGATGGTGATGGTTTTGTGCGAAAGGTCAAAATTCAAATAGAACAAAGTAATTTAGGAAAGAAAGGTGAGCGCATAACGCAACTTTCTTTACTTGAGCGTCCAGTTAAAAAATTAGTGGTGCTAGTGGAGCAGAATTCATAGACTAGTATCCTAAATTATTAAACAGGAAATATTAAACTTTCAGACTAAGCTGGTCAAAACCAAGTGTCAAAAATTAGTTGCTAAATGTATAGGAAAATTACACGATTTATTCACTTTATTCAGAATATGGTTAACATAAATCTTTGTAATTTTGGTGGCAGAGTAGCTGTCGCTGAAAACATGTATGGGTCTTTTCTTTCTTTAAGCCTTTAAAGTATTTATTTGTTATGTTGTTGTTATTACAATAATGCAATATAAATATTAATAAGTTGTAGAAATAATCACACCTACAGGTTAAACTAGTGAGCTGCATTTAATTTAAGTTACTGTGGTCATGTGATTAGCCTAACTAATAGCAGTGTAAAAATGTGCATGCAGTTTTTGGTGCTACGCTGTACACGGAGTTAGGTGCTAAAGAAGAGTATAATTAAACAGTAAAGCATTACAGCTACTCCTAGATTTCTGGTCGGAAGTTCGCTATGTTGGTTTGTATTGTAATGTAATAGTGCAAATGTTTCCTAAGGCCATTAATACTAGTTTAATATGTGAGCAAGATGAATGAATACTCATGGACTCTTAAGAACATGCTTGTGTACAATATGCTCATGTGAGAATGTGTTATGTACTTTATTTCAATTTTTCACGGTGTTTGATGGTGTTTGACGGTGATTGAATGCGCTTAAGTTGTGAAGGAATGCAATAAAAGAAACGACAAACATCGGTCGAAGCGTACGTTTTAATCTGACCAGAAGAATAAGTTTGGGAGCAGCTACATGCAAGTAACCTTGTTATATATTATATGTACGTTATATAGCCAGCAAAGACACGATACCAAACAGACAGAGACTGTCTGCGCGTGCGCGCGCGCACTTTGACTTGTGAAGTAATGCCACACACACACGTGGCGAGTGTATGTTGTTACACTAGATTATTAAATGTACTAATTACTAATAGTATTCATTCAGTGGTATTTTATTTTTGAAATAATTCGTATGAGGAGAAATTACACTTTGGAGTAAGCTATGGTCACGTGATCATAAGCATAATGTATTGATAAGTGTTATTTTAAGTGTTGTTTTCATTTCTTTATATATTTATATTTGTTTTTCTGTTTTATTGGTTTTGTTTAGCCTTTAATTTATTTAAATGAATTTGTTAATGAATTTGTTTAAATGAATCTATATAAAATGTCTAGGAAGCACAGTTACGCAAGTTACATTAGGTGTAATCATGAGCACACAGCTCTTGATGTTCTTTCCGGATACACTCTCTGTTCCGTCAGGTCATGGCGATGAGAGGCACGGCTAGATCAGAGGTTCTTTTTGTCGGAGGTGTCTAATGGTGTCTGTTGTTTTGATACAGAAACTGGAAGCCAAAAATAAATCACATGACAACTGCATAATCGCGTGGGATATATTTAATTAACAACACACACAACGCAGAAGAATTAACACACACACACACACACACACACGAGCCGACATTAGGAGCTACTTTACAAGTCAAAGTGTAAATCATTTAAAATATTTTCTCAATTTCTAATGTGTGGAGTCAAAAATAATGGTAATAATAATACTTAACTAAGCCATAAATGTTCATGTGGCATGCATCAATGTGTAATTTTGTCAGGTCAGGTGACAGAAGCAGACCTGCCAGGTAATATCTCTGACAGAGCAGGAGGAGAGGCAGGTGGAGAGGCAGAGTCACAGGTGAGGTCGAACAGTGACATGGTGATATGTTAGTAGTGAGATTCAGTATTGGGACAAATGTGAGGCTGATGTACTGTGTGGTTCATCCATGTGTGCTTGAAATGAAAGCTTTAAATAGGAAAGTCTGTGCGGACTGCTTTTATATCCCCACCAATGTCAATAGGTGTGACCACATGTATATTACACTAGTAATCTATCTGTGGCATGCAAAATTCCCATAAATCTCCTGCTGAGTAAGTGTAAAAAAAAAAAAAGTGGGCAGGACTTTGGAAACACAGAATGATCTTAAATAAGCTGCGCCAAAAGTGGCCTGCATTTCTGACATGTCGGCATGTTTTTAATTTAATTTTTATAAAGCCATGAAGGTGCTGAATAAGGAGGAGCTGAAGAAAGCAGAGGAAGCGCTCAGGCATTACTTTCCCCAGTCACAGCAGGTCTGTAAACCACACAGTTAATGCGCTATAAATGCAGGGTATGTTTGTTAGTGTCAGGTGAAAATCAGTGTTTTGGGAACTCATTAAGGAATGAAATGTGTGTTGTTGTTTTTTTAAATTGTCATTACAGATGCATCAGTCATATATTTATGGCGAGTGGCTTAAACAGTTGCTCATTGGAAAAGTTTGCTGGATAATGTAAAAATCAAATCTTAAATCTAAAGTTTATCAATAACTAATGTATAGTGGCTTTTGTGACTCATTAACTAGAACTCTACTGTTATATAACTATAGAATAACTGATCTGACTCTGTCAGGTTACACACAGACTTTGAACCTAAAGAAGAGAAACGAATGAATGCCAAAAACTGCTTTATTTGTCCATCCGATACAGAGTAATACTGATTCTTGTATTCTGAAGCTTTTCTGATGTCTTTGTGTGTAAATCACTCCGATATTTATATTGAGCACCAATCTGGAAGCAAAAAATAGTCACAATATAGTGAAATATATGCTGGTGGTGTTCATGTCCATAAGAGAAAACTGAACAACAGCTAGAACAGGTCAGGATTGTGAGGTTTTACCCCAGCTAACACTAACAATCATGTTTCAGCTTTAGTAGAAATTCAGAGTGGTTCATTTATACCAAAACAGAACATAAGGGTTAATGAATCATTTCTGTTCACAGAGTCAATGTTAGAGTTATGATCTAATATATAATTTCAACCATAAATGAAATACATATATAGGTCTTTTATAGATATTTTATATTGAATACATTATAAGAGGAATGGTTTGTGTCTAGGTGTATGGATATGTTTTTATGATTAATCGAGTAGAAGCTGATCCCATAGATGTGCTGGTGGACCAGTGGCCAGATTTTAATGTGCTACTCATCAGACCACAACGGCAGGAGGTATTGCATGAGATAACTTTAGTATAAAATATCAACAAAAACTAGCTACGGTTAAGTTTTTCATATTGACCTGTTTCTCTCACATACAGAAAGCTGACCTATTCAAGGACATGTGCGTTTTTACTAAGGATGAAACAACTCTCAGGAGCATACTGAACAGGACAGACGTTATTGACTGGAAGCAGTACCTCTGTCTAAGTATTCATTTCTCAGACCTCCCTTTATGCCATTTTAAGAGCATCATAATAATCAGTGTCACACAAAAAGAGATGTTGTTCTCCCTCCCGTGATGTGCTTTCAGTTTGTCAAGAATTTAGATATTCTCCTCCAGTTGAATAAGTTAATTTAACTCTGAAACTTATAAAACATCTGTTCAGGTGTTGATCTGTGCCACGAGGAGATGCTAAAGTTTGTAGCAGCGAGCAGAAGCGTGCCAATGAGAAAAGATCATGTCTGCTACATGATGAAACTGCAAAATCCATCCAACCTTACAACTGAAAGGTAACTGATTTACCGTTAGGATGCTTAGTTAACAGTTAATAATACAGCCACTCATGCCATATTTTAACCTGCCGAATCTTTCATGGAATCGACAAGCTGTTGATTCTATGTTGTTTAAATGCAAAAGTTTCATTGCATTGTTTTCATTTAATGACTGTTAAATTCGTTTGTGTTTTGTAAAAATGACTCATTTTAAATTTTATTTTGTACTTATTCTTTTCATACATCTTCCTTATCAAGCCAATAACAGAATATATATTATATATACTGAATAGATTTTAAAAATATTTTTACATGAGTTTTTCTATTTCAAAAGAAACGGAACCTGGTAAATAGTGCAAATGTTACCAAATATCAAGGTAAACCCACCGCTTGATTTACCACAGGTTTCCCGTACAAGTGTCCTCACTTAACGAGTCTCACCTTGCTTTGGTCAATAGCACATGGAAGTTTGGCATGGGTGAATTCAGTGAACGGTTCGTCAGGGACAGGATCATGAATTTCCCTTCGTGTTGTGTGCTGGACTCAGAGGGTCAGCCGGTGTCATGGATATTGACCTGTGCTTCCTGTGCGATGGGAATGCTGTACACAATGCCGGAGCACAGACGGAAAGGCTACGCCAAAGCCCTGGTCACCATAATGGCAAAGAAACTGCATTCAGAGGGCTACCCAGTGTACTGCTTCATTGAGGAGGAGAACCAGTTGTCCTACAGGTTCTTTACCAGTTTAGGTTTCACTACGGATCCGTCTTACAGGGCTGCTTGGATTAACTTTAATTAATCATGTTAGTTTGTTTTAGATTTTATTCAGTTTTATACAAATGCTTCCCTCACCATTCCATAAACTTTACCTGGTATAACAACTTGAATCATTGAAAGTAGTTTGGGACAAGGAACATTCCTGTCATGACTGCACGATTGAAGGGTGTGTTCAGCAGACATTCATTATCTTATCCACACGTACCCCATGACTGGTTGGCTGTCCACTCCTCCTTTATCATATCATTGTTCTTGCATTAAGTAAAACAAATAAAACCATGAGAAAACAACTTAATGTTTATTATGTTGTTAGTTGTTAATCTTGTGTGTTCTGTAAACTAAACAGGTGTATATGCATATTGTAGAAACCCCATACCAAATGTCTTTTTCCAGAAGTCGAATGATATCTCATTTAAACAAGTTAAACACCAAACCCAGTCTTGTAAATTGTACATAAAAAGTGAATTATTTTGTACCCCTCTCTGGATTGATACCTTTTGATGAGATCCCATATACCCTTTGTCAGCTCTTGGGTTCAGTAGTAAACAGTACAGCCGAAGAACCATCATTTCTCCAACCTTTTGTTGTCATTCCCTGGTGTAAATAAACATTTTATTACTGAACAATTTTGGTTTATTATTAGACTACCACAGATACTGGAACAACACGGGCTGCAATGAAAGAAGAGGGGGAAAGAGGAATAAACAAAGTTGAATCATGAGAAAACAACTTAATGTTTATTATGTTGTTAGTTGTTAATCTTGTGTGTTCTGTAAACTAAACAGGTGTATATGCATATTGTAGAAACCCCATACCAAATGTCTTTTTCCAAAAGTCGATTGATCTCATTTAAACAAATTTCAACACCAAACTCAGTCTTGTAAATTATACATAAGTGTTATTGTTTTTTCTATTGGATTATAAAATTAAATTGTATTTTTACTTGATTTTTGTTGGTTGCTATGTCATGTTAATGTTGGACTTTTTATATCCACTAATAATCCTACAACATTCAACCACTCCTTGAGATAACCCGAAGGATAAACACCATTTAGTGGTGGCGGCATATGTGGGCAGGAATTGGTGGGAAGAAACTGCCTCTTGGAAATTATTTTGTACCCCTCTCCTGATTGACACCTTTTGATGAGATCACATATACCCTTTGTCAGCTCTTGGGTTCAGTAGTAAACAGTACAACCGAAGAACAATCATTTCTCCAACCTTTTGTTGTCATTCCCTGGTGTAAATAAACATTTTATTACTGAACAATTTTAGTTTATTATTAGACTACCACAGATACTGGAACAACACGGGCTGCAATGAAAGAAGAGGGAGAAAGAGGAATAAACAAAGTTGAATCAATTTCATAATGTTCATCTCTGGTTGAACTTATATTAACTGCACAGGGCTGACCTTCCTGTCCCAGTTTGTGAAAGAAAGCATGTGAGGTTATGCTGAAATCTACTGGATTTTTATTTATTTATTTATTTTTTTCAGTTTTTTTATTCCAGTTTTGAGTGTTTAATACATATTACAGATCATAAACAATTGCCCATTCAAATTTGCTTGCTGGATGATGTCAGCCTCCAAAAGTCACATTTCAAAGAGAGATGCTATAAACCACTCATATACACGCTTAGAAAAAAAAGAGGGGGTCGAGCCCCTGCCCTTTTTCTAAGTTATTCAAAAGTGCCCCTTTTAACATTAATTAATAAACAATTATTTTATGTAAAAGGAATTTGAATTCAAATGACCTTGAGAGCATGTACAAAACAGTAGCAAATTAATCACAAGAAAAGTCTGAGAATGTTTCTGTTTATTTGTCTCGCTTCAACAGGTAGACAGGTATACTGAGATCTCTAGATCTTCTGTTAACCTTTTCATAATATTAGCAGCATTTTATATGGTTATTGCCGGTAGTTTTCAAATTGAATGAGAATGAATGTTTTGGTAATTACTAACTGTGTGCGTTTGTGTACTTTGACTTGTAAAGTAGCTCCTAATGCCACACACATACACATGTGGCGAGTGTATGTTGTTAGACTAGATTATAAAACGCATTAATTACTAATAGTATTCATTCAGTGGTATTTTATTTTTAAAATAAATCATATTGGGAGAAATTACACTTTCGAGTAAGCTATGGGCATGTGATCATGAGCATGATATGTTGATAAGTGTTATTTTAAGTCTTGTTTTAATTTCTTTATGCAATTATACGTATTTATTTGTGTAACCTTTACAAAAATTTTTTTGCTAATCTAAATAAAATGTCCAGGAAGCACAGTTACGCAAGTTATGTGTAACGGTGAGGACACAGCTGATGTTATTTCAGGACACACTCTCTCTCCCATCATGTCCTGGCAATGAGAGGCACGGCTAGAGCAGAGATTCTTTTTGTCGGAGGTGTCTAATTGTCACGAAATAAACGTGATCTGGGAATTGCAGTTCATGGCGGCCATGTTTGTAAGCCGCCGGGAAGTATGGGAAATGTAGTCACTGGTTTGCTGTGATATGACACTAATGGTGTCTGTTGTTTTGATACAGAAACTGGAAACCAAAAATAAATCACATGACAACTGGATCATCGCGTGGGATTTCTTTAACAACACACACAAAGCAGAAGAAGAAAACCTACCACACACACACACACACACATACACACACACACGAGCGGTCATTAGGAGCTACTTTACAAGTCAAAGTGTAAATCATTTAAAATATTTTCTCAATTTCTAATGTGTAGAGTCAACAATAATGGTAATAATAATACTTAACTAAGCCATAAATGTTCATGTGGCATGCATCAATGTGTAATTTTGTCAGGTCAGGTGACAGAAGCAGACCTGCCAGGTAATATCTCTGACAGAGCATGAGGAGAGGCAGGTGGAGAGGCAGGGTCACAGGTGAGGTCGAACAGTGACATGGTGATATGTTAGTAGTGAGATTCAGTATTGGGACAAATGTGAGGCTGATGTACTGTGTGGTTCATCCATGTGTGTTTGAAATGAAAGCTTTGAATCGTCATATCTCAGCCCAGCCATGACTCTGTTTCCCGAGAAACAACACCTACATCAAACATGGCCGCTGAGGACTACACTTCCCACACACGCATGCGCTCACCTTCCCCGGTGTTCTGATCACACACACCTGCAGCCAATCATTATCGCTCTCTCACCACAGCATATAAGAGACTTTGGATGCATACAGACCTTGCGAAGTAAACGTTCAGCTGACTTATTTCTCTGTCGTTATCCAAGCCTCATTTACCGTGTTTATTGCAAAGTGACTGACCATTGTTTACGTTCCCAAAGTCGATTTGTTTTGTTTGCATGATCGCCTGACCCTTGCCTGTTTCTTGACAACAAACTTTGTCTATTCCTCTGGATTATACTGCCTGAATCTGCTGCCTGCATCTGCTTACGTATTCTCAATGTCATCGAATGAGGCAGGGAAGGCGCTAGTTTGCAAGACTAATCCTACGTTTGAGAAGCAGCATCACCACCTCCTACACTGTTTGGAAAAGACTATGAATCACAAGTTTGTGGATGAGAAGCACTTTGTCAGACAATGCAATACTTCTCACACAATGCCGTGACGAAGGAGACAATGGAACGGCTAAGCTACATCAGCCAGGGAGTTTGGGTCCAGAGTACATGAGCCAGAGTTTGGGTCCTTTAACCCAGAGTATATGTTGTGGATAAAAAATGTCATAAAATAAACATAAGGGAGAAGAAGGAAAAACGGGCACCTTGACACGTAGAAGCGGGATTAGGCGGACATTGACAGATTGGAATTACGAGCAATTTAAGATCAGTAATAGTCAAAAAAGTCAAAAAGAAGTGTACGAGCTAAGGAGTGCTAAAAACACACACACACACACACACACTCGTACAGTCAAGGGCGGGCAAGTAGACACAACATACATACACACACACTCTCTCTTCCTCATACACACACATGAATAACTTTAATAATATCTTATAGTAATAGAGAAACTCTATAAAAAACAGAATAGTAGGATATGCAGGACAGTAGAACTGTAATGATATTAAGAAGTTGGAAGTACAGTAAACCGCTTTTCAAGTAGTATAAATATATATAAAATAAGAAATATAGTGCAAATATGAAAATAAATTATAAATGAGAAGTACGGGGAAAAAAGGAAAATATAACTTACTCATGATTCAGATGGTGAAGATTCTCGTCTCGCAAGGAAAGCCTTAATTTTTAGAGAACCATGAAGAAAGCCAGTTATAAGGGTGGCTGCCCCCCCCCTCGAGATAACGATAAGACCAAGGTCCCTCCCGGTTGTTTAGTCGTCTTGCTTACGTCATTTTTACTACCTAGGGAAATGGGAATCATGGTTTCTGAAGACCTGGGTAAGGGAGAACCCTGGTTTTTGAAGACCTAGGTAAAAGAGAACCCTGGTTTTTGAAAACCTAGGTAAATAGAGACACTGGGTTTTTGTTTCCTGGGTTGTTGGAAATGCCTGAGTTCTGATTTTATGTGTAAAGTAAAACCCCGGGTTTCAATTCTATGGGTAAGTGAAATAGGCCTTTTCTGGAAACCTATGGGTTATCTAGTGTGTAAATACAGTATAAATACTGGAGCTTAAGCTCAGGGTAGGGGGGATCACTTCTGAGAATTCTCATCGGTGTGGATCTCGTGTGGTGGAATGGAACAATAAAGCTGGACCCTTGCTTCTTCTCACTCACGGCTGGTGTATTTTTTCTATCTCCAACTGGTCTCAGAGGTAGATGTGAGTATTGGCTTCTAAGTTGAATTTTAAATGTTTTTGGGTAATAGGCTAAATTCGAGCCAACATTTGGCACCCCAGATGGGACTGGGCTAAGATCTATATGTCTGGAATCTCTCCCGTGGGACTTCGCTCTCTAAGCAACAGACAGGCCGTATAGGAAAAGGCATTGCAGACGCCTGTTATTTCAAAGCTCTGTTTTAGTGGTCTGTTGTTACGATTGAGAAGCCCCGGGGTGGGAAGAAAGACTAAGTGGGTCTCCAAAAGAACCTGGAGTGAGTGAGAAGAGGTAAGAGAAGTATAGATTATAGAATGTACTTTTTATAATTATAATAAAGAAATGGTATATGTGTTGTGTGAGTGAAAGTCCTGCAATACCGCTGGAGGAGGTAGAAAAAAGGTAGAAAAAAGAGAAATAGAGAAATACTCCAGGGCTGGGATAGAAAGCAGGTGAAAAATGAGGCCTCAGACCCCAGATACCGGCTACTAGACTTGACTAGCAGTCTAGTGGTGGCTGCATTGGTGGGGACCCCTAATACCGCTGGAAAAGGATTAGATAAAAGATAGATAGATTAGATTCCAGGGCTGGATAGAGAGGGGAATAAATCCTGGGCCCAGGTCCGGGTCGTGCAATACAGCATGCCCGGTGTATGAATGGAATATGTACTAACAAATGTGTGTGCTTAAAATATATGTGCTTATAATATGTATAATATGAGTGTGGTGTGAGAGCGTGTAAGTTTTGGAGACAGGGAAAAAGTATTTATTAGTGCTCTGAACAAGAGAGCTCCATACATTTGACGCTTGATAAGATTTAGGGAAAAAGAAAAAAGGGAAAAAAAAAGGGAGAATAATAATAATAATTTTTTTTTTTTTGAAAAAGTTGTATTTAATTTATGTGACTATAAGCTTCATACATGCGAGCTGGTGTGAAGGCGTTTTATATTCTGAGACCACAATGGTGTGTATGTAATAACTAAATATGTGTAAGAGAGTGTGTGACACAATGTGTATATGAGTGTGCCGACGTTGTTGATAGAAAGGGGTGTATGTGTGTGTTCCTATCTGTTCTTATCTGCACAAGCAGGCCTGTCTTCTGTGTGGAAAGGAAAAAAGGAAAAGAAGAAAAATGTGTGTGTGTGCGCACTTCAGATTGAGCTGACTAATATAGAACAGTGTGAGATTTTTGTTTTTAAATTTGTTTTAATGTTTTGAATCTGATATGGACTTTCTGTGAGTCGAGTGTGACTGTGTGTATTATAACTTTATTGGTATCAATAACTGCTGTTTTAAAAACTGGAGGAGCATGCAAGAATTGTAAACAAACAAACAAAAAAAAAACATTTTTTTGTTTTTGTTTTTTTAATATTTTAGGCATCTGTCAGACTGCCCATTGGGTGAATAAGAACTTCCAGACCAGTAATATATAACAAAATTGTTGAGAAATCAGGGAGTCAGTCCATTGGGACCTTTTCATTTATATTCCATAAATTATGAAGGTGTTGTTCAGTTAAATGACAAATAATAATACAATTTAATTTTTGTTTAATTACCCAAAATTGGGTAATGTTGAATAGGTAAATATTATGTCTAAGAATATTGTAAACATGTAAGAATTGTCTGTTGTGTGAGGCTGTGTGAATTACCTAAAGTTAAACTTAAAGCTTATAAGAGTAATTGAATCATTTAACTTAATTAATTAATCATCATAAGTAAATTGACTTTGTACTTTGTACTTTTTTTTTTTGACATTGTACTTTGAGTGTATGTGAGTCCCTAGGGAGGCTGGCTGGGCCGAGTACCGACGGAAGGGAAAAGCGGGCGTAAATCGGTACGAGATAGGCTAAGCAGGCGGGAACAACGGACAAGGTAGGAGGAAAACATTTGGCTGTGAGGCATAACTTAGTGGATTTAGGGGGTGTGTGCGGCCAACTTTAAGAGCTGAGAGGTGTGAGACACGACCAGAGTTATGGCTGAATGTAAGAAAAAGATGAGCCCGATAGAGAGGGTGATAAGCAAACACTGTACAGATGAGAAGGACATTAGACATTATTGTAAAAAATGGAGTGAGAAGACTAGTGGTGAGTGGAAATGGCCCGAGGAAGGTACTTTTGATGAACAGCTATGCCAGATAATGAAAGAGAGATTAGCTGTATGGAATGAGCAGAAAAAAGGCTTGAGAGTGAGGGAGAAATGTGTGAAGACAGAGAAGATAGTGGACTGGTTTGTGGAGGCAGGGAAAGAAGAGAAGGAGAAGGATAGGCGGCAGAGAGAACGAAAAGAGGCGGTGATACGGAAGAAAGAAGAAAGGGAAGCAAGCCTAGGAAAAAAGATAAAAGAAGCCATTCAGGAGGAATGGGCCGAGGCCCCGCCCTCATATAATCCTCAGTACCGCCCTCCAGTGAGACCTGTCGGAAGTGCCCCACCCGCCGGGCTCTACATGATGCAAGACCTGGAAGACAGAGAAGATGAATGGAAGGAAACTGAGGTGGACATAAAGGGAACATTCACCGGATACCAAAGAATGAGTCATCGCATGCGGGAGGATGAAGAACGTATCAAAATGGACGAAGGAGCTGCCGGATACGAGGATAGAACCCCGGTCGAGAGCGAAAGCCCACGGCTGGACCTCCCACAGGTAGGCAACAAGGAGAGGGACAGGGAACTACAGGAGTATATGAAAAACTGGACCCGCACTCCGGGGTGGCCGGAGCACAGGGAGATTCCCCCCAGCACTAGCACCCCGAGGCCAGGGTCACGGCCGATGGTGCACAAGCACAAAGACAAGGAACTGGAGGAAATACAGGAGCAGGAGGGGCATGGGACCAGGGGCAATCAAGAAAGTTGTCGGAGCGAGAGAGGGCACGAGGGTGGAAACGGAGCACGAGGGGCTCCACATACTAAAGGAGGAGGAAAAAGTGAGCCGAGAGACAATGTGGGGCGGATGGTCCATATAGAGGGGGATGTGGTGCTCTCCCCATATGCTGTCGAGGAGGATAAGGAATTGGAGGGCAGGATTCGACGGCTAGAGGACGGGATATCATACGGCGTGGGTAAAATGGATGAATTGAAAAATCTCGCAGGTCAAGCGTTCCAGATGGCGACTGCTGTGAAAAATAAGTATGCGCACAAGCCGCGTTTGGGAGAGTCAAAATCACAAAGGTCGGGAAGAGCACTGAACCAGTCAGCAGGAAAACATGTGAAAAGCCTGAGTAAGGCCTCAAAAGTCCTAATATATCACCAGCAGAAGAAGAAGCAAGTAAGTTCAGACATGGAACTGGACGACCAAGTGGGGACTGAGAGCGAGGGGGCTGAAACAGACAACGAAGGAAAAGTTGAACAAGACGTCAATGAGGAGGAGGACTTGGACGATTTGAAGCTTAGAGGAGCTAGAACACTACGGAACAGGGAAAGCCTGAGGCCCCCAGTGAGATTCGAACCTGGTGTCACAGCGTGCTTGGCGCATGCCCGCTCCCAGTCGGAGCCCAGCCTTACTCAGATGCCCCTCATGGTTAAAGGAAAAGCCCTACATTATGCACCCTGGAGTTTCATGGACCTAACGGGCCTGATCCAACGATTACCCAACATGTGTGAAGGGGGGCAGAAATGGATTACACAGTTTGAGGAAAAAACATCAGGACAGCACCTGGCGATAGGCGATATCAAAGCCATTCTCTGCCAAACAGTGGGCAAGGGACGGGCTGAAGAAATTTTCGATGGGGCAGAACACAGGGATTTGATAGACGACCCCAAGGCTGATGCCATCCCGTTTGGCCTATACCGACAAGAAATATGGGATGCTGTGAGGAGTATGTATCCGGCTAAGATGGACCCTGGGAAGCTTGAAAATATAAAACTGAAAGACGAAGAAAACGTGATAACCTTCATACAAAAGTTTCAAGATAAATGGAGGGATGAAACGGGTGCCAAATGGGACGATTCAGTGGCAAGTGTGGGACTGTTCAAACTGCTATTGAAGAAGGCTCTCCCTGGGGAGGTACAGAAGAAGTTAGAGGAAGTGGTGGGGCTCAACGCAATGGAATGGGCTTCATTTCTGGCACATGTGACCCATCACGTGGAGCAACACAGGAAGCTGAAAAAAGAAGCTAAAGATGCCACTGAAACCCTAATGAGCCAACTCTATAAAGCACAGCTCGGCGAACTGACCAGGACTAAACAGGAAGAGAAGGAACGGAGGAGGGAGCACATTAAACAAGCGGCAGTGATGGTGCCCCATACACAAGCGTCAGCCCCAGCACAGGCTGACCCTATGCTGTTGGCCAAGGGATACCAAACCCACCCACAACAGCAAGTCCCACACATAACTACTATGCTGCACCCCGACCGGATGGATTACATATATCATATGAGGGCCCCCATGCACCCGGGAATGCCACCTGCCTGGGGGAGGGGACGAGGATACGGACGGGGTCGAGTTTTGCCCAGGCCAAATATGGCAACTGAAGGGTGTTGGGGATGCGGTGATCCCAGCCACTTCAGGAGAAATTGTCCACATGTCCCACGACCAACTTGGGGAGACCGCGTGGATAGGGCTGAAAGAAGAGGTCAGGTGCTTGGACCGAGAGCACCGGAGAGCTATGGAATGCCACCAGTACCCCAAGGTGGCCCCATGTATGGCCCCTATGGGGAGCCGGGACCCAGCCAGAGTTGAGGAGGCCGAGAGAAGCCCGGGGGGGAGCTCATGCAGTCCGTCACCACACTGCATCCAGAACAAGAGCCAACTGTTACAGTGACGATCGGAAACACCTTGCAAGCACCTTTTATGATCGACACTGGAGCTACATATTCAAGTATAGGGAAAGAAGGTTCACAGCTCCCCCTCACCTGTAAGGCTATTCAAACTATGGGCTTCTCAGGAAAAATACAGACCTTACGATTCACCGAGCCTCAAGAACTATCTCTGGATGGTGTGACAATACAAGCACCACTGTTATATTCGCCAGGAGCGCCTGTTAACTTACTGGGACGTGATGCCCTGTGTAAGTTGGGAGCTCAGATACAGTGCGAAGCGACTGGGATTTGGGTGACGTTCCCCAAATCAATATCCACACAATTCTTACTGTTGCACGAGCCACCTAGCACCGCCCGTAATGTGAGGATGGTATACTGGCTAGAGATGTCCGATCCAGCTAACTCGGAACTCTGGCACAGATACGCAGAATGGAAACCATGGTTACAGTACATGCGGCCCGATTGCACCGAAGTGGAGGCCCCTTTATATTGCACTATTAAAAATGATGACGGTGGACGAGACCAGGAATATGCTCAGCTTTGGGAGGACATGGAACAGGGACAAGTAATGGACATTAAAACCATGGAAATAATAAGCGGCCCACAGGGAGTGGCGGCTATTATAAAGCTCCCAGATAGAATCGCTAACTGGTATCAGCTGGAAGGGACAGCGCCCCATGTCACACTCATGGTCACCAAAGGCCTGGAACGGGAAGAGGTAGAGCCAATGATAGGGCAGGCAAAAGAAGTACAAGAGTGGAAGCCAACTACCAATCCATCCTTGCACAAGTCGCCTGATGGAAAGTTTGTGCGAATCTCAGTAACAGCAGTTGATACCGCCGTGGCCAATAGTGTCTGCATATGCACGAACACGGACCGGAGTGGTTTACAAATGGCAGTTAAGGCAGCAAAAGATCAGGACAATGAGGAAATACTGAAAACTATTCCAGAAGAGCTATGGACAAAACATCCGACCGACGTAGGGTTGGTTAAATCCGCCGACCTAGCTCAGATTAAGGTAAAAGAGAATGCAAGGTTGCCCTACCAGAAACAGTATCCGTTGTCAGTGCAAGCTAGAGAAGGCATACGGCCCACAATACACGGATTGGTAGAGGCCGGAGTTCTAATCTCCACGCGAAGTCAGTGCAATACCCCCATTTTTCCAGTTAGAAAACCTGACTCAGAGAAGTGGAGGCTAGTACATGATTTGCGTGCTATTAACCAAATTGTGATACCGGAAACACCAGTAGTGCCAGACCCACACACCCTATTGTCGAACATTCCAGAAGGGACCAAATGGTATACTGTCATAGATTTATGCTCAGCATTTTTTAGCGTGCCACTGCACCCAGACTCACAGCATTTGTTTGCTTTCACATACGAAGGGCAGCAGTACACATACACTAGACTTCCGCAGGGATACTGTGAAAGCCCATCCATATTTAATCAGGTACTGGCTCAAGACCTCTCAGCCCTGGAGTGCCGTAGCACCATCTTGCAATATGTCGACGACCTTTTGATTTGTAGTGCGTCTAAAGAGCAATGCCAGCACGACTCTCTAAAGGTTCTAAGAATGTTGGCCGAAAATGGCCACAAAGTAAGTAAAGAAAAGTTGCAATTTTGTAGACAAAAAGTGGAATACCTAGGTCGTGTGTTAGAGGGAGAAAGCCGTACTATAGCACCAAAGCATGTAGAGGCCATACGCAAGGCCCCACAGCCAACCACCGTGCGACAGATGTTGGCGTTTCTAGGAATGGCGGGGTTCAGTCGTCCATGGATATGTGAGTTCGCGCTAAGGGTCCAACCATTACGGGATATGATTAAGGCAGCAGACCAATCACAGCCAAATGCCCCCCTCGTCTGGACTCCTGAAGCTCTAGCTGCACTCGCAGATATTAAAATGGCCTTAATGACCGCTCCTGCATTGGCTAACCCAGATTATAGCAAACCTTTTCACCTCTATGTATCCGAAAGAAAGGGGTACGCATCAGCCGTTCTAACTCAGCAGCAACAAGGGATGGGAAAACAGGCCATCTCCTATTACAGCACGGCTCTTGATAACGTGGAAAAAGGGATGCCCCCCTGTTATCGGTCTTTGGCAGCGGCCGCATTTGCATATCAGAAAGCGTCCTCAATCACCATGGGGCACCCAGTTACATTATATACGACCCATGCACTGCATGCGCTCCTAACGAGTCAGACCTTTGTGATAACGAACTCCCGTCGAACAGGATATGACTCCATTCTGTCAGCCCCGGAGCTCACCATAGAACGGTGCACCACGGTGAATCCGGCCGATAAACTGGTAACCCCGATAGATGGTGTGCCCCATGAGTGCGTAGCAGTATCAGAGATATTTTTGAAAGCGCGTTCAGATTTGGAGAACTGCCCTATTGATAATGCTAAGCATACGTATTTTGTGGACGGTTCCTGTTATCGTACTAATACGGGCAATAAGGCTGGGTTGGCAGTAGTAGAAGCACGACGAAACCCGGCGACGTTTGAGGTAGTGATGAGTGTTCCGCTCCCCCAACCCTGCTCGGCCCAGCTAGCTGAACTACGGGCGTTGACAGCTGCATGTAATTTGGGCCGTAATGAGAGTTGCAATATATATACGGACTCAGCCTATGCTCATGGAGTCTGCCATGTGTTTGGACCAATCTGGGCTCAAAGGGGATTCCAGCGGGCAGATGGGACCGCCGTGACCCACGGGGAGGCGATTTCAGATTTACTATATGCTATGACATTGCCCGCAAAATTAGCTGTAGTGAAATGCAGGGCACATAGGACCGATGACTCCTTTATCACTAAAGGAAACTCACTGGCGGATGAGGCAGCTAAGAAAGCTGCCGTAGGGCCGGGGCAGATGATGGCCCTAACTCAGCCTGGGGAAAGTCCGATGCGGCATCCGCAGGTAGACAATGTAGCCCACTTGGTGGAGCTGCAGAACACCGCAGGTGTGGCTGAAGTATCGGCGTGGATAAAACGGGGGGCGAGAAAAGAGGCGGGTACTGGATTGTGGCGCAGCATAGAAGGATTGTGTATAGCCCCAGCCAGTTACCTCCCGCTCTTGATCAAAGAAGCCCATGGCTTGGATCATGCCCATAGAACCGAAACAATCCGAAAAATCCGTCAGGAATGGTGGTCCCCATTTCTGGCCAGTATGGTGGACTATGCATTGAATAGATGTGAAGTGTGTATCAAGAACAATGTGCGAAAGAACTTCACTGCTCCTTTAGGACATATTCCCCCGCCGACAGGGCCATTCCGGCATATAATGATGGATTATGTAGACATGGGAGCAGACAACCGGAAAGAAGGGAAGCGCTACATTCTAGTAGTAGTAGACCGCTTCAGCAGGTGGGTGGAAGCAACTGCAACTTCCAAGGAAGATGCAAGGACCGCGGCTAAATTTTTATGTCGCGAAGTCATTCCCCGGTTCGGTATTCCAGATTTTCTGAGTTCGGACAACGGTACCCACTTTGTGAATAACGTCATTGACAATGTGGCATCTGCCTTGGGGATAGATCATAAGCTAGGATGTGTGTATCATCCTCAATCCCAGGGCATGGTAGAACGAGTGAATGGTACCCTAGTTAATAAACTGGCAAAAATATGCGAGAGCTCTCGCCTGAACTGGGTACAGGCCTTACCACTGGCCTTGATGAAGATGCGTTCTCAGACCAATCGTATGACGCACTTGACTCCTCATGAAATGCTTACTGGGCGCCCAATGCCTATGGCATTCACCCGAGGTCCATACACAGGGCCGTCTTTGGCACAATTGGAGGACGAAATGCAGGATTATGTGCGAACCCTCACCAAAATCCATAGACATTTGTATTCACAGGTTCGTGAGGCAGTCCATGGAGAGAGCGAGGTACGGGAGGACGTACGCCTAGTGGCACCGGGGGACCAGGTATACATTCGTGTTTTCAAGAGAAAGAGCCCCCTTGCGGGACGTCGGGAAGGACCATTCACCGTGGTCGCTGCAACCCCCACGGCTGTGAAAGTAGAGGGGAGGAATTACTGGTATCACTTGAACCACTGCAGCAGCGCCGAACCAGGTAAGGGACCGCTACTGCAAGACACTACCGACGAACAACCATCGACCTCAAGACTAGACAGTACAAGGAAGCCCACTGGGGCAGTGGTGTTCACTGATAGTGACAGTGATTCGGGTGCATCCCTGAGCCCTGCCTACAGCACTCGAGCCCAGAACAAGCGGCGAGCTGTGGAAAAACTCGATAGACTGTCTCAGTCTGATGCCAGTAGCCTCACCGTTCTCACGCCCCAAATAGAAGTGACGGGTGTAGTTATCTGCCCACAGGAAGTTGTAACCCCAGCAACGGAGGATTTTCTGTCTACATTCGCCACTCTCTGTCAGGACCTTGACGACACCGCTTTGCCTCTGAGCCTAATCAACTCAGATACGCTACAGTCTCTAGCAGCACAGTTGAACTTACCCGAGCTTACTCCTGAACGTCAGTCTCCGCATGAATCCTTGCGCACTCCCCTACCCCCGGTTCCGGAGTGGACCGGTGGAACAAGCTCCACAGAATAGTAGCACGTATGTGGGTAAACTGATTTTTACAGCAGGGCTAATAGTACTCTTTTTCTTTTTCTACGACCCAATGTTTAAAAGAAATGCCCTGGATTCCTATCATACATTACACCCACTAGCGACTGCTACTTCCCGCACAGCCCTCTATCCTCGTATTAGGCGTGTTCGATCCTGGACGGCCCCTGGCTCCACTATAGGTTCCCGTAGCTCGATGTGCGCGTTAGCTCTCCTTAGACTCGCCCATGAAGAGTCCCTGATTGGGAGAAGTCCCTATTTGGCCTCATTCACTTTCTCCCCAGCTCGGTCTGTGGAGATTCGCGTAGGACATCTTAGAATTACTGGTAGGGCACGGACGAGTAGGTGCTCCTTCGAGCTGCCCACGATTGGCCCCCTGTGGCTACCGTTCCTTTGCTCGGCTACGGCATGTTCTTACCATGATGGTACAGGGTCACCCTTCGCATCCCGGGCTCTCCACCCCCTCCTCATTTCCCCGATGTCAACTCCGCTCGCACATAAATTAATGAAATTACAATATTATTCAATCTCTACCGCTAACACTTCGCTCACGGAGGAGCAGAGTAACATGTACATGGCATGGATGGTCCACACTGCTCGATCTGTGACGGATCGCTCGTGTCTCGTATGTCATGATCGTAGCCTCACCCCCCATTTTGTCCATGGGGAACCTCAAAGAATGTCTCACCAACCCCTATTCTGTTGATTTTTTGTGTCCTACTGTGTGCCTCCTTGGGGCCCTTTCGGCTGATTTTGGCCCATCGTGGATGCACAATGCAAGCTCCTCATGCCTGTTTCACCCTGTAACCACTCAAGTGTCGACTTTTGTCCGCGTCCAACCATCTCTGCCCTCGTTCTTTCCCATCTGCCTCTGCTCCTCTGTTGGCGTATATCCTGTGGGAAATATGTCTGTCCGATGTAATGTCTCCCTGTTCGCTAATGATTTGCAAATTGAAACCCCCTCTGTTTGTGATTCACCCCCATGCACCCCCAACGTGGTAATTCCCCTACCTGATCTTAGTGGTGGTACTGTTCCCCTTGCGGATGTGTTCTGGTTTTGCGGGGGCCAACGTGTACGCCAGACCTTGCCTGCGGAGTGGCAGGGATGCTGCGCCCCGGTTAGGTTGGATGGTAAGACCCGTGTTTTGTTGGTGGCTGACCGACCGTCATCCGGCCGGTCCCGTTCACGCCGCGACGTGGCCCAATGGACTCAGTATGTCCGTGACGCTGATGCAGCGAACTATTCTGACTGGGCTGCTGATGAGACCGTCCATCTTGACTTTGGGGGTACCCCCGTTGGCGTTCCTGCTCGCTACAGAGCCATGGAGGCCGTTGGCAGTGGTGTAGCGTCTATTTTGCTCCCGGCCGTGCAGATCAACCGCAACGTGGCATGGATTAATTACATGTGGTACAACGAGCAACGCTTCATTAACTACTCACTGAGTGCTCTCGGACTGGTCCGTGATCAGCTCCATGCCACTTCCCTCATGGCTGCTCAGAACCGTTTTGTCCTGGACCAGATGCGGGCCCCCGAGGAAGGTGTCTGTACAATGATTGGTCCCGAGTGCTGTGCTGCAATCCCTTTGCACACTGGTTCTGAGGGAGCCCTCTCCAAGGTCCTGGGCCAACTACAAGCCCTCCAGACGGAGCAAGCGGCTAACTCCGGCTTTGGGTCTAGTCTCCGCCTCCCGCCGTGGCTCTCCTGGTTTCTTTCTGGAGATTGGAATGCTACCCTGACCCGCTTGGGAGCGTCCCTGTTCGTCCTCCTTCTCCTTATGGCTCTGGTGGCCTGCTGTGTGATCCCCTGCGCACGGCGGATGGTGATGTCCTCAGCCTCCTTTTCTGGCCAGTACGTTGTTAAGGGTGAGGCGTTACCGCCTCAACGGGGGGTGGTGATTGAGACCATGCGACGGGGGTCAATGAGCAGTGACAGCAGCAACACCAGCGTCTACGAGAACATGAGACAGGACATGAGCCAGGACTGATGGGAAAGGGGGCGCAAGGACCCGTTTGTACAAGGTAGTGGCAAGGTAATGGGCCTATCCGAGACAAACGGGACCTATTGGTGTTTTCTATATGTTCATGTGTGTTGCAGATCTACTGAACCCTGAGGGGTGAGAAGAAGATGTGATGATCCATACCCTGGGTGTAAGTGCTAGCCTAACCTCTCCCCAAAGGGTGGTTCTCTACAGTACGTAAAGTGCTTGAGCCGAAGACAACTGGAATACAGAGGGATACTGCCGATAGAGACTGTTATGCCGAGTGTTATAAAATGTGTATGTATGTATGACATGTAATGTGATGGGCAAAAAAGTGTGACGCAATCAGGCACAGAAAAGTATAATGGTGCTGCTGAGCACATGGTGCTGGCAGGGTGGGAATTTTTCCTCGTAAGAGGTTTTTTCGCCCACCCCTGACTGCGAAAGACTGGGGTTGGTTTTTGAGGGGAAGCAAGAATCTGCAGGTCCCGACAAATACAAAACTGTGGGCTGACAGGCCTAGTTGAGAAAGATAGGGACGTGTAGATCAAGTAGTTAGTTACTGTAGTGTACTCATACGTATGGCAGTAGTAGTAGTAATAAATGATTAGAGGAACTCAGTTAATCTTATAATCGATGTAGGCAAACAAACGTATAATCAAGGTAGTTAAATTCGAAATGAGATATATATATACATAGTTAAAAGGAGAAGTAAGTTAAGGGTTAAGAGTTATGGCTAGGTACATCTACACATGTCCGGCGCAAAGTGGATGTAGGGGGGTCCTAAGGCCCATTCTCCAGCTGCCAATCTACTATGAGACCCCAGGGCGCACAACACTAGCACGTCTCCCACCAGGTCTACAAAACCTCCTCAGCTCCTGTTCGGATCAGTGTTGCGTAGAAGTGGTTAATGTAAGGGACCCATTGGATTACGGGGACGACGGGCGCAGGGATTATGGCCTTGTTAGAGTAATCCTCCGACAGCTAGCGGGGGACGGCCATGGGGTGCGGCAGAACCAGTTCCTCCACAGATACCCGCTTAATTAAGGTAGTGTATGAGGCTTCACAGCCTCAGAGGGGGAAATGTTGTGGATAAAAAATGTCATAAAATAAACATAAGGGAGAAGAAGGAAAAACGGGCACCTTGACACGTAGAAGCGGGATTAGGCGGACATTGACAGATTGGAATTACGAGCAATTTAAGATCAGTAATAGTCAAAAAAGTCAAAAAGAAGTGTACGAGCTAAGGAGTGCTAAAAACACACACACACACACACACACTCGTACAGTCAAGGGCGGGCAAGTAGACACAACATACATACACACACACTCTCTCTTCCTCATACACACACATGAATAACTTTAATAATATCTTATAGTAATAGAGAAACTCTATAAAAAACAGAATAGTAGGATATGCAGGACAGTAGAACTGTAATGATATTAAGAAGTTGGAAGTACAGTAAACCGCTTTTCAAGTAGTATAAATATATATAAAATAAGAAATATAGTGCAAATATGAAAATAAATTATAAATGAGAAGTACGGGGAAAAAAGGAAAATATAACTTACTCATGATTCAGATGGTGAAGATTCTCGTCTCGCAAGGAAAGCCTTAATTTTTAGAGAACCATGAAGAAAGCCAGTTATAAGGGTGGCTGCCCCCCCCCTCGAGATAACGATAAGACCAAGGTCCCTCCCGGTTGTTTAGTCGTCTTGCTTACGTCATTTTTACTACCTAGGGAAATGGGAATCATGGTTTCTGAAGACCTGGGTAAGGGAGAACCCTGGTTTTTGAAGACCTAGGTAAAAGAGAACCCTGGTTTTTGAAAACCTAGGTAAATAGAGACACTGGGTTTTTGTTTCCTGGGTTGTTGGAAATGCCTGAGTTCTGATTTTATGTGTAAAGTAAAACCCCGGGTTTCAATTCTATGGGTAAGTGAAATAGGCCTTTTCTGGAAACCTATGGGTTATCTAGTGTGTAAATACAGTATAAATACTGGAGCTTAAGCTCAGGGTAGGGGGGATCACTTCTGAGAATTCTCATCGGTGTGGATCTCGTGTGGTGGAATGGAACAATAAAGCTGGACCCTTGCTTCTTCTCACTCACGGCTGGTGTATTTTTTCTATCTCCAACTGGTCTCAGAGGTAGATGTGAGTATTGGCTTCTAAGTTGAATTTTAAATGTTTTTGGGTAATAGGCTAAATTCGAGCCAACATATACTTCAATCTGCATTCTTGCTGCCGGTCATAGTAGAACACTCAGGACTATGTTGTACTTTAGAAGCGCTGATTGACTCAGGAGCAGCAGGGAATTTCATTGACCAGACCACCATACAGTAGCACAACATCCCTGTTCGTCCACTAATCACACCACGCCGGATTCAAGCCATCGATGGGGGCCCCATTGTACTGAACCACTCAATTTCCGGACCAGCGCACTCCATCAGGAGAGCATGGTGTTCTACGTCATGGTGTCCGCCAGACATCCAGTGGTCCTAGGCCTCCCCTGGTTAGAACACCATAACCTGAGTATTTCCTGGACTCAAAAGGAGATCACGCACTGGTCCCCCCCATTGCATCAACCATTGTCTTCAGACACCCGTGATCATCCTAGCGACCACCTCCATCGAGAGCCCAAACAAAACTACCACAGTCCACATTCCCACTGAATACCAGGACCTCAGCGAGGTGTTTAGCAAAGAAAAGACTAGTGGATTACCACCTCATCGGCCTTACGACTGTGCCAACGATCTGCTTCTGGGAACTACGCCACCCCGAGGCAGGGTTTACCCACTATCACAGACTGAGCAGAGCGCTATGGAGGAGTACATCCAATACAGGCACTATAAAAGGGTTACATAAGACCCTGTACGTCCCCTGCCTCTGCAGGATTCTTTTTTGTGGAGAAGAAGGGAGGAGGGCTACAACCATGCATAGACTACAGGGATTTAAACCAATGCTGTATCAAGTATCGCTACCCTCTTCCATTAGTACCAGTCGCTCTAGAACAACTTTGTGCTGCTACCATCTTCACAAAGCTGGACCTCCACAGTGCATACAACCTGGTCCGGATCAGAGAGGGAGATGAGTGGAAGACGGGGTTTAGCACCACCTCCGGGCACTGTGTATGGGCTTTCTAGCACTCCCTCTGTCTTCCAGTGTCTTAATCTTAAGGGACATGCTGGGACGTAACATAATCGCGTACATCGATGATATATTGATATATTTCAGTTCCGAGGAGGAGCACGTTCACCATGTCCGTAAAGTCCTGCAAAGATTACTCCAGCACCAGCTTTACGTCAAAGCCGAAAAATGTGAGTTCCATGAAAACACCATTTCATCAGCCCTGAGGGGGTTACCATGGACCAAGTAAAAGTAAAAGCAGTAGTAGACTGACCCAAGCCTGCAACCATGAAGGAGTTACAGAGATTCCTGGGTTTCGCCAATTTCTACCAAAGGTTCCTCCAAAATTTCAGCTCCATAACAAACCCACTGACGTCCTTGTTGAAAGGAAAACCCAAATGCCTTCCATGGAACCCAGCTGCCCAAGCAGCACTAGATCAGCTCAAGAAGGCCTTCACAACCGCTCCCTTTATCAAGCACCCAGACCCATCCAAACCATTTGTGGTGGAGGTCCACGCATCAGAGACAGGTGTAGGAGTGCTCCTCTCACAGCGCTTTGGAGAGAAGCCCAAACTCCATCCTTTGGCATTCTTCTCACGAAAACTGTCACCTGCCGAAAGAAACTACGATGTGGGCAATAGAGAACTCTTGGCCGTTAAACTAGCCCTGGAAGAATGGCGGCACTGGCTGGAGGGAGCTACACACCCTTTCGTCATATTCACTCATCACAAAAACTTAGAATATCTACGTACTGCAAAGAAGTTGTCAAGCCCGATGTTCACTGTTTTTTGCCAGGTTCCAGTTCACCTTGTCATACCGACCAGGATCCAAGAATACTAAGGCTGATGCCCTGTCTTATCTGGACAACACTGTGGTTCTGAGGAACAATGACGAGTACATCTTACCACCCTCATGTATTATTAGTGCCCTGGAGTGGGAGCTGGATCAAGCGCTAGAGAACATCTCTCTGTCACAAGTTCCAGAAACACGCCCTTCGGGAAGACGATTTGTGCCTGAACGATATCGACAGGAACTTGTCGTCTGGGCCCACACGGTGGTTGGCACAGGCCACCCAGGGGCACAACGCACCTACCATCTGTTACGGAAGAAGTACTGGTGGCCTAATATGGAGAGGGAGATACACTTATTCTTTTCATATATCTTCCTTATCAAGCCAATAACGGAATATATATACTATATATACTGAATAGATTTAAAAAATATTTTTACATGGGTTTTTCTATTTCAAAAGAAACGGAACCTAGTAAATAGTACAAATGTTACCAAATATCAAATACCAAATAAGTGTCCTCACTTAACGAGTCTCACCTTGCTCTGGTCAATAGCACATGGAAGTTTGGCATGGGTGAATTCAGTGAATGGTACGTCAGGGAAAGGATCATGAATTTCCCTTCGTGTTGTGTACTGGACTCAGAGGGTCAGCCGGTGTCATGGATATTGACCTATGCTTCCTGTGCGATGGGAATGCTGTACACAATGCCGGAGCACAGACGGAAAGGCTACGCCAAAGCCCTGGTCACCATATTGGCCAAGAAACTGCATTCAGAGGGCTACCCAGTGTACTGCTTCATTGAGGAGGAGAACCAGTTGTCCTACAGGCTCTTTACCAGTTTAGGTTTCACTATGGATCCGTCTTACAGGGCTGCTTGGATTAAGTTTAATTAATCATGTTAGTTTATTTAGATTTTATTCAGTTTTATACAAATGCTTCCCTCACCATTCCATAAGCTTTACCTGGTATCACAACGTTGAATTATTTTGAAGGGACCATGCTAATCTGAGTAGTTGTTAAAGTGTTTGTAAAACATATAACAAATAAAATGACATGAAAAACAATATGCTGTTCACATTGTTTTACATAATAAATCTATCAAAATGTTTATTATAAATATACATGAAAAACGTGTATAATGGGTACCAATATTACGAATGTAAGAACAGTGGCCCTTAAGGTTGAGTATGTTTACACCTGATCATAACATTTGATGAAAATTCTCCTGACAGTTTTCTTATTCAAATGCCGTACTATCTCTGCAGGCAGTGTCGTTGCCTCACAGCTCCAGGATACCCGATTTGATCCTGAGTTCAGGTTATTGTCAGTTTGGAGTTTGACATGTTCTCCCCGTGTCCATCTGGGTATCTCTGGACTCTCCAATACTTTTAAAAATTATATTTTTATAAAGCCATGAAGGTGCTGAATAAGGAGGAGATGAAGAAAGCTGAGGAAGTGCTCAGACATTACTTTCCCCAGTCACAACAGGTCTGTAAACCACACAGTTAATGCACTATAAATGCAGGGTATGTTTGTTAGGGAAACTCAGTTTTGGGAACTCATTAAGGAGTGAAATGTGTGGGTTTGTTTTTTTTAAAACTGTCATTATAGATGCATTAGGAAAAGGACAGATAAAATGGAAAGAGGGAACTGGAAAAATACGATTAAATTCTTATAGTGCCGCAAACTATGGCATAATGTTATATATATATATATATATATATATATATATATATATATATATATATATATATATATATATATATATATATATATATATATATATATATATATAAGCCATTTCCCCCTCTTCTTGTCTTTTTTGTTCTGCATAGGTCTGGGCCAGCCAGGTCCAAGGTGTTGACTGCAGTGGTTAGGTCGTTAGCCACCCCTGATATGGGACAATGTAAATTGAAATTGACATTTGTCCATGTTCCCTGTTTTTCCTGGTTTATCCAGGAGTGTTCACACCAAGAAAATGTTCACAGGGAGTTTGTTGCTTTACTTCCATTTGTGTTATTCGCTGTTTTGAAGCCTTGCTTATTGTGAACACTTTTAATAGTAAATCCACACTAAATCACATATAGTTAAAACGTTCTGCTTCACTGTTCAGGAGACCTGAGTGCAAAACTGCATGTGGTAATTGCAGTCCAAGCAGTACCATCCTCAGCAATCTCCAGGCTGTAGCCTCCAGTTGATGACGGCTCCATCCAGAAGTAGGGCATCAGGATGGATCGGGCACGTCCGGAGAGCAGAAAGGGTCAGGATCACTGGCATCGCCATAAAATCAGGTGTGGCTCGAGAGAAGGAGAAAGGGAGGTAAAAAGAGGGAGCGATTATTAGGTATGCTTACTATCTTCTGATTGATAAGACTGTGTACTTTACTTTGTTTTCAGCCTAAACTTAAACACCGATACTGTGTCTGAGTCCCGAACACTAATTGGAAGGCTGTTCCATAACTGTGGGGCTTTGTAAGAGAACGCTCTTCCCCCTGCTGTAGCCTTCACTGTTATAGGTACCAACAAATAGCCTGCACCTTTTGATCGAAGTAGACGTGGCGGATCATAGAAGACCAAAAGTTCACTTCGCTGCTGTGGAGCAACACCGTTCAGTGCTTTATAGGTCAATAGTAGTATTTTATAATCAATGTGAAATTTTGCTGGGAGCGAATACATTGTGGATAAGATAGATGTGATGTGGTCATACTTTGGGGTTCTAGTAAGGACTCTTGCAGTTGCATTCTTGACTAACTGAAGCTTGTTTATGCTACTACTGGAACATCCAGACAGTAAGGCATTACAATAATCCAACCTAGAGGTGATGAAAGCATGAACTAATATTTCTGCATCATGTAGTGACATTATAGTTCTTATCTTAACAATATTTCTGACATGAAATAAGGCTATCATAGTAATACTGTCTACATGAGTATCAAATGAAAGACTGGAGTCAATCATCACACCAAGGTCTTTTACTGCGGCACATGGTGAAATAGGTAGGCCATTCAGAGTCACTGTGTAATCAGAGAGCTTACTTGTGGTCCTAGTAAAAGTACTTCTTTCTTCTCAGAATTAAGTGAAAGGAAGTTAATAAGCATCCAATGTCTAATGTCCTTTATTATTCCTCAACTGTGGCTCTGTTAGAGTATGTTCTGATGTAATTTGCTATGTTTGACATTAGGAGTGTCATAAAACACGTCACAATGGCATTGTATATGTGACTGTGAGCAGCAGGGGCTTTGCAGAATCATGAAGGTGTTGAGGAAGCAGGAGCTGAAGAAGGCTTTGGAAGCACTCAGACATTACTTTCCCAAGTCACAAGAGGTCTGTAAACTTTAATTTAACTGCATATTCTTATCACCCTGGTAGACATTGTAAACAGACTGTGTGTGTGGTCACAAGAATGAATATGATAATGACACTACTAATATAACCTAACAATATTTTATTTTTACATTCATAGAAATAATTGAAACAACACCGCAACTTTTAGTGGGGAGATGAATCCAAAGAATCTTTAAAAGAAAATTTAAACATTATGAAATGAAAAAAACAACCTACATCTATTTATCTATTACTACATATATTACCATCCACAACTGTAGTGACACACCCACTGTATGTCACTTATTGTAAAGTCAGTAAAACTATTAATTTCACAATTAAATTTACGTTTTGCAGCAGCACTCTGATTTCCATAAAACTGCAGCACTGCTTCCTGAACTGTCTTTTTAGTCTCACAGCTTGTGATTTTTTTCCTTCTGAATTTCATTTAAAAAAGATAAATTGAGATTTTAATGATCTTATATCACAATTTTTCCATATCACTTAGGCTACAGGACTACATTTACCATATTAGTGGAAAATTAGTATATGTATATTGTATAACTAATATATGTATATATATTAATATATTATATTCAAATGCTTTTTACATAATTTAATTGTTTATTAATTAATGTTGAGAAGGGCACTTTTAAATAATTTAGAAAAAGGGTAAGGGCTCGAAGCCCCAGAGCCCCCCCTTCTGCACGTCCCAGGGGGAAAGGGTTGCAGTTTAAAAGGAAAAGGAAAGTAGCGTACAGAAAACCGGTATAGATTTATTTACTTAAAGCTGATTTATTTTTTAAAAAGGCATAAATTTACAAAATGTTCTAATGCAACATTTAATAGAAAAAAAGACGTAAATAGCTAAAGTAAGATGTTGTACTTTTCATGTCTTCAGGTGTATGGATGTGTTTCTATTATTAATCGAGCAGAAGTTGACCACAGAGATGTGCTGGTGGACCGGTGGCCAGATTTCAGTGTGCTACTTGTTAAACCAAACTGGCAGGTATTTGTTACAAATGCAAGGGTAATGCAGGATGCAAGTGCAGAGAGCTTTATTAAGAGAGCCAGGCAGACAAAACCAAAATAATAAGCAAGAACGTAGTCAAAGAACAGACGAGGTTCAAGCGATCTACAAACAACACAAACTAGGCGAATCAAGAATCAATAAACATACACAATATGTTGAAACAATAGAAAAACAGAAACAATAGAAGTGCATGCTGTCAAGTGAGTGCTGGAGCAAGGGAAATCCATGACAGTATTTTGCACAAGATGACTTCAATATGGAAATGATTGGGGCTTAAAGTATAATAATCTGTGTTATGAATAACAGACAAAGTATTGGAAAAATTTAACAATATATCTCAGTTTTAATAGTTGACCTGTTTCTCTCATATACAGAAACCAGACTTTTTTAATCAAGTGAGCATTTTTACTAAGGACGAATCATGTCTCAGGAACATACTAACCAGGACAGACGTTCTAGACTGGAAGCAGTTCATCAGTCTAAGTATTAATTTCGAACTTCTTATTACAGCAGTATAAACACTGGCAACCCGCTAACATACCTGTGTTATATCTACATATCTATAACATATAGGTGTTGAGCTGCAGCATGAGGAAATGTTAAAGGCTGTAGCATTGAGCAATGGTGTACCAATGAACAAAATGATTAATGGATACCACTTAATGAGCCTGGAGGATCCATCCATCCTTCCAGCTGACAAGTAAGTGATTTACTCTCACTGTAACTGAATTTAAAAAAAATCCATTCAGAGTAAAAACACTGCAAAGAATTTCACACTGTAAATAAATGAACTGCTTCAACACGCCCATCCCGCAGTGCTTTATTCCTCTTATACCACAGAATGTTGCCAAAGATTACAATGTTTATTTATCAAAGATCAGAATGCCATACCTTTTATCTGTTTATAATAACCTTTAATATTGTGGTCTCTAACACTGACTGACACTGGAGACTCCTTCCATAAATTTTAAATAAATGTTTCCTTACAGAAGGTTCCACCATATCAACAATTTTATGGTTTTATTGTTGTTGTTTTTTCTTTATTATTAGTCTTATATTATGTGGACTGTCTGCCATATAAGCCCACTGTAATTTGCTATAACTCTATAAATGATACCCTATAGGAACCAGCACATAAAGATAATGCTGTGCTTTGCCGTACAGTCAGCACTACTGTCTGAGCCTGAAATTATATAAATTTAATTACCACCTTCTGACCAATTAGTATTGAGATGTCAGCAGTGTAGTGGTTTATATATAGTAGTAGTTAGTTAAACATAATGTAAACCCAAACTCTCCTTCAACCTCTACAGGTTATCTATTCAAGTCTCATCAGTCAAGGAGTCTCATGTTGCTCTGATCAACAGCACATGGAAGTTTGGCAAGGGTGAATTCACTGAGCCCATGATCAGGAGCATGATCTTGAATTACCCTTCATGTTGTGTACTTGACTCAGAGGGTCAGCCGGTGTCATGGATATTGACCTATTCTAACTGTGCGATGGGAATGGGGTACACACTCCCAGAGCACAGACGCAAAGGCTACTCCAAAGCCCTGGTCACCATATTGGCAAAGAAACTGCATTCAGAGGGCTATCCAGTGTACTGCTTCGTTGAGGAGGAGAACCAGTTGTCCTACAGGCTCTTAAAAAGTTTAGGCTTCACTGAGGATCTGTCTTATAGGAATGCTTGGTTTAACTTCAATCAATTGTCTCTGACTCCATAAGTAATTTGGGACAAGGAACATTCCTGTCAAGATTGCACGATTGAAGGGGGTGTTCAGCACACATTCGTTATCTTATCCACACGTACCCCATGACTGGTTGGCTGTCCACTCCTCCTTTATCATATCATTGTCCTTGCATTATGTAAAGCAAATAAAACCATGAGAAAACAACTCGGTGTTTATTATGTCGTCAGTTGTTAATGTTGTCTGTAAACTAAACACGTGTATATGCATATTGTGAAAACTACATACCAAAAGTCGAATGATATCTCATTTAAATAAATTTCACACTAAACCCAGCCTTTTAGATTATACATAAAAAATGTTATTGTTTTTCTATTGGATTAGCAAATTAAATTTATAGTAAACATTATTTGGTAAATTCCACATAATGATAGCTCCAAATTAGTTTGTACCCCTCTCCTGATTGACACCTTTTGATGAGATGCCATACATCCTTTACACATTGATGACCGATGTGTGATAATTACTTTTGAACATGAGTTTGAAAGTGTTTGATTAATTCGGAGCACAGTCACAATGCCCCATTATAAAAGTGTTTGCAAATGTTTCCCTAAAATGTTTCTACATGTATTTGTACTTGAATTTTGTTGGTTGCTATATCATGTTAATGGTGGAAGAAATATCTGACGTGACTTATCTTGCGTTATTTTAGTTTACAGTGCAAAAACCTGTCATTTTAACATGGGAGTATAGACTTTTTATATCTACTGTTAATCCTTCAAACATTCAACCACTCGTTCTTGAGATAACCCAAAGGATAAGCATCACCTAGTGGTGGCGGCCTATGTGGGCAGAAATTGGTGGGAAGAAACTGCCTCTTGGAAATTATTTTGTACCCCTCTCCTGATTGACACCTTTTGATGAGATCCCATACACACTTTGTCAGCTCTTGGGTTCAGTAGTAAACAGTACAGTCGAAGAACTATCATTTCTCCAACCTTTTGTTGTCATTCCCTGGTGTAAATAAACATGTTCACGTTTTTATTACCGAAAAATTTTGGTTTATTATTAGACTACCACAGATACTGGAGCCATCCAGAAGTAGGGCATCAGGATGGATCGGGCAGGTCCGGAGAGCAGAAAGGGGCAGGATCACTGGCATCGCCATAAAATCAGGTGTGGCTCGACAGAAGGAGAGAGGGAGCTAAAAAGAGGGAGCGATTATTAGGTATGCTTACTCTCCCCTGATGGATAAGACTGTGTACTTTATGTAAAAGAAAGTCTATTCATGGAAAACTTGCGTAAACAAATATATTTTCAGCCTAAACTTAAACACCGATACTGTGTCTGAGTCCCGAACACTAATTGGAAGGCCGTTCCATAACTGTGGGGCTTTGTAAGAGAACGCTCTTCCCCTTGCTCTAGCCTTCACTATTCGAGGTACCAACAAATAGCCTGCACCTTTTGATCGAAGTAGACGTGGCGAATCATAGAAGACCAAAAGTTCACTTAGCTACTGTGGAGCAACACCGTTCAGTGCTGTGTAGGTCAATTGTAGTATTTTATAATCAATGTGAAATTTTACTGGGAGCCAATATATTGTGGATAAGATAGATGTGATGTGTTCATACTTTGTGGTTCCAGTAAGGACTCTTGCAGTTGCATTCTTGACTAACTGAAGCTTGTTTATGCTACTACTGGAACATCCAGACAGTAAGGCATTACAATAATCCAACCTAGAGGTGATGAAAGCATGAACTAATATTTCTGCATCATGTAGTGACATTATAGTTCTTATCTTAACAATATTTCTGACATGAAATAAGGCTATCATAGTAATACTGTCTACATGAGTATCAAATGAAAGACTAGAGTCAATCATCACACCAAGGTCTTTTACTGCGGCACATGGTGAAATAGGTAGGCCATTCAGAGTCACTGTGTAATCAGAGAGCTTACTTGTAGCTGCATGTGGTCCTAGTAAAAGTACTTCTTTCTTCTCAGAATTAAGTGAAAGGAAGTTAATAAACATCCAATGTCTAATGTCCTTTATTATTCCTCAACTGTGGCTCTGTTAGAGTATGTTCTGATGTCATTTGCTATGTTTGACATTAGGAGTGTCACAAAACACGTCACAGTGGCATTGTATATGTACAACAAAGAAACTGCATTCGGAGGGCTATCCAGTGTACTGCTTCGTTGAGGAGGAGAACCAGTTGTCCTACAGGCTCTTAAAGAGTTCAGGCTTCACTGAGGATCTGTCTTATAGGAATGCTTGGTTTTACTTCAATCAGTTGTCTCTGACTCCATAAGTAGTTTGGGACAAGGAACATTCCTGTCATGATTGCACGATTGAAGGGGGTGTTCAGCACACATTCGTTATCTTATCCACACGTACCCCATGACTGGTTGGCTGTCCACTCCTCCTTTATCATATCATTGTCCTTGCATTATGTAAAGCAAATAAAACCATGAGAAAACAACTCAATGTTTATTATGTCGTCAGTTGTTAATGTTGTCTGTAAACTAAACACGTATATATGCATATTGTGGAAACCCCATACCAAAAGTCGAATGATATCTCATTTAAATAAATTCCACACTAAACCCAGTCTTTTAGATTATACATAAAAAATGTTATTGTTTTTCTATTGGATTAGCAATTTAAATTTATAGTAAACATTATTTGGTAAATTACACATAATGATAGCTCTAAAAAAGATGGATACTTCCCTGTTTCTTATGGTAGTGAAAGCTGGGTATTGGAGTAAAAACGTCTTCTTGGTGGTCGCTTTCTTTTTCTTTTCTTTATTATTAGGTTCATTTTATTTTTAGGTTAATTCTAAGCTCACATTTCACACGGGTCAGATGATGATATTGATGCAGCATGAATGTCTGTTTAGAAGCTCTTCTAAGTTCCACACACTTTTTGAAATATAATTGTATCAATTCCGGTGGCCTATGACTTCACCAGACAATCACAAAAAGTAAAACAAAATCTCTGTTTGAGTTTAGGCTTCAAATATTTTTGAAAACATGCAGCCTGCTGTCTAGCTAAAACTGTAGCTATCATAACATTATGGAATGCTGCTGATCAGCTCTCACTGTATTTATGGTGTTGAATCTTAGCTAATGTTACACTCTGGAGGAAGTAAGTAACAATTCACTTACTTAACCTTTATGTTACTCGCTGAAGTCTGAAATGACTAGTTGGTTTTAGTTGGTAAAAGTTGTCTTTTCTGACGTTGGTGTATAAAATAAAGGTTAACCTCTATAAATGTGGGTTTTCCCAGTCCCACACAGTCCCTGTCTCAGCTGAAGAGAAGCAGCCAGATTGCATGCTGCCACCACCATGTTTCACTGTGGGTGTAGTATTTGTTGGGTGATAATAATCTTGGTTTTGCACCAAACATATATTTTACAGTTATTTTCTAAATTTACCACATGGTTTGGTGTGATTTGGGTGGGCTTGGATGTTTGTTTGTTTTTATGAGAAAGGGCTTTCGTCTAGCTTCCCTAACACACGGCCAAGACGTGAAGAACATGAGACCTTGTTGACACATGCAGGGAGTGACCAGTACTTGCTACATATTCCTGCAGCTCTTTTAACGTTGCTGTAGGTCCCTTGGCAGCCTCCCTTATACATTTATTTCTTGTCCTGTTGTCATTTTGGAGGGACATCCTGTTCTTGGTAATGTTACATTTTCTCTACTTCTTGTTGATGGCCTTCACAGTGTTCCATGTTACAGCCATGTCTGGGAAATTCGGTTGTACCCCTCTCCTGATCGATACCTTTTGATGAGATCGTGTACATCCTTTGTCAGTTCATGGGTTCAGCAGTCAGATAAAACCAAGAATATGTCAAGAAAATCACATTGATGACAGATGTATGATAATTACTTTTGAACATGAGTTTGAAAGTGTTTGATTAATTCGGAGCACAGTTACAATGCCCCATTATAAAAGTGTTTGCAAATGTTTCCCTAAAATGTTTCTACTTGTATTTGTACTTGAATTTTGTTGGTTGCTATATCATGTTAATGGTGGAAGAAATATCTGACGTGACTTATCTTGCGTCATTTTAACATGGGAGTATAGACTTTTTATATCTACTGTTAATCCTTCAAACATTCAACCACTCGTTCTTGAGATAACCCAAAGGATAAGCATCACCTAGTGGTGGCGGCCTATGTGGGCAGAAATTGGTGGGAAGAAACTGCCTCTTGGAAATTATTTTGTACCCCTCTCCTGATTGACACCTTTTGATGAGATCCCATACACACTTTGTCAGCTCTTGGGTTCAGTAGTAAACAGTACAGTCGAAGAACTATCATTTCTCCAACCTTTTGTTGTCATTCCCTGGTGTAAATAAACATGTTCACGTTTTTATTACCGAAAAATTTTGGTTTATTATTAGACTACCACAGATACTGGAGCAACACGGGCCGCATTTTTTTATTTATTTGTCCAACTCTGCAGTCAGATAGTCTTTTTGTTAAATCACGTGTAATGAGTATGGAAAGTATTCCATACATTTAATATATATAATTGCACAAAAAATGTATACCTGAAGTGACTGTCTGTATGTGTGCATCTTTCCCTTTAATTTTCTGACTGCAGCGTGTAAAGGTTAACTTGTTGTCTTTGCACCTCCTCTTCCCTTTCCGCAGTGTGGTTGCATGGGAGAGGTAGGATTTTAATAAGCTCTGATAAATCCAATTTCATCTTTGCCTTAAAAATCACTTTTAAACAAGCATTCTTTTTCTAAATCTTATTTAATACTTCCCATGCATGATTTATTATTTTCATGTTTTCATTTTAATTAAGGTTATGATTAGTTTTATGCGTCATCCGTGAACTTGAAGCACGTGTTAATCGCAGTGAACCTGAAATTTATTTTACAGATATGTTGAGGGCGAAAGCACACACTATATGAGACTGTGTTATCTCTTTGTCAGAGAGTAAATGAAGAGTCGACCCAGTTGCCGTCTGCCTATTTAATTGGTTAAAAGAAAACACACAACGCAGACACCAACCAGTTATCCTCACTTCAACAGGTAGACAGGTATGCTGAAACCACTAGCTCTTCAGCTAAGATTTTTGTAATATTAGCAGCATTTTATATGTTTATCGCCGGTTGTTTTCAAATTGACTGAGAGGGAATGTAAGTACTAGCTACTCAAGTTCATTACATTTACAGACATGCAAGTCACCTTGTCATATTGTATGTACATTATATAGTCAGTAAAGACACGACACCAAATAGACAGAGAGGACGTGTGTGTGTGTGTGTGTGTGTGTGTGTGTGTGTGTGTGTATGTACTTTGACTTGTAAAGTAGCTCCTAATGCCACACACATATGTGGCGAGTGTTTGCTGTTACACTAGATTATTAAATGCATTAATTACTAACAGTATTCATTCAGTGGTATTTTATTTTTGAAATAATTCGTAATTGGAGAAATTACACTTTGGAGTAAGCTATGGTCACGTGATCATAAGCATAATGTATTCATCCATCCATCCATCTTCTACCGCTTACTCCTTCTTCAGGGTCGCGGGGGAACCTGGAGCTTATCCCAGGGAACATCGGGCATAGGGCGGGGTACACCTTGGACAGGGTGCCAATCCATCGCAGGGCACAAAGCATAATGTATTGATGTGTTATTTTAAGTGTTGTTTTCATTTCTTTATGTATTTATATTTGTTTTTCTGTTTTATTGGTTTTGTTGTGCCTTATTTATTTATTTATTTATTTTAAAATAAATTTGTCAATCTATATAAAATGTCACAGAAGCACAGTTACGCAAATTATGTTATGTGTTTTACTAAGGATGAAACAACTCTCAGGAACATACTGGTCGGGACGGACGTTATTGACTGGAAGCAGTACCTCTGTCTAAGTATTAATTTCTCAGACCTCTCTTTATGGCATTTTAAGAGCCTCCTAATAATCAGTGTCTCACAAAACAAACAGATGTTGTTCTCCCTCCCATGATGTACATTCTCCTCCAGTTCATCCATCCATCCATCTTCTACCGCTTACTCCTTCTTCAGGGTCACGGGGAACCTGGAGCCTATCCCAGGAAGCATCGGGCACAAGGCGGGGTACACCCTGGACAGGGTGCCAATCCATCACAGTCCACGATCACATACACACTCACACATCCATTCATACACTACGGACACTTTAGACACGCCAATCAGCCTACCACGCATGTCTTTGGACTGGGGGAGGAAACCAGAGTACCCGGAGGAAACCCCCACAGCACGGGGAGAACATGCTGTCCTCCAGTTGAATAAGTTAATTTAACTCTGAAACTTATAAAACATCTGTTCAGGTGTTGATCTGTGCCACGAGGAGATGCTAAAGTTTGTAGCAGCGAGCAGAAGCGTGCCAATGAGAAAAGGTCATATGTGCTACATGCTGAAACTGCAAAATCTATCTAACCTTACAACTGAAAGGTAACTGATTTACCGTTTTTTAATTTAATTTTGTACTTATTCTTTTCCTACATCCTCTTTATCTTGCAAATAACAGAATATATACTATATATACTGAAGAGATGTAAAAAAAAAAAATTTTTTACTGATGTATTTCTGTTTAAAAAGAAACGGAACCTTGTAAATAGTACAAATGTTACCAAATATCAAGGTAAACCCACCCCTTGATCTACCACAGGTTTCCTGTACAAGTGTCCTCACTTAACGAGTCTCACCTTGCTCTGGTCAATAGCACATGGAAGTCTGGCATGGGTGAATTCAGTGAATGGTACGTCAGGGAAAGGATCATGAATTTCCCTTCGTGTTGTGTACTGGACTCAGAGGGTCAGCCGGTGTCATGGATATTGAGCTATGCTTCCTATGCGATGGGAATGCTGTACACAATGCCGGAGCACAGACGGAAAGGCTACGCCAAAGCCCTGGTCACCATAATGGCAAAGAAACTGCATTCAGAGGGCTATCCAGTGTACTGCTTCATTGAGGAGGAGAACCAGTTGTCCTACAGGCTCTTTACCAGTTTAGGTTTCACTACGGATCCGTCTTACAGGACTGCTTGGATTAAGTTTAATTAATCATGTTAGTTTATTTAGTTTTTGTTCAGTTTTATACAAATGCTTCCCTCACCATTCCATTAGCTTTACCTGGGCAGCAAATACGCGTAAGTGTTTTCGTCGGTCTACAAGTGGTGAAGAAGAAGAAGAATGCTTACAAGCACATGGGAAAAACTACAGAAAATTAGCTTAGCTTAACAAGTTTAGCTCCGCCCCGACTCGTTGAGAGGAAAAGAGAGGAAAGCTAGTATCAGTTTCCGGTGTGTACTCGATGCTGTCGTTCATTTCAATCAAAGCGAGGAAACACCTGGAATTTGGCGAAGCACCTGAAACACAGGTCCTATATTATGTTTGTTTGAGGAAGCTGACATTGTGGCCGTGAAACCAGCTAACGTTATGCTCCATGTAATGTTAGCGATAGACAGTTATTTGTTAACGACCCTAACACATTGCAGTGTTATAAACGACCTCCTAATGGGCCACCATGCATCGCCATTCAGCCCATGTCCTGTCAGCTAAATGTAGCCTAATGTCACTAATAATTATTCACATGTTCATGCTTTTAATAAATCTTTTTATCCTGCCACCATATCAGTGAATTTAAACTAATGCATTCAGAGTACAAGAGGTGTGTGTATGTGCACGTTTAGGAGTCCACCTTAGCACTTGTTATTAGCATTTAGCACTGTTCTAATAGTCATTGTCAGACAGTGACTGATAACTAAAATACCTCTCTCTCTCTCTCTCTCAGCCAGAGGAGGATGTCCTCCAGGAGTTTTTCCATTTTCTTTTTAATTAAAAAATAATAATTTTTTTAGCCACACCATAGTATCATAGACTTTGGTATCGGTACCGTGTACTTGATTTTTGGTATCGTTACATCCCTAGTCAGATCTGTTCATAATTGCATGTTTTCCTGGTGCACCTAGCCCTGGCCGGAACGTCTGTATGGTTTCTGCAATTCAGCTTTGTTCTATCCTCTCTCTGCCTCATTACTGACTTACTGTAGGTGTATTTCAATTTTAAGAAGTTAAAAAAAACCCCAGCAAACTCTATAATTATGAGATCTTTTCATGCTTTATATTTTACAATCTTGAATATAAGTAGATACTAGTACATAAGCCACTGAGTGCTTCACATTGTTTTGCATAATAAATCTATCAAAATATTTATTATAAATATACATGAAAAATGAGTATAATGTGTACCAATATTACGAATGTAAGAATAGTTGCCCTTAAGGTTGAGTATGTTTACACCTGATCATAACATTTGATGAAAATTCTCCTGACAGTTTTCTTATTCAAATGCCGTACTATCTCTGCAGGCAGTGTCGTTGCCTCACAGCTCCAGGATACCCGATTTGACCCTGAGCTCGGGTTATTGTCAGTTTGGAGTTTGACATGTTCTCCCCGTGTCCGTGCGGGTTATCTCCAGAATTCTCCAGTACTTAAAAATAATTTTTTTTTTAAAGCCATGAAGGTGCTGAATAAGGAGGAGTTGAAGAAAGCTGAAGACAAGTAATGCGCATGTCCTTAAAGATCTTGTTTCCACTGATTACTAAATTGTGGCCACACAGATCTCTTCTCCACCCGTTACCAACCCGTGGCCACAGGTTTTTATTTTATTTTTAGGGATGTCCCTAGTGGGTCTCCGTAAAGGTTGTGATAGAAACTACAATAATACGCCTGGTCATACATGGGCCAGCGCATCCACACCCAGGGAAAAGAACAGAGGACATTGCACGTTTTCGCGCATTGCGAAGAGATCTACGGCAGCCTGAACCTCTGCCACACCAGGAGGACCACCTGAGAATGAATTTTCCATTCCCCGTATACACATAAGCTATTGAAATAATGTTTAAGTGACATAAGTACATTAGATTGGATGTTCATAATCAAAAATAACATGATAAAAATAGGATAAATATTAAAAGAACTAAATTATGTTGAATTGGCTTCTTCAAAACATTTATATTTATTTAGCTGATTAAATTACCTTTTATAGTTAAATTACCTTATATTTTTGTGTTGAATCAATGCACATTTATACAGTCATGGAAAAAAGAAAGTACACCCTCCTTCAAGTCTATGTTTTTAGTTATCAGAGCCTAAATAACAATTGTGTGGTCCTCACTAACTTCTATAAACAAACAAATAACCTAAAGTGACAAAAACAAAAAAGAACCAACACAACAGATTTCAATATGCAGTCATTTTTTCTTAAAAGTACACCAACATTCAGAGACCAGATGGGGAAAAAGTACACTCTATAATTCGATAACATTTAGAACATCTTTTAGCAACAATAACTTGAAGTAAATATTTTCTGTAGGAGTTTTGGAGAAGTTCTGGCCCACTATTCTTTATAACACTGCTTCATTCACTGATGATTGAGGGCATTCATTTATGCCCAGCTCCCTTAAGATCCCACCACAGCATCTCAATGTGCTGGAATGGCCAAGTCAAAGTCCAGACCTCAACCACATTGATTTTTTTTCTTCTTTAGACATTCAGATGTCGATTTGCTGGTGTGCGTGACATCATTGTCCTGTCTTGCAAGATTCCCAGGTCCTGTTGCCACAAAACAAGCCCAAATGTTCACCCCTCCACCACCATGCTTGACATCTGGTACAAGCTGTTCTTTGTGATATGATGTGTTTGGTTTTCACCAAACATAGCATTGTGCATGATGGCCAAACTTCTCCACCTTGGTCTCGTCACTCATTATTTGCTGACTATGTTTGATCTTCAGGAGTGTCACAAAACACATTCGACTTGATTTATGTTGAACAGCATTGTATATGTGACTGTGAGCAGCAGGGGCTTTGCAGAATCATGAAGGCGTTGAGCAAGCATGAGCTGAAGAAGGCTGAGGAAGCGCTCAGACATTACTTTCCCCAGTCACAAGAGGTCTGTAAACTACCCAGCATTATAATTGTCTGTGTAGAATATTCTTCGCTGATCTTTGGTATTAATATGTTTTAAGTATTTATTATGGTGCCAAATGTGTTTTATCATTAGACTATAGAGATTGTTATTACAGGATCACCAGTCTTTGTGTCAGAGAAAGGCATGTTTAGGGAAAGGCTTGCAGTTTAAAAGGAAGGAAAATAAAGAAAACAGGCATAGATTTATTTACTTAAAACTGATTCATTTAAAAAAAAAAAAAAATGCATCAATGTACAAGATGTTCAAATGCAACATTTTTAACAGAAAAAAAATGTCTTCGGGTGTATGGATGTGTTTCTATTATTAATCGAGCAGAAGTTGACCCCAGAGATGTGCTGGTGGACCGGTGGCCAGATTTCAGTGTGCTACTTGTTAAAACAAAACCGGAGCAGGTATTTTGCACAAGATGACTTCAATATGGAAATGATTGGGGCTTAAAGTATAATAATCCGTGTTAGGAATAACAGACAATGTGTTGGAAAAGTGTAACAATATATCTCAGTTTTAATAGTTGACCTGTTTCTCTCATATACACAGAAACCAGACTTTTTTAATGATGTGATCATTTTTACTAAGGACGAATCATGTCTCAGGAACATACTAACCAGGACAGACGTTCTAGACTGGAAGCAGTTCATCAGTCTAAGTATTAATTTCGAACTTCTTATTACAGCAGTATAAACACTGGCAACCAGGAACACCTTAACACTGCAACCTATAACAAATCTGTGTTATATCTACATATCTATAACATAGGTGTTGATCTGCAGCATGAGGAAATGTTAAAGACTGTAGCATTGAACTATGGTGTACCAATGAACAAAATAAGTACCAGCCACGTAATGAGCCTGGAGGATCCATCCAACCTTCCAGCTGACAGGTAAGTGATTTACTCTCACTGTAACTCAATTAAAATAAATAAATAAATAAATAAATTTTAAAAAAGTTCCATTCAGAGTAAAAACACTGCAAAGAATTTCACACTGTAAATAAAGTATACAGTTGGTATTATCAGCTGCTCCCTTTAACCATTAATAAGAGCTCTTTGGAATGTTCAACCTGCTTCAACACACCCTTTTAAAGCTACAGTATTGAATCATCATACAGCTACCAAAAGCATTCTCCCTTTAAAGTCCCTTTTGTAGGTTATTTTATTTGGGCCACATGCACATGGGAAAAAGAAAGTACACCCTCCTTGTTTGGAGATGGCCTTATAACCCTTCAATTTTTTTCAGGGTATTTGTTTGAATTGAAGTAGGGTGTACTTTCTTTTTCCCCATTAATGTTTACTCAGAATAATTTGATCCTGAGTGTCACGAACCTCGAATCGGCACGGAAGCAGGAGCGGGCAGCAGGTGTAGAGCGTCGTATCGGGAAATACAAGAAACGTAGTCGTAAGACAGGCAAATGTCAAGCGATCGGACGAACAACACAAACGGGGTCAGGCAGAGAGCGCAGTCGAAACCGGAAACAAGGGTCGAGGATCACGAGAAGACAAACTAACTAGACCGGCTTGGTAACGCAGAGAAACGAGTTGACTGAACGTATATTTCGCATAGATTCTGGGTGAATGACATCCCTAAGTACTAGCAGTGAGTGTGTGTGTGTGTGTGTGATTGGTGACAGGTGTGTCTGCTCAGAACTCCGGGGATGGTGAGCGCATGCGTGCTTGAGAAGTGAGTGTTGCATTTTGGGAATTTGAGTTCTGATCTGACTGAGCTGTGACACTGAGAGGAACAAGATAAAATATGTGTTAGCAATAATTAGTCACTGTATGGACTAGTGACTATGGATTTCAGAAACATCACATAGGATCAACAAGGAGTTTTTCTTTTATAACACAGTATGTTATAATAAAAAAAAACATAACCGGATGTTTTAGGAAAATAATCATCCAGCCACCACCCGAACTTGGTTTTCTACTAACAGTACAACCCGCAGTGCTTTATTCCTCTTATACCACAGAAATTTGCCAACGATTAAAATGTTTATTTACCAAAGAACAAAATGTCATACCTTTTATCTGTTTATAATAACCTTTAATATTGTGGACTCTAACACTGACTGACACTGGAGACTCCTTCCTTAAATGTTAAATTATTGTCTGCTTACAGAAAATTCCACCAAATCGACAATTTCATGTTTTACTTATGTTGTTTTTTCTTTATTATTAGTCTTATATTATGTGGACTGTCTGCCATAAAAGCCCCATGTAATTTGCTATAACTCTATAAATGATGTCCTATTGGAACCAGCACATTAAGATAACGCTGTGATTTGACGTACAGCCAGCACTACTGTCTGAGCCTGATGTCATATAAACTAAATCATCACCTTCTGACCAATTACAGTTCAGAAGTCAGCAGTGCAGTGGTTTATATATAGCAGTATTTAGTCAAATATAAAGTAAACCCAAACTCTCCTTCAACCTCTACAGGTTATCTATTCGAGTCTCATCAGTCAAGGAGTCTCATGTTGCTCTGATCAACAGCACATGGAAGTTTGGCAAGGGTGAATTCACTGAGCCCATGGTCAGGAGCATGATCTTGAATTACCCTTCATGTTGTGTACTTGACTCAGAGGGTCAGCCGGTGTCATGGATATTGACCTATTCTAGCTGTGCGATGGGTATGCTGTACACAATGCCAGAGCACAGACGGAAAGGCTACTCCAAAGCCCTGATCACCATATTGGCAAAGAAACTGCATTCAGAGGGCTATCCAGTGTACTGCTTCATCGAGGAGGAGAACCAGTTGTCCTACAGGCTCTTTAAAGGTTTAGGCTTCACTGAGGATCTGTCTTATATGAATTCTTGGTTTTACGTCAATCAGTAGTCTATGACTCCATAAGAGGTTTGGGACAAGGAACATTCCTGTCATGATTGCACGATTGAAGGGGGTGTTCAGCACACATTCACTATCTTATCCACACGTACCCCATGACTGGTTGGCCGTCCCGTCCTCCTTTATCATATCATTGTTCTTGCATTATGTAAAGCAAATAAAACCATGAGAAAACAACTCAGTGTTTATTATGTTGTTAGTTTTTAATGTTCTCTGTAAACTAACAGACAAATTGTTGAAAAAATGTATCATTATATCTCAGTTTTAAAAGTTGACCTGTTTCTCCCATTTACAGAAACCATTCTTTTTTTCTCTTTTTTTAATGATGTGAGCGTTTTTACTAAGGACAAATCATGTCTCAGGAACATACTAACCAGGACAGACGTTCTAGACTGGAAGCAGTTCATTAGTCTAAGTATTAATTTCGAACTTCTTATTACAGCAGTATAAACACTGGCAACCCGCTAATATCTGTGTTATATCTACATATCTATAATATGTCAATCCATTAGGCGTCATAGGCAGCCACCTCTGGGGCGCAGCCCTGCCGAATCCGATTAAAATACCGAGCCACATTTAACGGCAACTAGGGGGCGCCAACAAACCAATTTGACCAAACAAACCTTTCTGAGATAATAAGACATGAGCAATTATTAGCTCAGAAATGTTTGTTTGGTCAAATTGGTTTGTTGGCGCCCCCTAGTGCCGATGTAAATAAGAGTCATCTACACTCTTAGAAAAAAAAAGGGCTATATTGTATAATTATTAAGGGTTCTTAGCTTCCACATTAGGTTCTGCTTGGCACCCTATCTGATAGGGAAACACTGTTGTAGGGTTCTACATAGAACCTTTAAGGGTTTCATCTATGGATGTAAAATAATGATACGTCTTTGAAACAAAAAAGCATGTTGAATCGCATTTTAATGCATTGTATTTACAGTGCTTGCATTTTTGGGAGCTGCGATTCAACATGGTATTATTTAAGCTGTGAATATTTCAATTGGAAACGTTTCACACTGTGATTATTAAAAATTCAAAAATCAATATTCACCTTCCAAAGTTCATGTCACGTCACGACAAACTAGCGACTCCATTTCCCAGAGCGCGACGCAAACTACAAACATGGCCGACGACTACAACTCCCAAAATTACACACAGACACGTCACCTTCTCCTGAGGACTAATCACACACACCTGTTTCCAATCACACGCGCACTCACACCACCCTTTAAAAGTGACTGCTCACTCACTGTGTCTTTAGTAAAAATAATATGTTCAGTTGCTTTTGACCTTGATCGCATTGTCATCTGCTCTAGCCTCTGTACCGGATCGTCTGACTGCTACCTGTATTTGTTGTTGTTTTTGCCATACCCTCTGGATTATAAACTCTCCATGAACACTCATAACTGCGATTGCATCCACCTCAAGCATCCATTACATGACCGTTCCTTTCCAAAATATTCAGTTTGTTTAAAAATACCACCAATAATATTCGACAGGCAGATTTTGGTCCATTTCGTTTTGCTTCCACAAATCCAGTAGTTCAAATTCGGTTGGATATTCCAGATTGCAAATCCAGGAATTGTAGGAAAAGCAGAAGAGTACCGATGCAAAATCTCTACCTGCTGCTAGTCCGCCTTATCGACAGGTGGTGTTGAAGACCAAAGCAACGCCTAGAGCTAAGCCTTCAAAATTTGATTTGCCGAAATGGACCAAGCGGTAAATTCAAGTTATGAATTTTAAAAAAAGAAAGCTGATTAAAACACAAAAGCAGCATTTACGTTTATGTTCAAAGTCTTCGTTTGATTCCTCAGGAAACCGTTGCTCTACCTGTTACTTTGGACTTTGCCGTTCTTTTTGAGGGTGTGGGGATACTTTGACCTGCTTTCACCTTTTTTTCTGGTGACAAAATTGTACACCGTAGATATGCAGCTTTGCCAGAGGCCATAATCACACAATCACGTTGATCTTGGACCATAGCAGAACCTCTGTAGCAGTGGGGGAACGGGAGATCCATAGCAACTTGACATAAGCATGACCAAACCACCTTTGATGCACACCAATGGAAACGGAGTCAATTGAAAAACTCTGTATATTTATTTTGTTCTTGTTTTTTGTCTTCAGATAGATGGATATGTTTGTGTAATTAATAGAATAGACGCTGACCCCATAGATGTTCTGGTGGACCAGTGGCTGAATTTCAGTGTGCCACTCATCTGACCAAAATGGCAACAGGTTGAAGATGACTTCAATATGTAACTGATTTTGGCTTAATGTATAATATGCTGCACTGAAAGAACGGACAAAGTGTATCTAACCTTTAGTTTTTCGTTGACCTGTTTCTCTCACATACAGAAATCAGACCTTTTTAAAGTCATAAACATTTTTTCTAAGGATGAAACAACTCTCAGGAACATACTGGTCGGAACAGACATTCCTGACTGAAAGCAGTAACTCTATCTAAGTATTAATTTCTCAGACCTCTCTTTATGCCATTTTAAGAGCCTCCTAATGATCAGTGTCACACAAAACAATGAAATCATTCTCCTACGTTCAATTTGTCAAGAATTTAGACATTCTCCTTTATATTCCTCCAGTTGAATAAGTTAATTTAACTCTGAAACCTATAAAACATCTGTTCAGGTGTTGATCTGTGCCACAAGTGGATGCTAAAGTTTGTAGCAGCCAGCAGAAGCGTGCCAATGAGCAAAGATCATGTGTGCTACATGATGAAACTGCAAAATCCATCTAATCTTACAACTGAAAGGTCACTTTCAGGTGTTGTGTGCTGGACTCAGAGGGTCAGCCTGTGTCATGGATATTGAGCTATGCTTCCTGTGCGATGGGAATGCTGTACACAATGCCGGAGCACAGACGGAAAGGCTACGCCAAAGCCCTGGTCACCACAATGGCAAAGAAACTGCATTCAGAGGGCTCACGTTTGTGAGATACTGTATATATATATATATATATATATATATATATATATATATATATATATATATATATATATATATATATATACAGTATCTCACAAATGTGAGTACACCCCTCACATTTTTGTAAATATTTGATTATATCTTTTCATGTGACAACACTGAAGAAATGACACTTTGCTTCAATGTAAAGTAGTGAGTGTACAGCTTGTATAACAGTGTAAATTTGCTGTCCCCTCAAAATAACTCAACACACAGCCATTAATGTCTAAACTGCTGGCAACAAAAGTGAGTACACCCCTAAGTGAAAATGTCCAAATTGGGCCCAATTAGCCATTTTCCCTCCCCGGTGTCATGTGACTTGTTAGTGTTACAAGGTCTCAGGTGTGAATGGGGAGCAGGTGTGTTAAATTTGATGTCATCGCTCTCACTCTCCCTCATACTGGTCACTGGAAGTTCAACATGGCACCTCATGGCAAAGAATTCTCTGAGGATCTGAAAAAAAGAATTGCTCTACATAAAGATGGCCTAGGCTATAAGAAGATTGCCAAGACCCTGACACTGAGCTGCAGCACGGTGGCCAAGACCATACAGAGGTTTAACAGGACAGGTTCCACTCAGAACAGGCCTCACCATGGTCAACCAAAGAAGTTGAGTGCACGTGCTCAGCGTCATATCCAGAGGTTGTGTTCAGGAAATAGACGTATGAGTGCTGCCAGCATTTCTGCAGAGGTTGAAGGGGTGGGGGGTCAGCCTGTCAGTGCTCAGACCATAAGCCGCACACTGCATCAAATTGGTCTGCATGGCTGTCGTCCCAGAAGGAAGCCTCTTCTAAAGATGATGCACAAGAAAGCCCACAAACAGTTTGCTGAAGACAAGCAGACTAAGGACATGGATTACTGGAACCATGTCCTCTGGTCTGATGAGACCAAGATAAACTTATTTGGTTCAGATGGTGTCAAGCGTGTGGGGCGGCAACCAGGTGAGGAGTACAAAGACAAGTGTGTCTTGCCTACAGTCAAGCTTGGTGGTGGAGCATAATCCGTATGCAGTATTCCAGCATGATGATGACCCCAAACACACTTCCAAGACGACCACCGTCTTGCTAAAGAAGCTGAGGGTGAAGGTGATGGACTGGCCAAGCATGTCTCCAGACCTAAACCCTATTGAGCATCTGTGGGGCATCCTCAAACAGAAGGTGGAGGAGCACAAGGTCTCTAACATCCACCAGCTCCGTGATGTCGTCATGGAGGAGTAGAAGAGGACTCCAGTGGCAACCTGTGAAGCTCTGGTGAACTCCATGCCCAAGAGGGTTAAAGCAGTGCTGGAAAATAATAGTGGCCACACAAAATATTGACACTTTGGGCCCAATTTGGACATTTTCACTTAGGGGTGTATTTACTTTTGTTGCCAGCGGTTTAGACATTAATGGCTGTGTGCTGAGTTATTCTGAGGGGACAGCAAATTTACACTGTTATACAAGCTGTACACTCACTACTTTACATTTTAGCAAAGTGCCATTTCCTCACTGTTGTCACATGAAGGTGTACTCACTTTTACTGGGTGTATGTGTGTGTGTGTGTGTGTGTATATATATATATATATATATATATATATATATATATAATTATTTATTTATTTATTTATTTATTTTATGGCAAGTGGTGTAAACAATTGCTCATTGGAAAACATTTGTTGGATAATCTAAAAATCAAATCTTAAATCTAAAGTTCAGTTTTATTTATATCTATATTGGCTTTTGGGACTCCTTAACTAGAACTCAGACATTTATTTAACTGTATGGAGTGAGTCAGTCCAGTGCAAAGCCATTTCCCCCTCTTCTTGTCTTTTTTGTTCTGCATAGGTCTGGGCCAGCCAGGTCCAAGGTGTTGACTGCAGTGGTTAGGTCATTAGCCACCCCTGATATGGGACAATGTAAATTGAAATTGACATTTGTCCATGTTCCCTGTTTTTTCCTGGTTTATCCAGGAGTGTTCACACCAAGAAAATGTTCACAGGGAGTTTGTTGCTTTACTTCCATTTGTGTTATTCGCTGTTTTGAAGCCTTAGTTATTGTGAACACTTTTAATAGTAAATCCACACTAAATCACATATAGTTAAAACGTTCTGCTTCACTGTTCAGGAGACCTGAGTGCAAAACTGCATGTGGTAATTGCAGTCCAAGCGGTACCATCCTCAGCAATCTCCAGGCTGTAGCCTCCAGTTGATGAGGGCTCCATCCAGAAGTAGGGCATCAGGATGGATCGGGCAGGTCCGGAGAGCAGAAAGGGGCAGGATCACTGGCATCGCCATAAAATCAGGTGTGGCTCGACAGAAGGAGAGAGGGAGCTAAAAAGAGGGAGCGATTATTAGGTATGCTTACTCTCCCCTGATGGATAAGACTGTGTACTTTACGTAAAAGAAAGTCTATTCATGGAAAACTTGCGTAAACAAATATATTTTCAGCCTAAACTTAAACACCGATACTGTGTCTGAGTCCCGAACACTAATTGGAAGGCCGTTCCATAACTGTGGGGCTTTGTAAGAGAACGCTCTTCCCCTTGCTCTAGCCTTCACTATTCGAGGTACCAACAAATAGCCTGCACCTTTTGATCGAAGTAGACGTGGCGAATCATAGAAGACCAAAAGTTCACTTAGCTACTGTGGAGCAACACCGTTCAGTGCTGTGTAGGTCAATTGTAGTATTTTATAATCAATGTGAAATTTTACTGGGAGCCAATATATTGTGGATAAGATAGATGTGATGTGTTCATACTTTGTGGTTCCAGTAAGGACTCTTGCAGTTGCATTCTTGACTAACTGAAGCTTGTTTATGCTACTACTGGAACATCCAGACAGTAAGGCATTACAATAATCCAACCTAGAGGTGATGAAAGCATGAACTAATATTTCTGCATCATGTAGTGACATTATAGTTCTTATCTTAACAATATTTCTGACATGAAATAAGGCTATCATAGTAATACTGTCTACATGAGTATCAAATGAAAGACTAGAGTCAATCATCACACCAAGGTCTTTTACTGCGGCACATGGTGAAATAGGTAGGCCATTCAGAGTCACTGTGTAATCAGAGAGTTTACTTGTAGCTGCATGTGGTCCTAGTAAAAGTACTTCTTTCTTCTCAGAATTAAGTGAAAGGAAGTTAATAAACATCCAATGTCTAATGTCCTTTATTATTCCTCAACTGTGGCTCTGTTAGAGTATGTTCTGATGTCATTTGCTATGTTTGACATTAGGAGTGTCACAAAACACGTCACAGTGGCATTGTATATGTACAACAAAGAAACTGCATTCGGAGGGCTATCCAGTGTACTGCTTCGTTGAGGAGGAGAACCAGTTGTCCTACAGGCTCTTAAAGAGTTCAGGCTTCACTGAGGATCTGTCTTATAGGAATGCTTGGTTTTACTTCAATCAGTTGTCTCTGACTCCATAAGTAGTTTGGGACAAGGAACATTCCTGTCATGATTGCACGATTGAAGGGGGTGTTCAGCACACATTCGTTATCTTATCCACACGTACCCCATGACTGGTTGGCTGTCCACTCCTCCTTTATCATATCATTGTCCTTGCATTATGTAAAGCAAATAAAACCATGAGAAAACAACTCAATGTTTATTATGTCGTCAGTTGTTAATGTTGTCTGTAAACTAAACACGTATATATGCATATTGTGGAAACCCCATACCAAAAGTCGAATGATATCTCATTTAAATAAATTCCACACTAAACCCAGTCTTTTAGATTATACATAAAAAATGTTATTGTTTTTCTATTGGATTAGCAATTTAAATTTATAGTAAACATTATTTGGTAAATTACACATAATGATAGCTCTAAAAAAGATGGATACTTCCCTGTTTCTTATGGTAGTGAAAGCTGGGTATTGGAGTAAAAACGTCTTCTTGGTGGTCGCTTTCTTTTTCTTTTCTTTATTATTAGGTTCATTTTATTTTTAGGTTAATTCTAAGCTCACATTTCACACGGGTCAGATGATGATATTGATGCAGCATGAATGTCTGTTTAGAAGCTCTTCTAAGTTCCACACACTTTTTGAAATATAATTGTATCAATTCCGGTGGCCTATGACTTCACCAGACAATCACAAAAAGTAAAACAAAATCTCTGTTTGAGTTTAGGCTTCAAATATTTTTGAAAACATGCAGCCTGCTGTCTAGCTAAAACTGTAGCTATCATAACATTATGGAATGCTGCTGATCAGCTCTCACTGTATTTATGGTGTTGAATCCTAGCTAATGTTACGCTCTGGAGGAAGTAAGTAACAATTCACTTACTTAACCTTTATGTTACTCGCTGAAGTCTGAAATGACTAGTTGGTTTTAGTTGGTAAAAGTTGTCTTTTCTGACGTTGGTGTATAAAATAAAGGTTAACCTCTATAAATGTGGGTTTCCCAGTCCCACACAGTCCCTGTCTCAGCTGAAGAGAAGCAGCCAGATTGCATGCTGCCACCACCATGTTTCACTGTGGGTGTAGTATTTGTTGGGTGATAATAATCTTGGTTTTGCACCAAACATATATTTTACAGTTATTTTCTAAATTTACCACATGGTTTGGTGTGATTTGGGTGGGCTTGGATGTTTGTTTGTTTTTATGAGAAAGGGCTTTCGTCTAGCTTCCCTAACACACGGCCAAGACGTGAAGAACATGAGACCTTGTTGACACATGCAGGGAGTGACCAGTACTTGCTACATATTCCTGCAGCTCTTTTAACGTTGCTGTAGGTCCCTTGGCAGCCTCCCTTATACATTTATTTCTTGTCCTGTTGTCATTTTGGAGGGACATCCTGTTCTTGGTAATGTTACATTTTCTCTACTTCTTGTTGATGGCCTTCACAGTGTTCCATGTTACAGCCATGTCTGGGAAATTCGTTTGTACCCCTCTCCTGATCGATACCTTTTGATGAGATCGTGTACATCCTTTGTCAGTTCATGGGTTCAGCAGTCAGATAAAACCAAGAATATGTCAAGAAAATCACATTGATGACAGATGTATGATAATTACTTTTGAACATGAGTTTGAAAGTGTTTGATTAATTCGGAGCACAGTTACAATGCCCCATTATAAAAGTGTTTGCAAATGTTTCCCTAAAATGTTTCTACTTGTATTTGTACTTGAATTTTGTTGGTTGCTATATCATGTTAATGGTGGAAGAAATATCTGACGTGACTTATCTTGCGTCATTTTAACATGGGAGTGTAGACTTTTTATATCCACTGTTAATCCTTCAAACATTCAACCACTCGTTCTTGAGATAACCCAAAGAATAAACATCACCTAGTGGTGGCGGCCTATGTGGGCAGAAATTGGTGGGAAGAAACTGCCTCTTGGAAATTATTTTGTACCCCTCTCCTGATTGACACCTTTTGATGAGATCCCATACACACTTTGTCAGCTCTTGGGTTCAGTTGTAAACAGTACAGTCGAAGAACTATCATTTCTCCAACCTTTTGTTGTCATTCCCTGGTGTAAATAAACATGTTCACGTTTTTATTACCGAAAAATTTTGGTTTATTATTAGAATACCACAGATACTGGAGCAACACGGGCCGCATTTTTTAATTTATTTGTCCGACTCTGCAGTCAGATAGTCTTTTTGTTAAATCACGTGTAATGAGTATGGAAAGTATTCCATACATTTAATATATAGAATTGCACAAAAAATGTATACCTGAAGTGACTGTCTGTATGTGTGCATCTTTCCCTTTAATTTTCTGACTGCAGCGTGTAAAGGTTAACTTGTTGTCTTTGCACCTCCTCTTCCCTTTCCGCAGTGTGGTTGCATGGGAGAGGTAAGATTTTAATAAGCTCTAATAAATCCAATTTCATCTTTGCCTTAAAAATCACTTTTAAACAAGCATTCTTTTTCTAAATCTTATTTATAACTTCCCATGCATGATTTATTATTTTCATGTTTTCATTTTAATTAAGGTTATGATTAGTTTTATGCGTCATCCGTGAACTTGAAGCACGTGTTAATCGCAGTGAACCTGAAATTTATTTTACAGATATGTTGAGGGCGAAAGCACACACTATATGAGACTGTGTTATCTCTTTGTCAGAGAGTAAATGAAGAGTCGACCCAGTTGCCGTCTGCCTATTTAATTGGTTAAAAGAAAACACACAACGCAGACACCAACCAGTTATCCTCACTTCAACAGGTAGACAGGTATGCTGAAACCACTAGCTCTTCTGCTAAGATTTTTGTAATATTAGCAGCATTTTATATGTTTATCGCCGGTTGTTTTCAAATTGACTGAGAGGGAATGTAAGTACTAGCTACTCAAGTTCATTACATTTACAGACATGCAAGTCACCTTGTCATATTGTATGTACGTTATATAGTCAGTAAAGACACGACGCTAAATAGACAGAGAGGACGTGTGTGTGTGTGTGTGTGTGTGTGTGTGTATGTACTTTGACTTATAAAGTAGCTCCTAATGCCACACACATATGTGGCGAGTGTTTGCTGTTACACTAGATTATTAATTACGTTAATTACTAACAGTATTCATTCAGTGGTATTTTATTTTTGAAATAATTCATATTGGGAGAAATTACACTTTGGAGTAAGCTATGGTCACGTGATCATAAGCATAATGTATTCATCCATCCATCCATCTTCTACCGCTTACTCCTTCTTCAGGGTCGCGGGGGAACCTGGAGCTTATCCCAGGGAACATCGGGCACAGGGCGTGGTACTCCCTGGACAGGGTGCCAGTCCATCGCAGGGCACAAAGCATAATGTATTGATAAGTGTTAATTTAAGTGTTGTTTTCATTTCTTTATGTATTTATATTTGTTTTTCTGTTTTATTGGTTTTGTTTTGCCTTATTTATTTATATATTTATTTTAAAATAAATTTGTCAATCTATATAAAATGTCAAAGAAGCACAGTTACGCAAATTATGTTATGTGTTATGGTGAGGACACAGCTGCTGTTATTTCCAGACACACTCTCTCTGCCATCATGTCATGGCGATGAGAGGCACTGCTAGACCAGAGGTTCTTTTTGTCGGAGGTGTCTAATGGTGTCTGTTATATTTTGAAAAAACAAAAAGTGGGCAGTACTTGGAAAAAGCCTAATGATCTTAAATAAGCTGTGCCAAAAATAGCCTGCATTTCTGACGTCAAAGCATGTTTTTTTATTTTATTTTTATGAAGCCATGAAGGTGCTGAATAAAGAAGAGCTGAAGAAAGCTGAGGAAGCACTCAGACATTTCTTTCCCCAGTCACAACAGGTCTGTAAACCACAAAAAAAATCATTACAAATCTATCAGTCTTTGGGTATTCAGGAAAAGGACAGATAAAGTGGAATGAGGAAACAGGAAAAATACTAGTAAATTAATTTAGCGCCGCAAATTATGACATGTAATGTATATATTTATGGCGAGTGGCTTTAACAGTTGCTCATTGGAAAAAATTGCTGGATAATGTAAAAATCTAATCTTAAATGTAAAGTTTATCAGTAACTAATATATATTGACTTTTATGACTCCTTAACTAGAACTCTACTGTTATATAACTATAGAACAACTGATCTGTGAAGATTACATGACAGTTTTTGGATACAGGAAGCACAGTGTTCATAGGTCACTAACTGTACCTATAAGAAAAATAAAATATGTAAAAGATTGTTCAACACGATTTTGTTCTGACAGTCATGATACACACTGACTTTGAACCTAAAGAAGAGAAAAGACTGAATGCCAAAAACAGTGATTTCTTTGCCCATCCGATACAAAGTAATTCTGATTCTCGTATTCTGAAGCCTTTCTGATGTCTTTGTGTGTAAATCACTCTGATTTATATTGAGTGTTTACTGACACATCAAGAGAAAAGTGTTTTGAATGAAACACATCCAATCTGGAAGCAAAAAATAGTCACAATATAGTGAAATATATGCTGGTGTTGTTCACATCCATAAGAGAAAACTGAACAACAGCTAGAGCAGGTCAGGATTGTGAGGCTTTACCCCAGCTAACACTAACAATCATATTTCAGCTTTAGTAGAAATTTAGAATTGGGAGCAGTGGTGTCTCAGTGGTTAAAGGCCCCGGGTTACTCATCAGAAAGTCAGGAGTTCAGGCCTCAGCACTGCCAAGCTACCACTGTTGGGCCCTTGGGCAAGGCCCTTAACCCTCAATTGCTCAGTTGTATAAATGAGATAAATGCAAGTCGCTCTGGATAAGGGTGTCTGCCAAATGCCATAAATGTAAATGTAATGTAGAATGGTTTATTTATACCAAAACAGAACATAAGGGTTAATGAATCATTTCAGTTCGCAGAGGTCAATGTTAGACTTATGATCTAATATATAATTTAAAGTTTAAATTAGATACATATATAGGTCTTTTATAGATATTTTATATTGAATACATTATAAGAGGAATGGTTTATGTGTCTAGGTGTATGGATATGTTTTTATGATTAATCGCGTCGAAGCTGATCCCATAGATGTGCTGGTGGACCAGTGGCCAGATTTTAATGTGCTACTCATCAGACCACAACGGCAGGAGGTATTGGATGAGATAACTTTAGTATAAAATATCAACAAAAACTAGCTACGGTGTAGCATAGTTTATCATATAAGGAAATATATAATATTTATAAGTTTAGCATATTGACCTGTTTCTCACATACAGAAAGCTGACCTTTTCAAGGACATGTGCGTTTTTACTAAGGATGAAACAACTCTCAGGAACATACTGGTCGGGACGGACGTTATTGACTGGAAGCAGTACCTCTGTCTAAGTATTCATTTCTCAGACCTCTCTTTATGGCATTTTAAGAGCCTCCTAATAATCAGTGTCTCACAAAACAAACAGATGTTGTTCTCCCTCCCATGATGTACATTCTCCTCCAGTTCATCCATCCATCCATCTTCTACCGCTTACTCCTTCTTCAGGGTCACGGGGAACCTGGAGCCTATCCCAGGAAGCATCGGGCACAAGGCGGGGTACACCCTGGACAGGGTGCCAATCCATCACAGTCCACGATCACATACACACTCACACATCCATTCATACACTACGGACACTTTAGACACGCCAATCAGCCTACCACGCATGTCTTTGGACTGGGGGAGGAAACCAGAGTACCCGGAGGAAACCCCCACAGCACGGGGAGAACATGCTGTCCTCCAGTTGAATAAGTTAATTTAACTCTGAAACTTATAAAACATCTGTTCAGGTGTTGATCTGTGCCACGAGGAGATGCTAAAGTTTGTAGCAGCGAGCAGAAGCGTGCCAATGAGAAAAGATCACGTGTGCTACATGCTGAAACTGCAAAGTCTATCTAACCTTACAACTGAAAGGTAACTGATTTACCGTTTTTTAATTTAATTTTGTACTTATTCTTTTCCTACATCCTCTTTATCTTGCAAATAACAGAATATATTCTATATATACTGAAGAGATTTAAAAAATATATTTTTTTACTGATGTATTTCTATTTCAAAAGAAACTGAACCTTGTAAATAGTACAAATGTTACCAAATATCAAGGTAAACCCACCTCTTGATCTACCACAGGTTTCCCGTACAAGTGTCCTCACTTAACGAGTCTCACGTTGCTCTGGTGAATAGCACATGGAAGTTTGGCATGGGTGAATTCAGTGAACGGTACATCAGGGACATGATCATGAATTTCCCTTCGTGTTGTGTGCTGGACTCAGAGGGTCAGCCGGTGTCATGGATATTGACCTATGCTTCCTGTGCGATGGGAATGCTGTACACAATGCCGGAGCACAGACGGAAAGGCTACGCCAAAGCCCTGGTCACCATAATGGCAAAGAAACTGCATTCAGAGGGCTACCCAGTGTACTGCTTCATTGAGGAGGAGAACCAGTTGTCCTACAGGCTCTTTACCAGTTTAGGTTTCACTACGGATCCGTCTTACAGGGCTGCTTGGATTAAGTTTAATCAATCATGTTAGTTTATTTAGATTTTATTCAGTTTTATACAAATGCTTCCCTCACCATTCCATTAGCTTTACCTGGTATCACAACTTAAAACTATTTTGAAGGGACCATGCTAATCTGAGTAGTTGTTAAAGTATTTGTAAAACATATAACAAATAAAATGATATGAAAAACAATATGCTGAAGTCAGATCTGTTCATAATTGCATGTTTTCCTGGTGCACCTAGCCCTGGCTGGAACGTCTGTATGGTTTCTGCAATGCAGCTTTGTTCTATCCTCTCTCTGCCTCATTACTGACTTACTGTAGGTGTATTTCAATTTTAAGTTAAAAAGAACAACTAAATCTATAATTATGAGATCTTTTCATGCTTTATATTTTACAATCTTGAATATAAGTAGATAGTAGTGTCACGAATCAAGGATGGATTCGGAAGCAATCGCAGATATATAACATTTATTATATTAACAAACAACAAAACACAGACACTAAGACAACTAGGCAAAATTCTGTGGAACGAAACAGGGAACATGGTAGTCTATGACAACGAAATACAGAAAATCATTGCAGACAATGGCTATATATACAAGCGTGCTCATTAACAGAAATGTGAATCAGTTGCAGGTGGTCATGTGACATGTAGTGCAGTGTAGTGGCTGATGGGAACTGGAGTCCCGAGTTTCCTGATAGATGACAACTAGTACATAAGCCACTGAGCGCTTCACATTGTTTTACATAATAAATCTATTAAAATGATTATTATAAATATACATGAAAAACGTGTATAATGTGTACCAATATTATGAATTTAAGAACATTGGAAATTAAGGTTAAGTATGGTTACACCTGATCATAAAAACATTTGATGCAATTTCCCCTGACAATTTTCTTATTCAAATTCCATACTATCTCTGCAGGTAGTGTCATTGCCTCATAGCTACAGGGTACCCGATTTGATCCTGAGCTCCGTGTCCCTGCGGGTTGTGTCCGGATTCTCCAGTGCTTTAAAAGATTTATTTTTATAAAGCCATGAAGGTGCTGAATAAGGAAGAGATGAAAAAGCTGAGGAAGTGCTCAGATATTACTTTCCCCAGTCACAACAGGTTTGTAAACCACACAGTTAATGCGCTATATATGCCGGGTATGTTTGTTAGTTTGTTAGCTTTTTTTGTCATATGCTTTTGGCTTTGACTCAAAATAAAGGGAGTTTGTTGCTTTACTGCCATTTGTGTTAATCTCCATTTTGAAGCCTTGCCTATTGTGAACACTTTTAAAAGTAAATCCACACTAAATCGCATATATCTAAAAGTTTCTGCTTCACTGCTCTCTCAAGGTTGAAACTTTCAAGCATGTTGCTGCTTTAAAGGATTTAAAGCTGATCATTTTTGCTTCCACTACTTCCTGCCTGGACTATTGCAATGCATTGTTTTCCTGACTTTTTATTTTTGTTTGTTTTTACAGTGTAGCCACCCTTCCCTGTGGCTCTTTTAAAACATGTTCTGATGTAATTTGCTTTGCACAAATTTATATATGTGACTGTGAGCAGCAGGGGCTTTGCAGAATCATGAAGGCGTTGAGCAAGCACGAGCTGAAGAAGGTTTTGGAAGTACTCAGACATTACTTTCCCAAGTCACAAGAGGTCTGTAAACTACACAGCATTATAATTGTCTATGTAGAATATTTTTTGCTGATATTTGGTATTAGTAAGTTTTTGGGCATCTATTGTGGTGCAAAATGTGTTTTATCATTAGACTATAGAGACTATTATTACAGGTTCACCAGTCTTTGTGTCTGGTGTGTTTGGGGAAAGCAGGGACGTGCAGATAGTTCCTCAGGGACTGGGGCTCAAATGTAAAATAAAAATAAATAAATAAAGGCTATATCACCAAAGAGCTCATTTTACTACTTTAACTACTTTACTAACTTTAATTTAACTACATATTCTTATCACCCTGGTAAACATTGTAAACAGACTGTGTGTGGTCACAAGAATGAATATGATAATGACACTACTAATATAACCTAACAATATTTTATTTTTACATTCATAGAAATAATTAAAACAACACCGCAACTTTTAGTGGAGAGATGAATCCAAAGAATCTTTAAAAGAAAATTGAAACATTATGGAACACCCCCCCCCCCCCCCCCCCCCCAAAAAAAAAAGAAACAAAAAAAAAACAACTATAGTATTACCATCCACAACTGTAGTGACACACCCACTGAATGTCACTTATTGTAGTCAGTAAAACTATTAATTTCACAATTAAATTTACATTTGGCAGCAGCACTCTGATTTCCATAAAACTGCAGCACTGTTTACACATAGTATAACTATGTTTGCGATCTTGAAAAGTGGGTTAATATTCTGTGCTGCGACTCTGCAGATCATGCATGGAGCAGACGCTTTCAGCTTTTTGTATCAGTTGAATGTTCTGCAACTGAACTAAATGGTTTCTATTTATATAATAAGGCAAAATGATAGTGGGGGTGGTGCCGCAGAGGGAGGGGCAAAGGTAATCGGTGTATGGCCGAACAGAACACAGAGTAATGTCAAGAACTAGATTACTGCTGTCCATGTAAACGTAGTCAGTGTAACACAGACTATCACTCTCTGTAAACATTCGATGCGTTATCCGTTGCAACCATCTGTCTCATATTAATTCACCTTATTTCAGTCATCGCTGGATTTCATGACTGGAAATGTAATGAACTTGAGTAGCTAGTAATTACCAACACATTCCCTCTCAATCAATTTGAAAACTATCGACAATAAGCATATAAAATTCTGTTAATACGAGAATGTTCACAGAAGAGCTGGTCTCAGCATACCTGTCTACCTGTTGAAGCGAGACGCATCGTGATTGTGACGTAACAATGAGACTATCTGACTACAGATACGAGTCGGACAAATAAATAAAATTCTCTGACTTTTCTTGTGATTAATTTGCTACTGTTTTGTGCATGCTCTTGTGTTAATTTGAATTCAAATGTCTTTTACATAATATAATAGTTTATTAATTAATGTTGAGAAGGGCACTTTTAAATACTTTAGAAAAAGGGTAAAGGCTCGAACCCCCAGAGCCCCCCCTTCTGCACGTCCCTGGGGGAAGGGGTTGCAGTTTAAAAGGAAGGAAAATCCAGAAAACAGGTATAGATTTATTTACTTAAAACTGATTTTTTATTTAAAGGCGTAAATTTACAAAATGCTCAAATGCAACATTTAATAGAAAAAAAAAGACGTAAATAGTTCAAGTAAGATGTTGTACTTTTTATGTCTTCAGGTGTATGGATGTGTTTCTATTATTAATCGAGCAGAAGTTGACCACAGAGATGTGCTAGTGGACCGGTGGCCAGATTTCAGTGTGCTACTGGTTAAACCAAAATGGCAGGTATTTGTTACAAATACAAGGGTAATGCAGGATGCAAGTGCAGTTGAGAGCTTTATTAAGAGAGGCAGGCAGACAAATCCAAAATAATAAGCAAGAACGTAGTCAAAGAACAGACGAGGTTCAAGTGATCTACAAACAACACAAACTAGGCGAATCAAGAATCAATAAACATACACAATATGTTGAAACAATAGAAAAACAGAAACAATAGAAGTGCATGCTGTCAAGTGAGTGCTGGAGCAGGGGAAATCCATGACAGTATTTTGCACAAGATGACTTCAATATGGAAATGATTGGGGCTTAAAGTATAATAATCCGTGTTAGGAATAACAGACAAAGTGTTGGAAAAATGTAACAATATATCTCAGTTTTAATAGTTGACCTGTTTCTCTCATATACAGAAACCAGACTTTTATAGAGATGTGATCATTTTTACTAAGGACGAATCATGTCTCAGAAACATACTAACCAGGACAGACGTCCTAGACTGGAAGCAGTTCATCAGTCTAAGTATTAATTTCGAACTTCTCATTGCAGCAGTACAAACACTGCCAACATGGAACGCGTTAACACTGCAACCTATAACATACCTGTGTTATATCTACATATCTATAACATATAGGTATTGATCTGCAGCATGAGGAAATGTTAAATGCTGTAGCATTGAACAATGGTGTACCAATGAACAAAATATGTACCAGCCACGTAATGAGCCTGGAGGATCCATCCAACCTTCCAGCTGACAAGTAAGTGATTTACTCTCACTGTAACTAAATTTAAAAAAAAAATCCATTCAGAGTAAAAACACTGCAAAGAATTTCACACTGTAAATAAAGTATACAGTTGGTATTATCAGCTGCTCCCTTTAACCATTAATAAGAGCTCTTTGGAATGTTCAACCTGCTTCAACACACCCTTTTTAAAGCTACAGTATTGAATTATCATACAGCTACCAAAAGCATTCTCCCTTTATAGTCCCTAAAGTCCCCCTTTAAAGTACACCATCCTTGTTTGGAGATGGCCTTTTAACCCCTCCCAGATTGATGAAATCTGATCCTTTGTTGTTGTTTTTGTTGTTGTAACCTGATCAACTAACCAATTAAAATGTTTATTTATCAAAGAACAAAATGCCATACCTTTTATCTGTTTATAACAACCTTTAATATTGTGGACTCTAACACTGACTGACACTGGAGACTCCTTCCATAAATTATAAATAAATGTTTCCTTACAGAAAGTTCCACTATATCAACAATTTTATGTTTTTCTTGTTGTTGTGTTTTATTTATTATTAGTCTTATATTATGTGGACTGTCTGCCATATGAGCCCCGTGTAATTTGCTATAACTCTATAAATGATAACCTATTGGAACCAGCACATTAAGATAACGCTGTGATTTGCCGTACAGCCAGCACTACTGTCTGAGCCTGATGTTATATAAATTTAATCACCACCTTCTGACCAATTAGAGTTGAGAAGTCAGCAGTGTAGTGGTTTATATATACCAGTAGTTAGTTAAACATAAAGTAAACCCAAACTCTCCTTCAACCTCTACAGGTTATCTATTCAAGTCTCATCAGTCAAGGAGTCTCATGTTGCTCTGATCAACAGCGCATGGAAGTTTGGCAAGGGTGAATTCACTGAGCCCATGGTCAGGAACATGATCTTGAATTACCCTTCGTGTTGTCTGCTGGACTCAGAGGGTCAGCTAGTGTCATGGATATTGAGCTATGCTTCCTGTGCGATGGGAATGCTGTACACAATGCCAGAGCACAGACAGAAAGGCTACGCCAAAGCCCTGGTCACCACAATGGCAAAGAAACTGCATTCAGAGGGCTATCCAGTGTACTGCCTCGTTGAAGAGGAGAACCAGTTGTCTTACAGCCTCTTAAAAAGTTTAGGTTTCACCATGGATCCGTCTTACAGGACTGCTTGGATTAAGTTTAATTAATCATGTTAGTTTATTTAGTTTTTATTCAGTTTTATACAAATGTTCTTCCCTTGTACGTGTGGGTTATCTCCGGATTCTCTAGTTTCCTCCAACCTCCCAAAAACATGCTAGTATGTGGACTAGCTAAAATATATTGTGAGTTGGTGTATAAATGTGAGTGCATGTTGCCCTGTGATGCACTGGCGTCCCATCAGGGATGTGTTCCCAGGATAGGTTACATACAGATCTACATAGACCCTGACCAGGATAAAGCGATTACTGAAAATGAGTGAGAGAGCTTCCATATTCATTACTTTCATCTTTGGTGCGTCTGTACGATCAAACTCCTCTGATCGGACTGCGTGTAATATTTTAACAGTATGAAAAAAAGTTTGGTTTTTTTTGCAGTTATATAAGCAGTATCAGTATTATAAAGAGGTATAGTAAGTAGACTATTATAACAAAAAGTAGCAAATAACACTTTTATTGTTATATACAGTTATGTATATGGGTGACCTTGGAGAGATGAACTATACTGCCAGACGGTTTACAAATGCGTTTTGCCCTTTTTAGAAGTTATATCATTTCATATGTCAATAAAATCCATCAGATGCAATTTTATTCCTTTAATTTAATTATTTGGTTCAGGAGCTGTTTATTTGTGCCGGATGGCTCATCTATATTTATAAATAAATATTCACAGAAAAAAATTCACAATTAACAATTCTTCCGTCATGCAATATATTCTGTTAACAGTAAGCTTTGGTTGCTAAGCAACATAAGGGACAATGATTAGCGAATCATGTGAACAGATTTGAAACAGATTTCTAAAACCTAGCGCATTAGTACATTACTCAGTTGTTGTGCGCGGATGTAGAGGATTTTACGGCTTCAGCCGAGGGTTTGTTCCATAGGGTTGCCCTGTATCATGAGGAGCAATAGGTTTTACTTTGAAAAGGATCTGACCATATTAATTGGCTGATTGTGCCCTTGCTGTAAATGTTGTTGGGTAAGGAATCATATCGCGTGTCACCCTGTGAACATAAACCAGTTAGATTAGCAAGATGTGCTAATATACAAAAATGATGGTGGACAAGCCTTTGAAATGAAGGACTAATTTAATAGGGCCATCTTTAACTCACCCCATATAAATAAATAAATAAATAAATAAATACCCATGCCCCCCCAGTAAATCAATATATCAGCCAATACATTTTCTTATTTATTTATTTATTTTTTCCCCATCAAGTCCCCAAGTTCGATTCCATCGCATCTTAAACCTGTATCTGGGCGGGCACTAGGACCTGGGGGAGTGATCCACACATGACACAGTTTACTGTTTAAACCGTTTACGTTTGTATTTATTTATTTATTTATTTATATTTTTTTATATTTATTAATGATGCTGAGCATTATCACGGTATCAGTTCCGCTGCTCACTCGCACACCTGCTGCTGACTCACACACAGGCAGCGCGAGCGCAGAATGACGCGATCACGCGCCCACCTGGTCTTGAAGAGAAATACTCCCAGATCATTATCAAATTAATCCCAAGGAAAGTCTGAGAATGTTGTTATGACGCAATCACAACGCGTCTCGCTTCAACAGGTATGCTGAAACCACTAGCTCTTCTGCTAACCTTTTCGTAATATTAGCAGCATTGTATATGCTTATCGCCGGTAGTTTTCAAATTGATTGAGAGGGAATGTGTTGGTAAGTACTAGATACTCAAGTTCATTAGACTACATTTCCAGACATGCAAGTAACCTTGTTATATTATATGTATGTTAAATAGTCAGTAAAGACACGATGCCAAACAGACAAAGAGGACAGAAAATTAAAGAAAAACTGAAGAAGTAGGCAGCGAAAGGGACAGCTTCCTTATCAACGTGGCTGAAATAAGGTGAGCTAAAATGAGACTGAAAAAAAGCATCATGTGTTTACAGAGAGTGATAGTCGGTGTTACTCGGTTTTCTGTTCAGCCATATACAGATTTCCCTTGCCCCTCCCCCTGCGGCACCACCCCCACTCTTTTTTTTAATTTTTTTTATTTATTTATTTATTTATTTATTTATTTATTTATTTATTTATTAATTATTTTATTTTTTTTATAGAAATGAAAACCATTTAGCCCAACAGATGCAATAAACTGAAAGTGCCTGCTCCATTGAGCATGATCTGCAGAGTCGCAGCGAAAAATAATAATGAACCCATTTTTCAATATCACAAATATGGATATTCTGTAGTAGCTTGCCATTAATATGGTAAATTTTGTCCTGTAGCCTTCGTGATCTGAAAATTGTGATATAAGATCATTAAAATCCCAATTTATCTTTTAAAATGAAATTCAGAAGGCAAAAATGACAAGCTTTGAGACTAAAAAGCCAATTCAGTTATCAGTGCTGCAGTTTTATGGAAATCAGAGTGCTGATGCAAAATGTAAATTTAAAAAGTAAATATTTTACTGACTTTACAATAAGTGACATACAGTGGGTGTGTCACTACAATTGTGGATCTTAATATTGTATTTTTTTTTCATAATGTTATAAATAACAATATTTATATTTAAATTTTCTTTTAAAGATTCTTTGGATTCATCTCTCCATTAAAAGTTGCCACATTATTTTAATTATTTCTATGAATGTAAAAATGAAATATTGTTTAGGTTATATTAGTAGTGTCATTCTCATATATAAAGTTTGTAAAGTAGTTAAAGTAGTAAAATTAGCTCTTATATATATATATATATATATATATATATATATATATATATATATATATATATATATATATATATATATATATATATATATACACGTTTGGGCCCCTGCCTCAGAGGAACTCTCTGCATGTCTCTGTTGGTGTTGGATGAATGGGGACAAATGAGGACACCCATTCTTAGTCTAAAATGTACATGATTAGTAAGATGTTTTGGTGGCTTCAAATTTGAATTAAAATTTTGAGGGGAGTATGCCCAGACCCCCTGAGTTTGAGGCTTAGCAGCCCCCCCCCCCCCTCATAAATCTCTATTGACATTCCTGCATGTAAGTAATATGAACTTGAACCTAATGACAGTGGAAAGTGCCGGAAGAAAAAGCGCTATAGCTCCAGCAGGCTACATAGCCAAATTATTTTTATACACATTTTTGTAAAGTGGTCTCTGGATGCAAAAAAGGTGTGACCACATATGCATTACGCTAGTAAACAATCTGTGGCATGCAAAATTCCCATAAATCTACTGCAAAATAAGCTGAGTAAGTGTAAAAAAATGTGGGCAGGACTTTGGAAATGCCGAATGATATTAAATAAGCTGCGCCAAAAGTAGCCTGCATTTCCGACATGTCAAAGCACTGATGGTTAGGCTATAATAATATCTTGCTCAGTTACTGCCAGAGCTTACAAGTGTTGAATGTGTGGATCTTCATTTGAATTGGTTTTGTTTGTGACTGGATTTGGTACAGCACTTTTTAGAATTATTTATATAAAGCCATGAAGGTGCTGAATAAAGAAGAGCTGAAGAAAGCTGAGGAAGCGCTCAGACATTACTTTCCCCAGTCACAACAGGTCTGTAAACTACACAGTTAATGTGCTATAAATGCAGGGTATGTTTGTTAGTGGCAGGTGAAAATCAGTGTTTTGGGAACTCATTAAGGAGTGAAATGTGTGTATGTTTTTTTAATTTTATTTATTTATTTATTTATTTTAAAAATTGTCATTACAGATGCATCAGTCATATATTTATGGCAGGTGGCTTAAACAATTGCTCATTGGAAAACGTTTGCTGGATAATGTAAAAATCAAATCTTAAATCTAAAGTTTATCAATAACTAATGTATATTGGCTTTTGTGACTCCTTAACTAGAACTCTACTGTTATATAACTATAGAACAACTGATCTGACTCTGTCAGGTTACACACAGACTTTGAACCTAAAGAAGAGAAAAGAATGAATGCCAAAAACTAAGAGACAGTGATTTCTTTGTCCATCCGAAACAAAGTAATACTGATTCTGTTACACCACGGCGAACTCGCGGCCACCGAGCTGGCGTGGACTACGTATCCCTTGGGACAGCCCCCTGTCCCATGTCCCTGTCACCGTGCCATCAGAGTATCATGACCTCCGTTAGGTATTCAGTAAGGAACGAGCAAGTGGCCTATCTCCACACAGGGCCTATGATTGCACCATAGACCTCCTCCCCGGAGCCAGCCCGCCATGGGGTCGAGTGTACCCGCTCTCCCAAGCAGAACAGCGGGCCATGAACGCATACATTCAAGAGGCACTCCAACAGGGGTACACTCGGCCGTCAACGTCACCCACGTCCGCTGGGTTCTTCTTCGTGGAGAAGAGGGGAGGGGGTCAGGGACCGTGCATCGACTATAGGGGTCTCACTCAGGTGACCGTTAAGTACCGTTACCCCCCCGTTACCCCACTAGCGCCCGCAGCCCTTGAACAGCTGAGGTCCGCGTCCTTCTTCATGAAGCTGGACTTACGCAGCGCGTACAATCTGATCCGCATCAGGCAGGGCGACGAGTAGAAAACGGCCTTTAGCACCACTTCCAGGCACTATGATTATTTGGTCATGCCGTGTGGACTCGCTAACGCTCCCTCAGTGTTCCAAAATCTGATCAACGACGTCCTGAGGGATCTATTGGGGCAGTGTGTCGTCGCGTACATTGACGACATACTGATCTACTCAACGTCCCTGAAGGAACACTTCAAGCAGGTCCGAGAGGTGCTGTTCTGCTTGATGGAACACCAGCTGTACGTGAAGGCCGAGCAGTGCAAATTTCACCAACGCACCATCACAGTCCAGAGGGCGTCGCCATGGACCAAAGCAAGGTGAAGGCAATGGTGGAGTGGCCCATGCCCTGAACCGTTAAGGAGCTGCAACTCTTCCTGGGCTTTGCGAACTTTTATCGGCGGTTCATCCGAGATTTTAGCAAGATTGCACAATTCCTGACGTCCCTCTTAAAGGGGAAACCTCTGCGCCTTGCCTGGACCTCTCACGCCCAGGGGGCCCTGGAGAGGCTTAAGCGGGCGTTTACCACTGCCCCCATCCTCCGACACCCGGACCCCTTCAGACCGTTCGTCGTGGCGGTTGCCGCGTTTGAGACGGGAGTGGGGGGCCATCCTGTCTCAGAGGTTCGGGGATAGACCCAAGCTGCATCCCGTGGCCTTCTTCTCGTGAAAACTGTCTCCAGCGGAGCATAATTATGATGTGGGGGACCGGGAGCTCCTGGCCGTCAAATTGGCCCTCGAGGAGTGGAGACCCTTGTTGGAGGGCGCCGACCACCCATTCATGATCTACACTGATCACAAGAACCTCAAGTACCTGAGGACGGCTAAGCGGCTCACACCCCGCCAAGCACGCTAGTCTTAGTTCTTCTCCCGGTTCCAATTCACCTTGTCATACAGGCCAGGGACCAAGAACACGAAGGCTGATGCTCTGTCCCGCATCCACTCTCCCGAGGGCCTGGCAGATCAGGAGAAGTACATCGTACCCCCCTCCTACATTGTGGGCGCCATCGAGTGGGCCCTGAACCAAGCCCTAGCTCGCCTCCCCAGGTCATGAATCCCAGCAGCCTGTTCCCCAGGGAAGCAATTCGTGCCAGAACATTACCACATGAAGCTTGTCATCTGGGCTCACACGACGCGAGCGACGGGACACCCCGGGGCCCAACGCACTTACAAACTGCTAGACGAAAAATATTGGTGGCCCCACATGCCCAGGGAGGTACAGCGTATCGTGTCCTCCTGCTCCACCTGTGCCCGCTCAAAGACGCCCTGTGCTTTACCCGTCGGGAAATTGGTACCACTTCCCATACCCGCACGTCCATGGTCCCATCTGGCCCTGGACTTCCTAACGGACTTGCCGGAATCACAAGGCAGCACGGCTATACTAGTGGTCGTGGACTGATTTTCTAAGTCGCTTACAGGCCGGCCCTTCCCTCTGCCTTCGCCACGGCCGACCTGTTGTTCCAGCATGTGTTCCGCTACTTCGGCATCCCAGAAGAAATCGGGAACAACAGGGGCCCCCAGTTCATGTCTCGTGTCTAGGCCAGCTTCATGGAGAAGCTGGGGCCCGGAGGACTGGAGTCACTTCCTCCCGTGGGCAGAGTATGCCCAGAACTCGCTGCGACATTCCACCACCCAGCTAACCCCGTTCCAGTGCGTCTTGGGTTATCAGCCGCCGCTAATCCCCTGGAACGCCGCCACCACTGACTCCCCGGCAGTGGACAAGTGGTTTCGCCGCAGCGAGCAGGTCTGGGAACGCGCCCATCAACAGCTGGTATGGGCCTCCCGCACCGCCAAATGAAAGGAGGACAGAAGCCACGGGACTCACCCCGATTATCAGCCCGGGGACAGGGTGTGGCTTTCAACGAAGAACCTCAAGGCACCTCTCTTGGGCAGCAAACTAGGACCTAAGTATGCCAGGCCTTTCCGGATCCTCAAACGGGTAAACAAGGTCACTTACCGCCTAGACCTCCCCAAACATGGTATTGCCCCCTCATTCCATGTCTCTCTCCTCAAGCCAGTGACATCGGGCCCCTTAGCCACGGCTGTTCCAGAGAATGCCCCGCCGGACCCGTTAGAGATCGAGGGCCACCCAGCTTACCGCGTCCGGGAGATCGTAGACTTCAGAGGCAGGAGAGGGGGACTTGAGTATCTGGTGGATGGGGAGGGTTACGGCCCAGAGGATCAGTGTTGGATCCCATCCCGGGATATCCTGGATGCAAGCTTGCGCGACAACTTCCATGCGGCTCATCCAGAAAGACCGACACCGCGGAGGAGAGGACTGCCTCGGAGGAGTTCGGTTCCCGGAGTGAGCCCTTTGGGGGGGGGCTCTGTTACACCACGGTGAACTTGCGGCCACCGAGCTCAAGTTCGCAGGAATACTGAGCGCCAACACCAGCGCGCCACCCAAGGTTATTTAAGACCTTGTTACTGACAGCGTAGCGCGAAGTAACGCTCAGTTTTCCCGAAATGCGAGTAAGTTACCAAGCTTTCTACTATGCTTCAGACTTTCATGGTTTAAGGACTCTAGCCTCGTTTACGACTTACGATTGCCGGATCTCGTCTTGGATTCTTTCTATTGCTTCGGACTGTGTTCTTTGCGCTTCATGCTTCCCTCGCCTTTCTGTCACTGCTCGGCCCGCGCTTGCCTCCCACCTGGTAACGTAACAGATTCTAGTATTCTGAAGCCTTTCTGCAATCTTTGTGTGTAAATCACTCTGATATTTATATTGAGTGTTTACTGACACATCAAGAGAAAAGTGGTTTGAATGAAGCACGTCCAATCTGGAAGCTAAAATAGTCACAATATAGTGAAATATATGCTGGTGTTCATGTCCATAAGAGAAAACTGAACAACAGCTAGAACAGGTCAGGATTGTGAGGCTTTACCCAGATAACACTAACAATCATGTTTCCGCTTTAGTAGAAATTTAGAGTGGTTAATTTATACCAAAACAGATCATAAGGGTTAATGAATCATTTCTGTTTTGCAGAGGTCAATGTTAGAGTTATGATATAATACATAATTTCAAGCATAAATTAGATACATATATAGATCTTTTATATTGAATAATTTATAAGAGGAAGGGTTTGTGTCTAGGTGTATGGATATGTTTTTATGATTAATCGAGTAGAAGCTGATCCCATAGATGTGCTGGTGGACCAGTGGCCAGATTTTAATGTGCTACTCATCAGACCACAACGGCAAGAGGTATTGCATGAGATAACTTTAGTATAAAATATCAACAAAAACTAGCTACGGTTAAGTTTTTCATATTTAACCTGTTTCTCTCACATACAGAAAGCTGACCTATTCAAGGACTTGTGCGTTTTTACTAAGGATGAACCATCTCTCAGGAGCATACTGAACAGGACAGATGTTATTGACTGGAAGCAGTTCATCTCTCTAAGTATTAATTTGACTTCTTGTTATTGCATTACAAAGGTTTCGTAAAATATTTGGGCACCCAAAATGCTAGTTTTCTAAGTAACTATGGGTCTTTGAACCACAGACAATCACCAGGGGTGGCATGTAACACCCTGTGCTCAATCATGCTGAGATCTTCCGCTTTCATCAATATGGTGTTTCCACCCACAAAACTGCTGCTCACTTGATGTATCTTTATGTTTTGCGCCATTCTGTGTAAACTTAAGACACTATTGAAGACTTGTTGGGCTTATTAGATTAACGCTGACATACTCTATATAAATCCGTTTTATGATGAAACATATTCTAATATCAGCCATCTCTCCATCGTATACTTTATCCTGTTAAAATTCCGACGGCCCACCAGGACGCTGTCTCCATGTTTATAAGCAAATCTATGCTATCTACACAGCTTCTGTGTACACAAAGGTACTCATCTTTGGAAAGCTAAGATTCTTGTGATTCCACTGATATAAACCGCTTTGAGATACAATCACAACAGCAGCTACAATCAATGTCTCTGTCAAACCACCAATGTACAAACAAACATTTAAGAATCTTATAGTAGTAGCCTCATAGTAATCCACTGATCCATAACATCCTGAAAAAAACAGTCTTGTTACACTGGCAAAGGTCCAAACAATCCATTTATGTCAAAATATTTAGTCCACCTTTCAAAAGAGACCAAAACCATGCCTGCACTCCAAATGGTTGAAGAACAGCTTTAATTTTACTTTGGGTATGCCTTGGATAGAAGTTTTAGGCTAATTTTACAGGAGCTTTACGTTATGAGAATATACAGAAAAAAAACGCACTAACAAGATGCTTACAGGTTTGATTATATTTACAGATATCCCCTGTATCGCATTCTTTTCCTGCTGTGAGGGCTAGTAGCTAATTCTTTTGAGTGCTCAAGCGCAATTATTTTACATCATCGACTCAGAGTGCATTGCGCATGTCAGGTAATGGTTAAAATATGTATTAAATATTAAGGATTTTTAAAGTGATGAACGTATTTCACGTGTTTCTAACAACATATTTTAGTAGGAGAGGGTAATTATTCCGTGTCAAGGTATAAGTCTTCATAGTCTGGGTTTCTTTTAAGGGTGTGACCAAAACCCTTAACCAGTATTCATGAGTTGCAAATAGATACCTTACGGTGTTAAATGTAGTCCAACATGTTCACAGGTATAAGGTAGAAAGCGGAATTGATTAATTAATGATGGTGGTATTTATCTGTATCATGAGTTGCTTCATGAATTTGTTGGAAGATCTCAACATGTATGCACACATGCATGTGGCATAGGAGTGGTGAATTAGAGCAACTAATATTGTTCTCCTCCAGTCTAATAAATCAATATAATAATCACTGCAAACAAAAAAATCTGTTTAGGTGTTGACCTGTGCCACACTGAGATGATAAAAAGTGTAGCTCTGAACAGAGGGGTGCCCAATATAAAAAAATGTGCGTGCCTCATGATGACACTCCAAGATCCATCTAACCTTACAACTGAAAGGTAACAGATCTACCATTAGCCTTCTCAGTTTACCGTTGATCTTTAAACTAGTCAGTATTTTAACCTGCAAGTCATTAAACTCAATTTATAATCTGTTCATTCTGGGTTTCACAAATGCAAAAGATTCATTAAGTTTTTTCCAGTTAACGTTTCATAACTAATTAATAATTCTTATCTTTAGGTCAAAATGACGCATCTTAATTTTTTAATCTCTTTCCACACATACGGTGCTGTGAAAAAGTATGTGAAAGACTGATCTCCAGTTATCTGAAGCTTTTTGGTTGCAGTTATTGCTGCTAAAAGTGGCACAACCAGATTTTAAGTGTAAGGGGGCAATTAGTTTTTCATGTGGATGATAGGTAGAGAAAAAGATAACCTTTTTTTCCTTCAATAAAAACTAAATTAATAAACAATGTACTGTGTTCACTCAAGTTGCCTTTGTTTTATGTTGTATTTCGTATGAAGATCTAAATCTGTTTAGTATGAGAGACACAAAAGCAGAAGAAATCAAATACTTTTTCACAGCACTATCATATATACTGTAGCAGTTGAAATAAAATGATACTGTTTCTAAATAAACATTATTTTTTAGTACAACATTTACTAGGTATTGAATCCAACTCTCCTTAACTCGGTAGGTTTCCTTTACAAGTGTCCTCACTTAACGAGTCTCACGTTGCTCTGGTGAATAGCACATGGAAGTTTGGCATGGGTGAATTCAGTGAACGGTACATCAGGGACATGATCATGAATTTCCCTTCGTGTTGTGTGCTGGACTCGGAGGGTCAGCCGGTGTCATGGATATTGACCTATGCTTCCTGTGCGATGGGAATGCTGTACACAATGCCGGAGCACAGACGGAAAGGCTACGCCAAAGCCCTGGTCACCATAATGGCAAAGAAACTGTATTCAGAGGGCTACCCAGTGTACTGCTTCATTGAGGAGGAGAACCAGATGTCCTACAGGGTCTTTACCAGTTTAGGTTTCACTGCAGATCTGTCTTACAGGGCTGCTTGGCTTGATTGCGATTAGGCTTGTAATACTGCGTAATGATTTTGGGACACAAAACATTCCTGTCATTATTGCAAGAATGCAAGTGATTACTGAAATAAATGTCAAATTTGCTGCAATTTGTTTTATAATACGAAATTGCATGAATAGCACAAAAAGCTAATGTTTTAGTGCCAAAGGTAGCCTTAGATTCCTGTTCTTGGCTGACAGGAGTGGAACTTGATGTGGTCTTCTGCTGTTGTAGCCCATCCATCTTAAGGTTTGATGTGTTGAGCAAATCTGGGGCAGGCCTTCTATTAAATTGTAAATAATGTTGTAATGATGATGTATCTGGCCTTGTGAGTGTCTTATAGCAACTCTCCCGGAGGCCTCAAAACAGGATATAGCTGTGGTGGTGTGACGGTGCCTTTTATTTTATTCTCATCATCAATTTCATATTTGACATTTTCTACATAATCAAAAGATTTTCTAACAGTTTACGAGTGTCAGAAGAGGGATTCGCAAGTGGACGTAGAATATTTTCTTTGATTACGTAGTAAGGTTTGCGTCAATGTGGGAATCCTAGTCACCTCAATTGTGCGCCTTTTATTCACATCATCTATTTTATATTTTTTAACATCAAAAGATTTTTTTTAACAGAATACTGAAAACCTAAGGTCTGACCATCCTATTGGAGAAGGGCTATAAAATAGATAAAAATCTTGTATTACATACATATTCATATCAATGTTGAAAATAGCATGTAACACCACATTAACAGAACTGTATTGTTCTGACACATGAAAGGATTAAGTAATCGCCCCAAATTCCAATTTGAATCACAATTTTACTTGTTCCAAACATGAGTTCATACTTACTTACACTCAGAAAGCATGTATTCATCCACCACCTTGTCTTCTTTTGTGCTTTCATTTTGTGACTATAATATATTTTAGTTTACAGAGTATAAGTACGCATTTATTTCTAATATAGGGCTCTGACAAAGTCATAAAGTTAGTTATATGGCTGCACAGTGGTGATATTGGAAGTAGCTACAACAACAGTGTTCTTTCTTATCTGTGACGCACCAGAGAAATGAAGTGGCTGGTGGTTTTGTTCTCACTGAATTTCCAGGACTGTTTACTATATAGACTCTATATGAATAGGGACAACACAGAACTAAGAACTACAAGCAGCAAAATTGGGATCTCTGGACAGTCCTTGGAGATATATATATTTATTTATTTATTTTCTGGTCACAAGTGCAGAATCAAAACAATTGGGATTTTTGTGTGGAAACACCTCTCTTGGAAATCACTTGCTCATTTATCACTTGTAACTGACACACCCACCACGTATAACAACATCCAGGACCCAGACAGTTGCAAACTGTACAAGGGAAACAACTTGCTCATTTAAGCAACTTAATTTGTTTTCATTATTGTATTAGCATAGTTGGTAAGTACAGTTTCATAGTCACTATTCCAGATGCTAGCTAACTCTGAGCAGGTTAAATTGGAATGGGATAGTTAAGACTTCGACTTGGATAATGAGTTGCTACCAAGAAATCTGTAGGGCAGTGGTCACCAAACCTGTTCCTGGAGATCTACCTTCCTGAAGGTTTAGCTCCGACCATAGTTGTGCCCACCTGACCATCTAATCATTGCCTTAAGAAGTTCTTGATCAACTAAAACAGGTTTGTTAGATTTTTGGTTGGAGATTAAACCTGCAGGAAGGAAGAGGGTTCTCATCAATTGGAAGTTACATGCTGCTGCTGAGTATGGCCCCACATGCTGCAGGCTAAAGATCATTGAGATTACTGAGGATGATACCACTTTAAAACCATAAAGATGGCTTTGGACCTCAATTCATATGAACAGTTATGCTATGATGGCCAGGAATACAATTGCTATAATAGCTTTAGGACTGCAATTACCACAAACAATTTTGCACGCAAGCCTCCATCAGTGAACAGTGGAGAAGTTCAACAATACGGACTTCATGTAAAATACTGTAATGTATTTTTTTACTGATTACACAACTGCACTATTTGACCATGTAGTATTAGCACATTTATAGAAGGGATTTATTTATAATCGTATTCTCCAGTGTCACCCAGATAAGGATGAGTTCCCTTTCGAGCCTGGTTCCTCTCATGCTTCCTCATATCGTCTCAGGAGTTTTTTCCTCACCACCTCTGGCTCGCTCATTAGGGACAAATTCATACATTTAAAATTATGTTCTGAATTTATATATTTTTTGTAAAGCTGCTTTGGGACAATGTCCACTGTTAAAAGTGTGATGCAAAAAAAATAAAAATAAAAAAAAATTAAAAATAATAATAATAATAATAATAATAATAGAACTGATCCCTGCTCTACAGGGTGTCCCAGTACACCCTGTAGTTTCACTGATCGAACATTACACATCTGAGTAAGTTTTACATTTTAATGTAAACTTAAATGCAGCACACATTTTTGATACATTTAATACTAAAGAATACTGTTGCACAAATCTGCATTTTTTTTTTTTTGCTATTACCTTTTTAAACTATACAAAAACTGCATATATTTGAAGGTTATTGCTTTAGCTTGTGACAGTCAAAGCATTCTCATAGTAATTTGCGGACAAGAAGACAATAACGGCATGCAAACTAATAACTTGATGGATTAAACGTGTTCATGCAAGTTAATTAATTTCTAAAGCAATGAAAAGGTTATTGCAGTTGCTGTGAAGGCCAGTCAAAGCTGGGCTGTGTGACTTGATTTCTACTGGCAGGTATTCTCCACAAGTTTGATGGTGCCTGTCCAGGGCTGATTCCACACCTTCAATCGGCACTCGTGGGACTATAGGGAAGACATGAAAGTTAACTTGCGTAAACATCAGCAATGTAAATAGTGATTAACATGAAAGGAGAGAGTGTGTGCAGGTGAATTATAATAATACTAACTTACCACTGCAGGATCTGGGTTTTTAAGGGTGGGACACACCTTCTCAACACCACCCTTTCTGCAGGCTGTCCTGACCAGCTCGACAGTGAAAATATAATTCACACCAGAAACAACCTGTGACATGTGACAACATGAAATAAGTGTAGTCAGTGGGTGGGGTAAAATAAACAAGAACCACACCGTTAGAAATACTCATGCAGGAGAAGTCTTTACGTGCATCATGTTTTAAAGCTGTGTGATGTGTGTACGTTTCTTGTGGCTATGTTAAAGCCTTCTTGACGTTTATTGACCATTTTCTAGGCATTAAACTGAAGTTGGAATTGTGAGGCTATTATTCATTATAGCCCAGTTTGTTGTGTAAGCTAAAGCACAGGGTAGATTAGAGACATTATAGTGACAAAAAAAAAAAAAAAAAACCTTTCCTGGAGAAAAACAAATGAATTATTATTTCCCAAGTTCCAGGTAGAGAGGCATTATGTTAGTCCCCCCCGCCCTGCCTCTCTATCTCTGTCTGTTAGTTCATTTAAATTCATTCAAATTAATTTTAATTGTCACATACACAATCATACACAGTACAATGTGTAGTGAAACGATTTTCCATTGTGTAAGGCAGGTATATTGTTCTTACAACTAGTATTAATTGTCAAAACTTGATGCATTATATGAATGACACCCCTGCTGAAAAAGCAAAACAAAACCATAGAAACCATCACAGACATTCTAACGGTTTCCACTACAAATACCATTACAAACCATCAGCTAACCATTAAAACTACTACCATTATTGGTCCTTACTGGTACTGTAGATATGACATGCCATCAACAGAAGGCAACCAATTACCAGAAGAAACCCACAGGGACCATTACAGTTTCCATTAAAACCATTACAATTCCCATTAAAACCATTACAAATTCTATGAGTTTTTATTTAATTTAATTTTTTTTTTTTTTTAGCAGGGACATATGTCATTTTGCACTGATGACTATATTAAAATAGAATATATGTAAAACATATATACAACATCTGGAATTAAACTAGATTGATAGGCAGGCAAACCATAAAATAATGCAGACTACGCAATCTGCAATAGCAGGCCCACTTGTTGACTCCGTCTACAGAGTGTAGGCCTGTGAAACGTTTAATCACCACAAAGAAAGATCACTCCATATTTTGTCGTGATCTTGGTCACTAGTGAAGTATCCTACAGTACCTGAGTCTGTGCCTTGATCACTCTTGAAACCTGACTGACGAACGCGTCGTTGCTCGCTTTGTTATGCTCAGAGACTGCGAACTGCAGGGCATTCTGGACATCTTCCCTGTTTATGTCCACGTCCACCGGGCCTCCGAGAAGTCCAGCACTCGCTAGGGCCAGAAAGACCGCCAGAAGTGGAGCTACAACCTTCATTAACATGTTTGCGTTTAGATCTGAGCTCTCAAGAACAGCCGCTGCGCTGAATATACAGTGGAAATAGACACTGTAAACACCGTTATATAAACAGTGAGCCGATTTAGTGGGCGGGGCGTACGTCATCCAATCACGTGACACTAAGCGAAATGGCGTCAGATTTCCTCAGGTTGAGAAATCAAGAAGTTGAGACACTATCATTCTTTATTTACTGATTTCCCCCCACATTTTAGAATAATAATAGTTATCAAAACTCTGGAATAACACAAATGGGATTATGGGAATTATGTTGTGAATAAAAAAAAATCCCAAATAAATAAAAAAACAAATTAATATTTTAGCATCTTCAAAGTTGACACACTTATTGCTTAGAATTTCCAGAAATGTATTCTTATATATATATATATATATATATATATATATATATATATATATATATATATATATATATATATATATATATATATACACACACACACATATACATATATATTTACATATATATAACATTTTATTCAAACAAGATCATAACCATTACAATTACACTATAAGTATATTGGATTTAAGTAATAAAGAATACAGAGCAGACAAACAAATGAATAGTAAGTTAGCAGAAACGTAACAATTTAAACATTAAACAAGATTTCAAAGTAGCTTACACTTGCAATAATGTATAGGTTTTTTTTTGCCCAGGAAATAAAACTTTAATAATTTGGTGGGTGATGTGTCTCCACTTAGTATGTAATGTTTATATACACTGTAGCAGTAGCACTTTGATTATAAAAATCCAGATTTTTTTTCTATGTCCATATCAGAGCCTTAGTCACACTGTTGTACTATTCATTCACTACCATCACCTCACCTTTCAGCATAACAGTGCATGGCCACATGCCTCAGAAGTAATCTGACAATGTCCCAGTTCTTTAATTAAATAGAAGAACTGGGACATTGTCAGATGACTTATGAGGAAGGACTTAGGAAATAGAATCTATTTCCTAAGTACTCCCCAATAGAACACCTCTAGACTGGAACGCTCTCGATCAGCAGTTACACAAAGTTACTGTTTTTTTGTCATCCTCAAACTGATGCAAGTACTTGATGATATAACTTAGCTGTGTTGAACATTTTGGAAAATTAGAGACAACACCCAGTTCTCCTATTTCCTAAGTACTCCCCAATAGAGCATCTCTAGACTGGAATGCTCTCGAACAGCAGTTACAACAGTATGTCTCAATATGTCTCACCCAATGACTAACTCCTTTGCACAGCTGCAAGAGAATGAGGAAGAAAACAACAGGGCACAATCAACAACCGAGTTAAGATATCATGCTCCTACAGAAAAATAGTGGTCAGTTTTTATTCTGTAGGTTGCTGTTGGGCCCCTAGTCTACTCAGGGTCCTTAAAAATCTGCTACAGACAAATAGTGGTCAGTTTTTCTTCTGTAGGTTGCTATTGGGCCCCTAGTCTAGTCAGAGTCCTTAAAAATCACCTCATATCCGGAGTCTCTCACTCCTTTACTTATCATAGTATAAATCATAGTATTATGGTTGCCATACAAACATATGGTAGTATAGTGGTAGCTCTGTTCTGAGACTTTGTTTTTGTTGCATCAAAGATGAGCTTCATCAGTGTTCTGGCAGTCCATTGTGATATGTGAGTCAGATTAAGTGTATATTAAGTGTATATTCAGCTGCTGCTGTGAATATACAGTGGAAGCAGACACTGTAACAGGTAAACATGTTATATAAACAGAGAGCTCATTTAGTGGGCGGGGTGTGCGCTATTAAATCACATGATATTAAGCGAAATGGTGTCAGCTTTCCTCGGGTTGAGAAATAAAGACACATTCATTCTTTATTTATTTATTTTTCCACATTTTAGAAGAATAATAAAGTCATCAAAACTCTGGAATAACACAAATGGAACTATGGGAATTATGTTGTGATTGAAAAAATCCAAAAATAATTTAGTATTTTAGCATCTTCAAAGTAGACACCCTTTTTGCCTAGAATTTCCAATAATTTATTCTTGGCGTTTTCTCAACCGATTTCTTGAGGAATCTCCCTGAGAAGCTTTTTAAATAGTATTAAAGGAGTTCACACTTATGCTGGACACTTATTGGCTGCATTTCCAAATATTTCGCTCCAAGTTATGGGTTGAAAAAAATGATTTTGTAAATAAAATGTTAGTTTTCTACTGAAAGATAGAAATATAGAGAGATAGAATATGTTGGCACAATTATATTTTTGTCTACAACAACGATTTCAAACAGTTAATCATACACCTTCAGATCAAAAGGTTTGTAAGATATATATATATATATATATATATATATATATATATATATATATATATATATATATATATATACACACATACATACATACATACATACATACATACATACATTTCATGACATCAAATATATAGATTGTTTTACCCAGGAAATAAAACTGTAGCAGTTTGATTATAAAAATCCAGAATTTTTTTCTGTGTCCATATCGGAGCCTTAGCTACATTGTCGTACTATTCATTCACCACCATCACCTCGCCTTTCAGCATAACAGTGCACGGCCACATGCCACAGAAGTCATCTGACAATGTCCCATGTTGAATAAGATTTTTAATTGAAATAAAACACAAGGGCAATAAAATATGTAGAATGAGAACTTATTGAGAATAAGGGAAAGAGCAGAGTCATGCTCTCTTCCTTATAGACAATGTCTCTTAAAAGTGAATTACAGCAAGGCCTAGGGCCTGACCGAAAAGAAGAAGTGCAACACACAGCACACACACCCAAGAGCATGAACTCACTCATACACAGACCCAGAATAATTAGAATAACAAAGTAATGGGTAATGATTATTTTACTAAATCATACTGTACATATGCTAATGACAATGCAGAAAAAGCACACCGGTGATAAATGTCCTCACTCAAAATCAGCTCAGACATACCATAAAAAGCAGAAGTTGGTTTTAAAAAACAAAGCACCTAAAACTGCAAAATCAACAAGTCTCGAGAAATCTGAGGCAAAAATAAGCTGGTTGGAAAAGAATCTAAAAAAATTCAGACAGGACATCACCCAGACATCAGATGTAATGTTATCTGGGCAAACCAGGGGTGTTTCAACTGTGTAAAAAGGGAGCCCCTTTTCAGGGGACTTTCAGATCACTCTGGGATGTCCATCTGTGCGGATGTCGTGTGGTGAGCAGCAATAAAAACTTGCTTTTATTACTCACGGCTCACTATGTTTTTTGTCATCCTCAAACTGATGCAAGTACTTGATGATATAACTTAGCTATGTTGAACTTTTTGGAAAATTAGAGACAACACCCAGTTCTCCTATTTCCTAAGTACTCCCCAATAGAGCATCTCTAGACTGGAATGCTCTCGAACAGCAGTTACAACAGTATGTCTCAATATGTCGCACCCAATGACTAACTCCTTTGCACAGCTGCAAGAGAATGAGGAAGAAAACAACAGGGCACAATCAACAACCGAGTTAAGATATCATGCTCCTACAGAAAAATAGTGGTCAGTTTTTATTCTGTAGGTTGCTGTTGGGCCCCTAGTCTACTCAGGGTCCTTAAAAATCACCTCCTATCCCAAGTCTCTCACTCCTTTACTTATCATAGTATTATAGTTGCCATACAAACATATGGTAATATAGTGGTAGTATGTCTTGAAAGTGGCCTAGCTCTGCTCTTGACTTTTTTTTGTTGCATCACAGATGAGCCTTGTCAGTGTTTTGGCAGTCCATGGTGAAATGTGAGTCAGATTCAGGGTAAGTGAGCCAGCACTGGGCCATTACTAATTTACAATCAGGGCCAGGTCATGTTGAATGTCTTAACTGTTATCAAACTCATGATATGAAGATATTTTACCGCTCATCCGAGAGGTTTTAGCACAGGGGTGTCAAAGTTATTTCCCTGTTTATCCCATTCTACTGCCCTGCGATGGGTTGGCACCCAGTCTTGGTACCTAGGTTTGTGCTTTTTCTGTGCTTTTACCTGCTTAAATATTTTTTTTTTTTGTTCATCGACATATTTTGAAGGTAATATGCATTGTGATAAGTGTTTGTAACAATCCTGACTGGTGGCATTTACTGCAGGCCTCCTGTTTAGATATGATTCTCTCATTTTCTTAGAACCATCGTGTACTTGCTCTTGGTAAACTGGTGCAAACAGGCAGTCTGTATCACTGTCAGCTCCTTTTACATTTACATGACTGGATTGTAATTCTGTGTACCTTTAAGTAATTGTGTAGCAAGTGAAATGTAAATATACCAATATACCTGCTGCATTCTATACTGTTAGACCTCTTGCATTAGGCCGAAGTGCTTGTCTACAGCATGCGTGTTAAACGCAAGGCCCACGGGTCCATATTAACATTTTCACACTATCCAGAATTCACAGCAGATCCGTAGCTTAAACTCCAGTAGGCTACTTCCCTGGCTCTCACCTCCATGTCTCTGCTTATAACGTAGTGGTTTTCAAACAGAAAAATACATCTGGCTAATCCTGTTTCTCATCACAGTAACTAGTACACAATAAAATGCGATTCAACAAAGGAAAGCATTCACAAAAACCTTTTATTATAAGCAATATATTATATTCCCTAATATCACATATACTTTAATAAATTCTGTTACATTTTTTTCCCCCCTGCAAACAACCTTTTCTAATCTCAGAGCCTAGATTATTGGTGTTAGTTGATAGACTATGTTAAAAAAGTACAACATACATATACATGTCCAAAGGCAACATGATGAATAAAGTGCATTTTAAAATATTTTAACCTCTTAAACAAGCTCATCAGTTTTGATTGAAAGTGATCTCTATTAGCAGGTATTCTCAAGCAGCATCATGCTGGACTCCCAAGGCTTACTCCACACTGCAAGTTTGCATTCATGGGGCTTGAGGGAAGTGACAAAGAGGCAGAAGAGTTAGTATGCATAGGCAAACAAATATATATATAATAATAATAAATAGTAAACATATACATGTGCATGAATCAGAGTGTTTTATGTAACTAACCTGTGCAATCGTTGTGTCCGAATTGGTGGCACACACGTTTTCATCTTCTGATTTTTTACAGGAAGTCTTAGCCATCTCGACAGTGAAGATGTACTTCACACCGGCAACAACCTAAAGTAGGCAAAAAAAAACATGAAATCAAAACTAATTTTAGACCACATATCATGTAGACTTTTGCTCGTATAGGATGAGGCCAAATAACACATTCATTCATGTTTAGTAAGTGCTTTATCCTCATCAGGGTTACGGTGGACTCTGGAGCCTATCCATGAAAGATGCAAAACTAGAATACACAATGGATGATACTCTTTCACAATTTGGGGTCATTTTAGAGTAGCCACTGCACATACTGTGAGGTAGGAGAATCCCATAGTACTTGGACGAAACCCACATGTACGTGAACACCCAAAACGCCACACAGACAGTAACCAGAGCTCAGTTTTGAACCTTGATGCTACCTGCTATCAGAATACAACCTCCACTCACCCTTAATGAGACTGCGTATTTAACATTACATGAACTTATAATTGGACCACAGCTGGCCCAAGATTAACAAGCAATAATGCATGATTGGTTGTATTTAGGGCATTTTAGATTTGGCCCAGATACCAAATGGCATAAAAATGTACAGTTGCGCATTTTTTGTCCCACAGTACACTTGCCATGACATAACTGGTATGTGCCTAGTTACGTGCGTTGGGTGTGTCTGGATTATCACACACCCAATGCACATAAAGGGCACGGTTTAGTGAATAAGTGCATGTGTATGAAGATGCATTAGATTTGTATGTGGGGCCATGTTTTTATAGCTTGCTGGGGACCAAATGTCCTCACAATGATAGAAATGTTTGTTTTTAAACAAAAACTACAGGTTTTACTAAAAGAACCAAACTTTAATTTTGTTACTAATGGTAAAGTTGTATGTGTGTGTGTTTAATTCCAATTAGAAATATTACATGCGTCAGCAGAGCTGTGAAGGCAACACAGAGTACAGTACAGAAAAGGATGATTTGTATCACAGTGTGTATCTTTATAAGTTTGAGAAATACAAGTACCAGGTAAGATGTCTTACCTGTGTCTGGGCCCTGATCACATTCACAACCTTACTGGTGTACATGCAGTTACTCTCTGCGTTATACTGAGTGACTGCGAAACGCAGGGCATCCTGGACTTCCGTGTTGTTGATGTCTGTATCCACCGGGCCTCCGACCAAGTCAGCACTCGCCACGGTCAAGAAAACTGCCAAGAGTGGAGCTACAACCTTCACAAACATGATTATCGAACTTCGAGCTAAACCCTGCGGTATTTCAATTCAGTTCTCTTGGGGAACTGTGACTATCTGTAGGCTGAATCTCACTGATAGGGGGAGGAGCGTATCTGGAAAACAAAGTGAAGTAGGCGTGTCTATTACATAAGCATTTCCGCGTTTGGGAGTAACATGATCCTGCATTGTCTTTAAAAATAAATAAAATAACTTTTCTTTTTTCTTTCTTAAATTTTATCATAACAACAGGAACAATAAAAATCCAAGACTTATATAACTGGAATAAAGTTGGTTGGATGTTCGATATCGCGGATATGGGGAAATTAAGGGACCGTCTCTAAAGTTACATACGACATTGTTAAACACGTTTCTAACTTCAATAGCATTTGAAGGGAAAGACGTACAGTCACACAACCAACAGTAAAGTGTCCGACTAGGTGTCAGAAATATTTATTAAAATGAGCTATTAAATGACATTTAAATTTGACATGTATTTGACTACAGAATGGGCCCATACACAAAATATACCATTATTTAAAGCTCAATAGCATTTGAAGGGAATGACTTACAGTCAAACAAACAACTGTAAAGTGTTCGACTAGGTGTCAGGTATGACGCACACCTTTTAGATTTTTTGATATTTAACAAAATAAGCTATTAAATGACATGTAAATTATATATCAATTTCACTACAGATTGGGGTCATACACAAAATAGCCATAATTTAAAGCTCAATAGCATTTGATGGGAATGACGTACAGTCACACAACCAACTGTAAAGTGTTTGACTAGGTGTCAGAAAGGCCTGCATAATAATTGACTGTTGAAATACAGCGTGTTAGATTCTGTCATGTACCTTATAGTCTATATGAAGTGATATATGAAGGACACCGATTTAGCTCAGTGTAGGTAATAGTATGACAGAAGATTTTTAATCTGTTGGTCAAATACTAGGATTATGTCTAATTTATGTCTGTTTATGTTTATGAAATGAATTTAAAGTGTTTAATTTGACCGATCGGTCTCTCTCTTCTTCAAGACGCACATAACAATTCAAGACGTGAGATCCTTGCCCGAACTGAAGAAATGCACCACATGCTGCAAGGACTTCCACTGTTCGTTCTGCAGTTCACCCAACTTCACCGTGTTTCACCCAACAAATCTGAGCAAAGTTAAAACCCATTTAGAGACCCCTTTCAACCACGCAGTTCTCCATGAAGGTAAAGATCGCATGCATTCTCTCGGGAAACACAAACTGAGTTATAATATGTCTATAATATGTCTTGACCATGAAGAACAGCAGGATTTTTGCTTATCTGAAGTGCTGTTCATCTGTGGTGTTCTATTTCCAGAGGTATGCCTAACAATATGATGTATTTGTGCGTGTTCCTGCACTTTCAAACCCTACTGTATATTATACTAGCTATACTACTGTATAGCTACTGACAATAAAAAATAGGCACAGTTCAGCTACGGAAACTACTTGCAAGTAAATTGTAGCTTATAATATTCTATTATAATATTCTATATTCGAGTTTAATAATAGTTTTATCAATCAGTACTACCAGAAATCACAGAGTTATGTGAGATATACAAATATGCATTACAGTGTATATTTTCTTTACGACAAAAATCATAAGCTGTAGTACATTTTGCAGCAATGTAGAAGAAATTTGTAGCATATACAGTAAGACCCCTGTTTTAGTCTGCAGTAAATAACTTATTGCAACACCATTTGTTTACATCATTCTGCACTGTGGCCCACTTTCAACATACTGTACCTTTAACACCTTGAGCAGCTTTTGTGACGTAACACTCAAAGAAACCAGGCTACAGCAGGATTTTCATATTTACTGAAACACACAGTCCTTTCTCCACTCCGATGAACGGTAAATAGGTATTAACTGTAATGATTGTTTAGTCATGTTCCTGAGAGGTGTGTTAAAACCCACCCTGTAATGTTTCATGGTCTATCTATCATGTTAAGAAACACAAGAACAGAAACATCTCATTTTTGTTCTTTATGTTCTATAAAGTGATTGACCTCAATAGCAGTTTGAATGCACAGACGTACTGTACTAAGATCCTGAGGCCTACTGTCATACCATTCATTCGTTGCCATGACCTCACCTTTCAGCATGACCCCCTGTGCACATCCCTATGTCTCAGAGATCTATACACACTTCCCAACAGCAGACAATATCTATTTAGGTTTGTACTATTCCTGTGCTATTCCTTGCTTAAGTATTTATTCATCTTTGGCTAATTTTTTCTCTTTTGACTTGTATTTTGAATCTAAGACACACTGTGATGAGTGTTTGTAGCGATCCTGTCTGGTAGCACTTACCCCAGGCATCTTCTTTAGTTATGATTCTTTCTGATCTACTTACAACCATCTTGTACCACTTGCTAAAGTGGTGCAAACAGTCTGTGTGTATTACTGTCAGGTCTTTTTACAGGTAAATGACTGAATTGTAATTCTGTGTACCTTTTAAGTCACTTTGGACAGAGACGTGTAGCAGGTGACGTGTGCATGAACTTGCTGTGTTCTGTACTGTTAGAACTCTTGTATTAGGCTGAAGAGTTTGTCTACAGTATAAAAATAGGTATGAATACGAACTCAGTAAATAAATCCACAATGCATACTTTGAGCAACATTTTAATAACATCTCCAAATACACTCTGATGAATAATGCACATTTTTAAATGTATCTCTTGAAAGATTCTGGGTTGCAGGACAGTGTGTCAAATCTCTCTTAGCAGGTATTCTCAGTTAAAACCATTCTGTGCAACCAAGGCTGACTCCACACTACCAGGTTGCATTCATGGGGCTTGAGGGAAGTGACAAAGAGGCAGAAGAGTTAGCATGCATAGGCAAACAATTCTCTATAAACAGTACTATAGACATAAATCAGAGAGCTTTGTATAACTAACCTGTGCAATCGCTGGGTCCGAATTGATGGCACACTTGATTTTAGCTTCCTCTTTTTTGCAGGAAGTCTGGGCCATCACAACGGTGAAGTAGTACTTAGAACCAGAAACAACCTAAACGAAAGGAAAAAATTCAATCATCACTAACTTTAAATCACATATAATTCAGACTTTTGCTCGTATAGGCCGAGGCCAAATAACACATTCAATCATCTTCAGTTAGAACTTTATCCTTGTCAGGGTTGTGGTGGTCTCGGAGCCTATCCTGGGACTACGCAAAGCTAGAATACACAATGGACAGAACACCAATATATCACAAGGCATCATGCTCATTTTTAATCATCCACACTTGGGGGGGTTGCGGTTTTAGAACAGCCAAAGCACATACTAGTATGTATGTATGTATTTGGGAGGTAGAAGGAAAACAGATTGTATGAAGGAAACCCACATGGACAGAGGGTGAACATGTAAAACTCCATACAGATAGTGACTTGAGCTCAGGCTTGAACCACAGACAGCAACGCTACTTGCTGTCAGTATACAACCTCAACTTACTCATTGTGAACAATAATTGGACCACTGTTGGTCCAAAATAAAAAGGCAGAAGTGCATGGCTGGTCGTATTTGTAGTATTTTAGGCCCAGATTTGGTCCAGACCCCAAATGCCATAAGAATGTGCAGTTAGGTATTTTTTGTCCTAAAGTACACTTGCCATGGCAAAAACTGACGTCTGATACACGCAAACCTGTATTTAGCCTGAAATCCTTTGCTGTCTGTATTATCACACACCCAACATGCACCAAAGGTATAGCAGAGTGAATAAGTAGGTGTGTATGCGTTGTGTCTGTGTGTATATGCGTGTGGCTATGTTTTTATGTCTTCGTAGGGACTAAATATCCGCATATACTATAGGAATATCTGACAGTTTCGACCGTTTAGGGACATTTGGCTGATCCCAACAAAAACGTCAGCTTTTATTAAAAATAAAATCACCTAAAAGAGCAACAACAACAACAAAAAACACCTAAAAAGGTTTCCATTTGGTTATAGGTTAAGTCTAGACTTAGGCTGGGTGTAGGTATGGCATTAATTAGCTGCATTAATAATTATGTAAATGCAAGCTCTCGGTAAAGTTAAAATATACCAGTAAAATATCTTACCTGCACCTGGGCCTTGATCACCTTAACAACTTTACAGAGGTATATACTGTTACTCTGGTTATTGTACTGTGCAACTGCAAACCGCAGGGCAGCCTTGACTTCTGGGTTTTTTATGTCTGCATCCGCCGGAGCTCCCGAAATCTGAGCGCTCGCCACGGCCAGGAAGACTGCCAAGAGTGCTGCAACCTTCACAAACATGATTACAAAGCGTTGAGCTTAACTTTGTGGTATGAAAGTGCAGTTCTCATGAATATGAGAATATTTATATAATACTGATAGTAATGGGAGGAGCATGTCTGGAAAACAAAGTGAAATGGGTGTGTGTGTGTGTGTGTGTGTGTGTGTGTGTGTGTGTGTGTGTGTTTGCATCAGGATTTAGCATTTAGGTCAAAATGATTAGCAGGCTCTGTTTGGATAAGATAAATGGTCATTATTTTGGCTGAATTTTGGCAACACACCTAAGGGATTAATTCTGCACGTAGGCTGTAAAAAACTGTAAAAGGCATACACCTAATTCTTCAGCAAACCTGTTGCTTAAGCAGTGTGCTTCTCCATATCCAGCCAAGGTCATGGGTAAGAGCAGTAATGCAAATGGATGCTAGTTATACAATACATTCAATTAGTTACTACTTACTTTAAATGTAATTTTTAAAAAATTATTTATCATAGACCGTTGCTTCCTCTTGTAACTAATGGACAAGAAAGCAAAGAGAAATGTAAAGATGATCCAGCTAATTAGATTTAGATTAATTTAAGGTGTGTGGAAATTGGTTTCTCTGTTTAATGATTTGTTACTAAAAACAAAGAAAAGCTCCAGGTTCTCCAGTTTCCTCTTGCCTATCAGAATAATTGCAGTAGGTTACTGAAGATGAATGATTGAACGAAATAGTGGCATTTCATGAATGTCTGGCCTTATGTTCTACTTGTCAGGGTGAGATGTAGTACATGTTGGTGCAAGTATAACCAATGTGCAGCATATCAGACCTCTATTTTAGTGGTAAATAACTTATCACAATGCCATGTATTCTGCACTGTGACGCACATTCAACAGACCTTTAATACCTTAAGCAGCTTTTTTTGTGATGCAAGACTCACCGAAACCAGACTTAAGCAGGATATTCATGTTTACTGAAGCATACTTTCCCCACCCCAATGTAATAATTGATTATATATTAACTATAAAAAAATTGGTTAGCTTTATTAAGTGTTTTGAAACCTGTCCTGTAATGTTTCACGGTCTTATCAATCACACTAGGAAACACAAGAAAAGAAAATGTTTATTTTGCATGATAAAAAATGACAATGACGTGCTTTACTCTTATTTTTACTTGCCATTTCATCATCACTGAAGTCTTTGGCAAACAGATACACGTCAAGCGTCTGCACTGTATTGCATAATGTGGGTAGATATTTCCAATGGGAGACATAGTCAAGTGTATTCTTTAAACACTATTCAATTGAATAAGGTGCAATACACTATGATAGGGCCAACAAATGTGGACTTGAGATCCTAGAGTAAGAAATCTTGTTTGGGCCAAAAATCTCAGAAATTGCTTTGTCAGTATTTTTTCCCCAGACCTCTTCCAACAAAAACAGTTTTAATGCTTAAAATTAAGTAAATATAAATATATAGAAAATTATGACTAGTGGATCAAAAGTTTTAAAAAATTAGACAGGTTTAAAACCCAGAGATTGTAATCGGTTTAATCAAAACTTTCCGCTCTGCTCATAGAGTCTGTCTGTGCCCCCCTATTATGCTACCTAATCAGAATTTTGGCCTTGGTAAGTACATTGGATCGGTAAATAATACGAGTCACTCTGACCGGACATCATACCCTCTCTGGACCAAACATTTCTTTCTAACCTCATCCTTTATAAATATGTCTATACTATTGACTAAAACACAATTACATCATAGAATAACATAATTTACTAACATAATTGATTAACAGGACTAAAATGCTAATGTACCAATTGATTATGACTGTTATTTTTTGAATAACATGTCTAATGTCTCTAAAGTGAGACATCACTTATGGTTGCAGGTTTTCAGTTATAGGTCATCAACCTTATTTAAATATTAAGTTTAGCAGGATTGAAACACACACTCACACACACACACACACACACACACACACACACACACACACACACACACATTCTGTAGAGTTAATTCGTTTAAATAAAATTTGAGTTGGCATCATTTTGTCTGCTAACATTGCTGACCAACACTGCTGACAACAATAACAACAACGACAATTGTTCTTATTTTCCTGCATATCCCATAATCCAGTGCTTTAGCTAGCCTGTAAAAAAATGGCAGCGGAAAACAATGGCAAGCGAGGACTTTATGACGAAAGGACAAGAATAAAAAAGGTTTAAAAATACTATTTCACTTAAGGTTTTATTTCTGGTTAGAAATGATTGGTGTAGTCACAGAATAATCACTCCCCAATTTCACTTTAGCTAATGGACTAGTATCCGTTAGCGGTAACCTAGCAACGTAGTGACGTACGCGGATATAGAGGCGCTGTCTTATCAGGTAACTGAGGTAACATATAGGCAGCATAGGGCTCCCTGTTTGGGACACAGCCTATAGGTCTACGTTTACGCCAATCCAAAAAGCACTTCCGCGTTGAAGCTTCCCATGATGCATCAGCGGAGGAAATTCAATTCAAACACTTGGAGAAATGGGCGAGGAGGGACTCGGAAAAGAAGTGGAAGTAAATAAAATCATGACTGTTATCACAAAGGTGGAGTGTGTAGTCGACAGTCGCGGTGAAATTCAGGAGGAACGGTGTGATGGACAGACCAGAGGAGCTGCGAGGGAACAGGCCACAGAAGGAGAGACTGAGAAGTCGAGCGGGCTGTGTCCGATTGTCCCAGCTAACACTTCTGCTGCGAATAAGGACGTGTTTAAACCATTAAACGGAGAAGAAGCGAAGGAAAATAGAGATAGCACCGTAGCACCAGAGAACCAGCAGCACAACAGTAAGCTATGATTTATCTATCTTATCTTATCTGCTCTGTATTTAGCGTTACTCAACTTCTATTTAGTCCAGTGTCACGTGGGCCGGACAACAAAAACAAAACAATTTACCAGACTAACACCACTTCAACTTTTTATCAGTTCCCTTTTAAATGTTTTCATTTGTCTGAGAAGTGTATTCTGGATGCACAGATGTTTTCAACATACATCACATGAACACAAACAGATGAACACGCTGTCATTCATTACCAAGAAAACAGATTTTCCTAAATATGGATTTGTTTTGAACATTTCCACATTTTATTTTAGATTTACAAACTGGAAATGAAATGGACTTTATTGGGATTATGCACGGTGGATTAGCGGTTAGCACTAGTCTGCCTCGCAACTCCAGGGCTGGGGGTTCGAGTGGTCTTCAGGGTTTTCCTCCGGGGGCTTCGGTTTCCTCCTCCAGTCCAAAGACACGCATTGTAGGCTGATTGGCATTTCCAAATTGTCCATAGTGTGAACCCAGATAGCGTCCGGATGTGGGCCACATGATGCGGCACTGCTGCTCTTCTTTTGGCCCGGACAAAATGAATATGAGCCTGTAGTGGCCCACGTGTAAAATCGCAAATATGGCCCAAATATCCCAAATCACAAGTGGACTGTTTTAGGCAAAGATGCGGTGCTTACTGCAATGTGTAATCTGGATGTGGCCCATGTGGTAAATAGCGAATACGGCCCAAATATCACAACAAATGTGGGCCACCTTTGGCAAAAATGTGGCACATGCGGCATTGCTATGGCTTGCTTGTGGCCCAAATCTGTCAAACAGGAGCAGACCGTCCAAGTGCCGTAATTCCACGCGGTATGTGCGCCGGATCTGGGAATTGGGAATGTGTGTGTGTAATGGGTTGGCACCCCGTCCAGTTTCTTCCCCACCTTGTGCCTATCCCGAGTTCCATGGGATAGGCTCCAGGCTCCCTTGGAGTAGGATGGATGGGTGGAATCTCAGTGTTTTTGAGAACACTTTCTTTATTATTTGGATACGTTCTTCTCACATTTCAGTAGCTTTAAAACAGTCTCTGGGTAAACGAAAGACGATACCAGGATAAGGAAGCGTCTCTCATTTTCTTCCCATTCAAAAAGCAATAGCTACTTTTAAGCAACAACAGAAACACTGTGTAGATCTTAAACTAAATTACAGAAAATTGTGACTTGAAGGTTTCCTACCTGGACACATGACCGGACAGCAGGAGTCTGACTATAGCCGAGTGTGCGGTGATGACGACGAGGAGATTGCTAGGAGGGCCCGAGTGGAGGGCCGCGTAGACGTGGTATTTCCAGGCAGCGTGACGCAGGATGGCTGTTGCAGATTCGTCTGTGAGCTTTTCAAGTGTGTCCTGTACCAGAGACAACAGCTGCCCATGACCTATGACCAGATGGTCTTCTTCCAAAAGCAGCAGCTCACAACCACACAGGTGAGACAGACAGACAGAGGACACATCAAAAACGTAACGAATAAGCTAAACAGTGCTGTAGTACAGGTTTATTCAATTGTAATTATAATTATGAGAATCGTTACATGGACATTTGGTGGATGTCATTACAAGAGCATGTTGTGTAAAATCCGTTCAGCAGGACTAACTGTAATCAAGCCTGGCTTGACTGGTTGTTTTCAATCAACTAAATCTCATTTTTTATTACTAACAGGACATTTAGTTTTTACATACATGTGATATAGTGCTCAGTAACTTCTTTTCCCCCTTACATAAATGAAATAATAATCAGGTTCACATTTGTATAATCTGTCATTAGACAATTTTTTTCCCTGTAGATTTGAAACCAAATGTGGCACGAAATCAGAAAAGAGTGAATGCTCAGAATTGTTTCCAGTAGTGTCTGCTTAATGCTTGCCTACACAATGTGTGTGTGTGTGTATGTGTATATATGTGTGTGTGTGTATATATATATATATATATATATATATATATATATATATATATATATATATATATATATATATATATATATAAAAATGTGTGTATTCATCTAAAAACAAAGGAACTAACCAGCTTTGTGCTGCATTTTTCATTCATTCACCATTCATTCTGGTCATGGTTGTGAGCAGTATCAGTAATATTGTTATATTGTGAAGGCAGTTATTGTAATGGCCAAATATGACAAACTACAACATACTGTGTAATAAATAGAATGATAGTAGTCATATCCATTGGGAGTTTTAGCTAGTCAGAGGATATCGGGCAGAATTGGCTTGCTTGCCTTTAAATGTTCTGATATCTTGGATATTTATATACAGTATACATGCTCGCAGATGTCTGTGTAAAGCACATGATTACTACTCTCTGCCCATAGCTGGAGGAAGGAGCAGTTAGAAAATCCATCAAGCCATCAGGAGACTCAACTTGGCAGCGGTGCCAGCGAACACTGCGAGAGCTGGATGAGGTGCTGGGCCACCTGGAGGTGCTTTTCTCCCTCAGTTACGTCCCCCGCGTGCTCTTCATGCTGGGAAGCTCCGGGATTCTTCCCACGGAGTTGTACGAGATCAACATGGAGGCTTTAGTGCAGGGAGGAAGTGACAGGAGTTTGAGAACTTCCCTGTGTTTGAGGCGTCTGTTTCGCACCCTTTTCGTGGCGGATTTGCTTTCTGACGTTAAGCCGGTGCGCATCATGGGCACCACAGTCATGGCGCTCGCCCACCGGGACTGCGGTGTAGAATGGTTCAAGCCGAAAGTCGACTTCAGAGTTCCAACAAGGGTAAAGAGGCAGGTGATATCGTTAGCCAGTGGCGCTACTGGAAGTGGCCAGAGAAAAGCAGACACTAGAGACTGGGATGACTATATATGGTTTCAAACACCTGTGACTGTCAAGGGTTTCTGTAAATGACAATCCTAAAGGCAGGTAAACGCATGGTGCTGAAATTTCAGGGATTGATAGATTGTGTCACAAAATGGAAACCTTGAATTTGAGTTAGTTTTATGTTTCATTCATGGATTTTTTTTTAAATTAGTATTATTTTTTTTAAATGAAATTCACATATGACGATTGGTAGGCAGTTACTGTCAATGTCATTGATGTGCTTCTCTTTCAGAAATCTAGTCACATTTTATTATGGAGCAACAAAGAAACTTTATTTTGACACACAGAATACATTTAACACGTCTTATCACACCAGGAACACAGTCGAATTTGTGTGATCAACAGAAGAACAAGTCTAAATTATTTGAATACCCGAAGTTTTACTTTTACACCACGTAGTTATATTTTATAAATGGTGACATGATACACAACTATTCTATTAAAATGTTTCATGACAAACTATAAACTGTCTGACTATCATTTCTTTTTAGTTTGTGAATATGAATTAAGTAGTAATTTCCCATTTCAATGAATGAAGAATAAAAAAAAAAAAAAAAAAAGCAGCTTTCCAAAAAACAAGAACGGTTTTGTAGTGTGGATTAATTGGCAGATGATTTTTGCGTGAAGTTGTTTAAAGGCAGTGTTAACGAACTTCCGTAGCCTTGCTAGTTACAATCTGTAAGGGAATAGCCCTCATGAATTATTTAGCCTTCTTGCTCTCTACTTTCTTCACAAATTGCAGCAAGTCTTGAGCGAGCAGTTCTGGTTCCTCAAAGGCTGCGAAGTGCCCTCCTCTGGGCATGTAGGAGTAAGAGCGAATATCTCTGAACCTTGAGCTGGCCCAGACCCAGGGACAATGCATCAGCTCATGGGGAAACGCTGCCAGTCCAGTGGGTACGTAAATTTTCGTTCTGGGGGACAAAACGCAGACATGGGTCAAGTTTTTAAAGATTTGCTGAGTAGGACAAGCCAAGCAAAAGAATGCATAACAAGCATGTATATCCCCTTCATACTTTACCCCCAATTTGTATTGTGGCTAAATATTATTTTGCCATTTTGGTGTGGAAGGTTTTCAACTTACAAATTGTCCACTCTTTTCGTAAAATTTTTGCCCATATTCTCTTTGTAGAAGCGCATCGATGGGGTGATTGAGCCTGTAGTCCAGTAGATCATGATGATGGTGAGGAGATCATTCAGACTGAACTTCCTATAGCAGGACAAAGGTTCAGCACTAACACAATAAAACTGTACTAATTTATTTATGGCTGCACAAGATGGACAAACACAATGTGATATTAGGTATCACAATGATATGACAAAATATATAAACAATTATTTTCTAGCGTTAATGTAAATGATGTATTCACTTATCAGTCCTGAGACTTAAAATGTGCCATTATGAGTGTCTATTTATTATTATTTTTTAATCTTCAAAATCCAGTTGATGGTATAAAGTAATTGCCTTGTACACCCTGTGTAGTGCATGTCATTTTCACCAAAAAAAGTGTCTTTGCATTCTTATGTTGAGCAAGATAAGTATAACTTATTTAAAAAGCTACTACTTGACATTTCTCAAAAACCCAGAGCTGCTTTGGTCGTCTCATTTAAAAGTGAAGTGCCTTCGCTTTTAGTCCCAATTCCTCCTCACTTACCTTCTTGCTCCTCTTGTGATGATAAAGGTTCATGAATTATTTACACTGTCCAGCCTACTATATTGCAAAATACAGTATTTCAATGCTTGAAGTGGCCTCTAGTGGTAGGCCTGTGTACCATGTGAAACCATGTGTTTTAGATGACTGCATGTGTAAAATTTTGGGGGGAAAAATTTAATAAATACATGCCTGAAAAATAAATAATGCCCCCCCCTCCCCCTTTAAATGGTGAATAAGGCGTTGAGATTGAATATGCTCGTATGTAGTCAGAGTATACTAATAGACTAATCTTTTCAGTGTGTTCATGGTGTATACTCATGTTTAAAATACGTAAATAAAATCTTTACCTCTCTAATCCACCATCCTCAAGGTCCCTGTTCTTATAATCGGTCCAGGTGCTGAACTTCTCCAAGATATAGGCAGCCAAACCAACTGGAGAATCATTCAGCGCACAGCCTGTCAGAGGAGACAAACTCCACCAAATTAGCGTTCAAAAGAATAGTGTGGGACATTAACCAACTCTATAACTTGCCAAATCCTCAGCTTTAACCTTTGCACGTCGTTCAAACAATCCAATGTTGCAAACTTTAAATGACGCACATCCAAGCTCTGTGATACTGGTATGTTTGTTTAGACCTGCTCTTTTTGTGGGTCACAGGCTTTACAGAATTAACTGTAATAAAAGTCACAGTAGGATACCTGCAGTATCAGGTTTGGTAGCTTGGATGTGCAGGTAACCAGATTCTTTCAGTAGTTCATACACGTTCTTCTGCATGTAAGGATAGATGCGGCGCACGTCTTCTCTGGTGAAGCCTACCAAGAAGGGCAGGTAGCGGCCGATGATGAGAGACAGGACGGTCGTAATGCTTCCTGCTCTGGCATTGATCATGTTAACATGCAAGCCGTTAACGCACCTTTTGTAAAAGAGATGAAGGGGGGGCAAAAAAAGCATATAAAAATGTCAGTAATAAAGACCCACCTCTTCCATGAATACCTAACTATCCCCTAAAACGCCAACCCCACATTATCCTAAAGAACAAACCTCCTCTGGCACTTACACCTTTACTCTGTGCACTTTGCTTTTCTAGAACTCAAAAGATCTTATATGGTAGCACTACTTGTATTGTTCACTGCTTGATATACCGCTTTGTTTGTATTTCCTCATTTGTAAGTCGCTTTGGATAAAAGCGTCTGCTAAATGAATAAATGTAATAAAAAGCTATTTATATAGCATTATTAATTAACAAGGTCTCGAGGTGATTTATGCAAGAGAACAAAGTAAACGCAATAGTGAACAAAAAATTTGAATAATGAGTTTCTAAGAGTAAATAATGAATTTCTAATGAGGATTTAATAGTGGATAAAATCTTTTGGAAGGCTGATCCCCAAATTCCCACCTGTCCTTTGGTTTACATTTTAGGTACTGATTAAAAAAAATTAAATAAAATCATGTCTTGTGACAGCAGGATGCAGGCTATAAGACAAGCTACGACATGAAATAATGTGTGTGTATGTGTGTGCGCTTCAATACAATGCATCATAATATCTTACTCAGGTTTCATCTGGGCCATGTTGGAGGTGATTAGTGCTCCCCAGTCTCCTCCTTGAAGGTAATACTCACTGAACTCCAGTCTTTCCATGAGTTTGTGGAAAACACGGGCAGCATCCATGGTATTAAATCCTGTGGTATTGAAAATGGTGAGAGGGGGATTATAAAAGTGAGGTTCCCAATTTGTATGTTCATAGATTCAGGATTTCCTTTTATGAAGTGTAGGTGTTCCTGATCCTTTTTGTGCTTATTTTCTAGCAATTTATTATTTCATATGGAAAAATATTGCCTTGTTTAATGTTTGCTTATGGCAAAGTCTAATAATATGTTTTATATACGTTCCTCTACGGGTTCCTTTTCAAATAAAGGGTTCTTACTTTCCAAAAAGAGATACTGGTTACCTAGTTTGGATCCCTTTCTGACAAGAAAACAATAGTACTACATGGAATATTTACAATCATAAAGGGCTCTACAGTTTACCTGTTTTCTTTTAACATTTAAGGTCACTTTGCAGTGGTTGAGGACTAAAGTACAGCGAGAACAATATTGTTTTCATGTGGGATTTGTAATAAGCGCACGTGTAAAATCTTTCTAGTCTTACCCTGTACATGTGGGGCTTCAGAGTACCCATAGCCTGGGATGGAGGGGCAGATGACCTCAAAGACAACATCTCCTTCAGTTTTAGTGAGCATGGGCAAGATCCTGTAGAACTCGAAGAAGGAACCAGGCCAGCCGTGCACCATCATGAGAGGAAGAACTTTCTGCCCAACACACTGGACGGGCTTCACGTGAATGAAATGCACATCTATACCTAAAGTGATAAATGTGGAGTTCATGGTCAAGAGCCTTTTATCAAAAATAATTCATTCACTGAAGGAAAAAAAACAACAACAACCCAAACTTTTCAGTGACAGTGTATATATTATCTCACCCTCAATGTTAGTTTTGAAGTGTGGGTACTTGTTGAGCACCTTAACCTGTTTTTCCCAGTTAAATTCGTGCCTCCAGTATGAAGCGACTTTTTGGAGATAGGCGGAGTTAAAGCCATACTGAAATCTGCAGTCTTGCAAACCATCTGTGTATCGTGTCTGGTCAATGCGCCGGTAAAGATCCTGAAGTCATGGAAGAGAAACATAACATGATTAACTGAAGTGGAATATAATTTTTTTTTCAAAATGTTGGAAAGTCTGAAAAGCTGTCTGTATCAGGGGTGTATAGAAATCAAATAATTGTTAAAGTTCTTTATATGTTCTTCTACCTCTATCATTTCTTTGGAGGTCTCCACAACAAATGGCCGTATTGTTCTGTCCTCGGTTAGGGGCTTCTCTCCTACCCTCCACCATCCGTCTCCAACTGGGATCTTCTTTGCCTTTTCCCTCCATGCTAGGTAGAATAAAAGACCTCCAATTCCAGCAGAAGAGAGGGCCAGGACATAACGTTGGTGAAGGTCAAGGCTGGAGATGGCCTGCCTACAAAAGATGACGGGATAATGGCAAGAAGGCAACAAAAATGTTAAAGTATTTAACGGCAAAGTTGGAAGAAACTTAAATTTCTTAAATATCTAGTTGTGTATCATCATGTATTGATGTAAGCTGTAGTATTATCATTATGTATGATAAGTACTTACTAAAAAGTCCCTAGTTTATATATATATATATATATATATATATATATATATATATATATATATATATATATATATATATATATATATATATAAAGAACCATCTTATTATTTCTCCTAGTTACTTGTGGACTTTTAAGTGAAGGAAAAGGCAAATGGACATATACTGAAAAAATACATATATCTAGGTACTTATGTGTGACAGGAATTACTGTCTCTATAGTACAAAACCCTAAAATGATGATAAACTAAGCTACATACTGGAGCATGTACAAAGCTACTTAAGCTAAGCTACAAAAAATACTTGTTGGAGCTTGTATTAATTTATCTACCAGATTGCAAATACTATCGACTGGAAAAGTGTTTTGAATTGAAAACCACCAGGAAGAACGGAATAATAGCTATAAATATTCTGCACGAAGAAGAGAATGGACAGATCATGGGATGTTTAATTAATGCAGCGCGATGTGCGCGTGTATACGGGGTTTTACGGTAACCACGAGGCGCTTGAGGAAAACGTCCAGAACTCTTAATAGTTTTTGTGTGTAGTTTTATTCACATAAAAAAAGGATAGTTTTCCCGAAAGAACATGCAAAACAGATTGTACGTACAGCAATTAATAAGTGTGCATGTGAAAATTAGCGTCTAGTTCTAAAAAAACAAAAAACAAACAAACGAGCGGTTACTTTTCCAGGCAGCGCCTAGTTGTTACCGTATGACCTTGTATACACGCGCATTCGCATTGAACAGTATTCGCTATGTGAGCGTTAGGAATCTAAGTAAACTTGTCTCCTACTCACTGAATATTTTCGATAGCCTGCATGATTTTCCTCTCAGACACTGTTGCTCTTGTAATACACGTGTATTAGAGAGAAATCTTCCCTGTCCTGTCGGCTGTAAGTGTAATAGTGACGGAGGAGTCACAATAGGATTTGAAAAGAGTACAAAGTCCCACTACGGTTTAACAAGCAGCTCTTCCTAAAACCACAATGACGCTTAGTGGTTAAATGCGTTTCCGTGACCTCCTACAAAACCAAAGCACCGTAACGTTCTACAAACAGTATTTACGAGTATAAAGGAAAAACGTTGTTATATTTATTTACATTTAAAACTGGCAAAGAAATATCGATCGACGATATAAAACGTTAAGCATTTAAGTAGGCTATAATGCATTTGGTTGATTTCACAGAGGAAGTCTCAGACACCAAAATATTAATATTTTACTTCCTCTCAATGCTGAAGTAATCTAAATTCATGAAGTAATCTAAAATCTAAATCATTTCAGATCCAAAACCAACTCAAATCATACAACAGTATATGAATACAATAAAGATAAATTAATTTATCAGTGGACGTGTCAATAAATAGAATTGTTCCAAGAGGCACTTTTTAATCCATTATTAAATGGACATTTCAAATTGGTAGACAATCAAAGCCCCTTATAATTATTCTATCAATGTTGGGTGGGCATTAAGACTCACTCTAGTGATGTGATTCGATTCTTTTTTCTGTACCTATAAGTGAACCGATCTGTTAGAGTCGATTCATTCGATTCACTGCTGGGGTCGGGGGAAGAAAACGAACGAATGCAAAGACTGAGTTAAATCAAGTTTATTATTTAACCAGACAGAATGTAATCTAACACACTTGATGGTGTAGATATCTGTTTTAACAATTATCAGGACAGACTAATGAGTCTTATGGACCAGTGAGGAAAAGGCAACTCTTTTTATGTTAAGGGCAGGTTGACTAAAAATTACCTTGATTTAATTCATAAATATTTGACATTTTCCATGAAGATTATAGAGACTTTTTTTGGTAGCAGTAACGAATTTGATCCGGATTTAAACTTGTGAACTTTCATTTAAGACCACTGAGGACCTCCAGTGGTTTGTGAAGCACGTTACAGTGGCGAGGATCCCGCTAAGAGAATTAGGAGTTTTGAAGCTGTTAACAGTAACCACACATAACAACAACAATTCAATAATACTGATGTCCACAACAACAACATGTATTATTATTATTATTATTATTATTATTATTATTATTATTATTATTATTATTATTATTATTTTCACCATCAATTCGATTATTATTATTATTATTATTATTATTATTGTTATTGTTGTCACCATCACCATTATTGTTGTTGTTGTTATTGTCATCATCCTCATCATCATCATTATTGCCTTCATCATAATCACTATTACTATAATAAAAACAATAATAATAATTTATATTATTATTATTGCCTTCATCATTACAATCACTATTACTATAATAATAATAATAATAATAATAATAATAATAACAATAATAATAACAACAATAATAATAATAATAATAATAATTATTATTATTATTGTTACTATTATTTCTATTGCCTTCGTCATCATCATAATCACTTTTATTATTTTTATTTTCATCATCATCATCATCATCATAAGTGTTATTACTTTTGTTGTAGTTATTGTTCTTGTCATTATTATTATTATTATTATTATTATTATTATTATTATTATTATTGGTTGTTGTTGTTTATTTTACTATCAAGGGGTCCCAACCTGCAAAAAACAAAAACAAAAACAAAACAAAACAAAAAACGAGACCCCTTGGTTTAGGTCTTAAAATACTGAATCTCATCCCGCATCCTAATTGAACATATAGTGCACTATGTAGTGCATAGTGTTCACGGTTGCTACCCTACCATATCACGACGCTCACGGGGCTGCAACCTAACCCCTAATCCACAACCGTGATCGGAGGTGCACCCCAAACCGTCCAATCAGAATATCACTTCCTGGCCTGACGCGACCAATCAGGTCAGGCACGCGACGCACGCTACACACGGCACAAGCAAGGCAGGTTGCGCACGCGCGCACAGGGGCTTGCTTCACTATATTTTGACAGCTTTCTCCAGCGAGGAGGCATCTCGCTCAGGAGCGCTTTCACTTTCTCTTGAGTTTCCGCGCACACTCGCTGTGAGCCTGGGGTTGTCTCACTCCAAACCTTTTAACCAGAAGCCCCTGCAGCACGGCACCATGAGCAAAAAGAAAAAGGAGTGGAGAACGGAGAAAGGTGAGCGAGCGTCTTCTGGGTTCCGCACACTTCAGGCTAGCTAACGCGCTGCTGCTGCACCTGAGAGCGTGAGCACGGCTGGCTACCAGTTTCATCTCTCTCTCTCTCTCTCTTTCTCTTTCGCTCACACACACACTCACACGCGTCTCAGGAATTCACCATTACGGCTGTTAACGTGTATGCAGGTGTGGAGACTGTGTTAGGAAAAGCCTGACATCTGCTAGCTCATTATATGGACAGGTGGACAGCTGTCACACACTCCATTTAACCTTCTCTGTTTACCTGTAAGACTGGTTTACTCCATTAATGACACTGACCGGATGCTTCTCCTGCTGAGAAATGTGTGGTCGAGGAAATAAAGCACATTTGTGTTTGGGAGAAGTGTTGTTTTGTTGTTTACTGCTCGTGCTTACAACTTGCTGTAAATAGGTTAAATTGAGTAATCACTGATAACAGAAGAGATTTATGTGATGAAGAGTCACCATCATCATCATTATCATTATCCTGCTCCCAACACACCTGATCCAACTAATCAGTTAATTGAGGAGAGGAGTGAGAACACTGTCCTGAGCTCCAGGGGTTGGGAACCTGCTTCTGTTGCACTTCTCTTCTTCACTTTTATTTACTTTCTTTTCTTCTTGTATTGAAGTGCTCTGTTTAATTGAGAAGTTGTGAATATCCCCAATTTCCACAGTTAAAAAAAAAATCTCATTACTTTCTTTCTGTATGTTATATTTTCTTCTCCTCCCTCCTCCCTCTCCCTCCTCCCTCTCCCTCCTCCCTCTCCCTCCTCCCTCTCCCTCCTCCCTCTCCCTCCTCCCTCCCTCCTCCCTCCCTCCTCCCCCTCCCCCTCCCTCCCCCCTCCCTCTCCCTCCCCCTCCCTCCCCCCTCCCTCTCCCTCCCCCTCCCTCCCCCCTCCCCCTCCCTCTCCCCCTCCCTCTCCTTCCCCTCCCCCCCCCTCCCTCCCTCCTTCCTGTACTTTAATTGTCTATCAGTGAGCAGGTGGAATATAAAAGACCAGCACAACACCGTTAACACTGGCGTAAATGTTGAAGCTTTAAAACTTTCTCTTTGAGCAGAGTGTATACATGAGGAGGTGAGAGAAAGGGACAGATTACTAAAGTGCTGCTGCATCAGTCGCACATCAGGGGCTTGAGTTGAAACTCGATGTGAGCAGATGTATATAAAATGTGTGTAAATGTTCTGTGAGGAGTTGTTTGTTTGTTTGTTTGTTTGTTTGTTTGTTTACCATTATGGAAGCAGTCTCCAGTGTCAGCGCTCTGAGACCTTCAAAGGTAAAGCTGTACACTTTCAGTTTTCAGAAACAGGAAAGTCTTTAGGACGGAGACGTTGTTGTTTCTGTGGTATGTGACCAAGCTGCATTTTGTTTCTTAGTTACCTTGATGGAGAGGCTGGTATGAGGCCAATTGTTTTATTGCTATAGCTGTGAACTTACTTGTTTTGCTGTTAACATCATATGTAACTAAATGACTTTTCTCCCAAACTATGTCTTGGCTAATTCCTACCCACCAGCTCTCTCGGGTCTCTCCTGTCATACAACACCTGTACTCCAGTTTCGTCCCCCAGTCCAAAGACATGCATTGTAGGCTGATTGGCATCTCTAAATGAGTGTGTGTGGTTGTGCCATGCGATGCGATGGGAAGACACCCCGTCCAGGGTGTCCCCTACCTTGTTCCCTGAGTCCCCTGGGATAGACTCCAGGCTTTTCGTGACCCTGCGTTGGATAAGCGGTACGGAAAATGGATGGATGGATGCTTTATATTTTAAGTTTCCCTGACAGACACAAAAGAAAGGAAGACCCTGATCGGACATGCATATGCTATAAAACACATGACGCAATTGAGAGATGACTGGTGTGTGGGTAAAATGTCCTCATCTATTCATCAGCTGTTCTCAGCTGTCAATTCAAACGACCGCAGTCGTTCTCCATAAAAGTTTGGATTTTTTTTGTTTCCTCTTATTGGAGGCTGATGGTTTTGACTTTCCTCTGAAAAGAAATAATTTCCAGAATTTTGCAGTTAATGATTGTCCACATATAAACAAGTAGTTTTAACCTATAGGCTTTCTCGTGTCCTGAGATGGGTTGGCACCCCGTCCAGGATGTCCCCCGGCTTGTGTCCTCAGCCCGCTGGGATAGGCTCAAGGTAAACGGTCTGCACTTATATAGCGCTGTTATTGAAAGTGCTTTACACTGTCTCATTCACCCTTTCACACACACTATATGGAGTCATGTGGGCTGAGAATCGAACCGCCAACCCTACGAGTAATGGACAACCCGCTCTACCACCTGAGCCACAGTCGCCCCTATAAATCTCCCCCATGATCCTGTGTAGGGGAAGTGGTACAGAAAATGGATGGATGGATGGGATTTTCTTTTGTGAAATATCGCATGAATCACAAGGAGTTGTTATCCTGTCACTGTGGTAATATTTAATATCTAACTAGACGTGCTACCAGCTCTGTCACTCTGCAGCTGCATCTGTTTGAAATGCATTGAGGCCAGTTCTGTCCTGTTTATACAACACTTTTCAATGCAGGGATGATGAAGTCAAAATTGCTGTTTGTTCTGCGATGTCATTTCCTCATCTCACTGCTGGTATCTTCCTATTTAAAAAAAAAAAAAAAAAAAAAAATAATAATCTATTTGTTTATTTGAATAAATATATATCTACAGTCCTGAATTATCCGTATCCTGCGGTAAAAAAGGTTCCAAAAAAATCTATTTGTAGTTAATGTAATGTTTAATTGACGTAAAGACATTCTGTTTATAAAAAATAAAAGCGTGAGAGTTACTTGCACCTTGCGTTTAGTACTCTGTGCAGCCTTGCCTTTGCCAACACAACAGCACTGAATCTTCTCCCATCATGCTTGGTTTGAGGAGATTGGAGAATTACAGAGTGAAGAATCTGAAAACAGTCAATACGCAACCTCTCCAGATCATCCTCTCTCGTGGACTCTCGTCTTCAGCTCATCTCGCAGGTTTTCTGTAAGGTTTAGGTCAGGGGTCTGGGAGGGTCATGTCAGAAGCTTGATTTTGTCATCGCTGGTGTGCATTTTGGATGTGATTTTGGATTGTCTTGCTGAAAGGTCCAAGCATGACCCAGTTGATCCAGTTGTAACTTCTTGGTAGAGGTAGCCAGGTTTTCATCTTGCATGTCCTGGTCCTTCATGGAGTCCATAATGGTCATGTGTCTTAACATTTTTTTGGAGCCTTTGGTGGAAAAACATCTCCACAACATGCTTAACCATCCCTCTTTTTATGAGGTATAAGAGTTGTCCATTTGTTACTTTTTTATGTTTTAAACTTTGTTCTTTTTTACTTAAAAAAAAAAAAAAAAAAATTTGAATTTGGAATGCCATTTAAATGTAATGGAGGCATGTGTACTTTAAAAGAAAACAAGCCTATCATGTATTGACATAATCTACATTGTACATCTACACTGACAGCATATCCAGTGTCCTGATGTCAGGGCTTTGATTTGAGTGACATCCTGATCGTGTGCTTTATTAACCGTCGTTGTCAGAACCGGTCTCGCGTACCCCAGATATCTTCGCTGACAGACGCAGATGTGTTTATTTCTCTATGAGCTTGCCCTTCAGTTAGCTATTTATAAGGCATTATCTCCTACCATATGTGTGCGAGAGTACAATTTTAGATTTGGGATTTATAAACGGACCATGAGTGGGAAGGACGTTATAGTCCACTCTAGAATTATTGGCACTATTTAAGAGAACAGTGCTTTTATATTATTGGCACTCTAAGATAACAGTACATACTTATTTTTGGCGCCGTTTCACTAAACTTTTCTTGCACAGTATGGCGAGGTTGCGTTGTATCAAAATCCAAGTCCAAAATCAACCGATAGCCACCGGCTTCATTAAAGCAAACTTTTACGCAAGGTAATAAACGCCAAATTAATTGGCGGCGGAAACGCAAACTATGAAGCTGTGAGACGGTTGTTCCTGAACACCTTCCCTTCACATGCTATACAGTTGGTAGGTCAAACCGTGTACCTACATGACGGGTTCTGCTAAATGCCACGCTGAGCACTTCTTCCACTGTGCTCTCTCACACTGCGTCGTTTGTACTGTACAGCCCCAGTTCTGAAAAAAGTTGGGATAGTATGAAAAATGTTAATAAAAACAAAGAGGAGTGATTTTGTAAATGTACTTTGACTTGAATTTAATCAAAAAGCGTAAAAGACAAAGTATTTGATGTTTTATCTAATCAACTGCATAATTTTTTTTTTTATTTTTGAAATTGATGCATGCAACACATTCCAAAAAAGTTTGGGACAGGGGCAATTTTGGACTAATAGCGATGTGGCAAGTGGAAATAAGGTAATGTGAAACAGGTGAGGCAATCGTCTAGTCCAGGGGTGTCCAATCTTATCCGGAAAGGACCGGTGTGGGTGCAGGTTTTCCTTCCAACCGAGCAGGAGCCACACCCGATTCCACCTGTTTAATCAATTGATCTTGGCTTTCGGTAGACTCGGGTGTGGCTTCTGCTTGGTTGGAATGAAAACCCGCACCCACAACGGTCTTTTCCGGCTAAGATTGGAGCACCCGTAGTCTAATCATAGAATATAAGGAACCTCCAAAAAAGGCCTAGTCCTTCAAGAGCAAGGATGGGTCGAGGCTCGCCAATCTGGCAACAGATGCGTCAACGACTAATCCAACACTTTGAGAACAATCAGTAGCATTTGGGGCATTTCACCTTCTACAGTGCACAATATAACTATAAGATTCAAGGAATCCGGCCAAATCTCGGCGTGTAAACTGCAAGACCGAAAACCACTTCTGAATGAGCGTGATCTCCGATCCCTCAGACGTCACCGTCTTTAAAAACCGTCGTGAGTGGCTATCCTGACATGGGCTCGGGAATACTTTGGTAAACCTTTTGTCAGTCAACACCATTCTGCTGCTGCATCCTCAGATGCAAGTTAAGGCTTTACTATGCAAAGCAGAAGCCAAACATCAACACAGTGCAGAAGCTCCGCTCACTTCTTTGAGCTCGGTCTCATCTGAGATGGACAGCAGCACAGTGGAATCGTGTTTTGTGGTCCGATGAGTCAACACTTCAAATAGATTTTGGACAAAACAGCAGTCGATGGGGGGAGGGGTGGGGAGAAAGACCATCCAAGCTGTTATAAGTGTCGGGTCCAAAAGCCAGTGTCTGTCATGGTATGTGGGCGTGTCAATGCCCATGGCATGGGTAACTTACACATCTGTGAGGGCACCATTAATGCAGAACGATATGTACACATTTTGGAGCAACAAATGCTGCCATCCAGAGCAGGACAACGCCAAACCACATTCTTCCCGGATTACAGGATAATCGCGTAAGCAGAGAGTGCGGGTTCTAGCATGGCCTGTCTGCAGTCCTGACCTGTCTCCCATTGAGAATGTGTGGTGCATTTATGAAGTGCAAAATAAGATGAGGAAGGCCCCGTACAGTTGCGCAGCTGAAGAAATGCCGCTTGCTAATTCCGCTTGCTAAACTTAACCAACTGGTGTCTTCACTCGGTGCCCAAACGCTTAAGTGTTATTAAAAGAAAAGGTGATGTTTCACAGTGCTAAACAGTCGACTGTGCCAACTTTTTTGGAGTGTGTTGCAGCCATCAGATTTGAAACGAGGGTATATTTTCAAAAATACATCCAATTCATAAAGTAAAACATCAAATAATGTGTTTTCAATAGAGTACAGAACTGAATTTCCAAATGACTTTATTTATTTACCTACTTATTTGGCCTTTTCCATACTGTCCCAACTTTTTCGGAATTGGGAGAACAAAAGAGGTCCCACAGTTCAGTTACTGTGATTGCTAGCCATGTCATCGCCCCGACATGATATCCTTATGATATTCTTGCCAGATTCGTCCAGGCCGTTTCTGTTCTGTTCACTCATACTTTCACTAGTGCTTCACTTACGTACTACTTTTATTTATTTGCTCATGAAATATGCTCACAAGTGTTTTCTTCGTTAGTAAAGGACCTTTACATTAAAAAAATATATATAAGAACATTGAAGATTCATGTATGTATGTATGTATGTATGTATGTATGTATGTATGTAAGTGAACTTTTTCTGTACTGCTCTCTTCTATCTATCTATCTATCTATCTATCTATCTATCTATTTATTTATTTATTTCCATCTGTAATTTTGCAGACCGCTTGCTCAGTCTTGGACCGGAGGAAAGACGTAAAGAGTACGGGGACAACTATGTGGCTCTGGACAAGATTCCCACCTGGAGGCATCACCACAGTAGAGGTAAATGAGCAGGATTAAGATCTCCATCAGCATGAGCTATCAACGTTTAACCCACGTAGTCCTCATTCACTGAGGTTTTAATAATGAAACGGTTGATGACTATTATGCCAAAAAAAAACAAAGTCTTTATATAGCTGCGTACTTATTTAAAATTGAATTTGCCATGCATTCGTACCTCCAATACCAACAGCATTTAATTAGAGATTGCGAAAACGTTTTCATTAACACACAGCCTACCCTGTGCACTTGGCATACACTTCTGCCAACCAAAAATGCTGTATTCGTGTAGTGTTTTCTCCAGTTTTTTCAATGCATCTCACAATCTTTTACTTTCTGTTCAGTTAGACATGCACTTCTGCGTGTGGCTAGGTTTTATTTCAGTTTAACTCGTCTGGGAGACGGAGGTCTGAGCTCACTGTGACTATCAAGAACCGTTTGAGATTGCTTAGCCAGTTTGCTTTACGAGTCATCCCATTGTGTAACGTAAGTCAAGGGAAATAACTGAAGTGTAAAAGTCTATTACGTAACTATCCTTACACTTTATTTTTCTACTGTTGGCAAGAACCTACACTGCCCTGCTCAATTTGGTGAACTTTATATCCTACTGTGGAAAACTGGAATATGAACACGACAGGAAATCTCAAGATTTTACTTAGTTGATCGTAAATTATTAAGGGAAGGTTCGGTTTCGGAACTCTGAACTTCTCGCACTCAAATCGTGGATCATTTAGAATAATGGGTGATGTGCAGTGTATTTTGTGTAATTATCCCCCCCCCCCCCCCCCCCCCAATTTCTGTAAATGAAAAAGTCTGTAATAATCAGTAGCAATAATCACCAAATAAAAAAACAGCAGTAAACTGTTTTTAAATCAAATATTGCCTATGGCAGCATTCTCTGTGCATAATTTGATTCGTAATCCATATTCAGTTGCAAAATGTGTATTTGTGTTTTTTTGTGCACACCAATATACAATATCTAACTAAATTAAAATGCAAATGAAGGCTCCTCTTGACATTTTTTTTTTTTAAATGCCCAAACTGGTATGACTTATATAATATAATATAATATATATATATATATATATATATATATATATATACGTATAATATATATATATACATTTTAACATTTCTAATTAAATGTTGCCATAATTTCCATCAGCATGAAAAAGTACACCAAATGTATATAGTTTACTTGGACCACTATATAGATGGATCACTCTGATTGACAGGACACAGAGTATGCTCGCTCTCGTGTGTGTGTGTGTGTGTGTGTGTGTGTGTGTGTGTGTGTGTGTGTATCTCTATATCTCAAATTGCCATGTTATCATTGCCACTCTTTTTTTATTTTTTATTTTTATTATTTTGTTTTATTTTTTTAAAAAAACATCAACCAAAAAAAAAACGAGTGGCATGCATGATAACATGGCAATTTGAAAAAAAAATCAGGACAGGTTGCAAACTCCATCTAAGGCCAGGAGTCACAAGAGCAAAACTGACTGGATTTTATATATATAATTTTTTATTTTTTTTTCCATGTCATATTTACTCCCTAATCTCATCCCGTATGTTTTACTGTAGCTTCGTCATGGAGTCCGGAAATAAATCTCGGATTTGTTTAATACACAGATGAGCAGGTGAAACGCGGTAAAAAGCTCTTTAGGTAATTTATGCTAGAATAGTGTGCTGTTTAGTGTATTTTAGAACCAGCTGGTGGTTGAGCAAATGCCATGTAGTGCAGAGGATGGAGCTCCAGCGGGATGTCAGTAGGAGGCCATTGCAGTGAGCTGCTGTCAGCTTGCTAATGATGGTGTTGTCTGCTTTTCTCCTCAGCAAAGGGCGGTCAGTTTCAGTCGCTAATTTGTTAGGAAACACGTTTAGAAACCAAAAGTTTCTAAAAGAAACTTCCTTGGCAATCTGGAATCCACTTAAAACATAATATAATATAAACAACAGCATATAGAGTTGAACAGAAATGAGTCACACCTTCAATAACTGATGATATAAAAGTACATCATTTAACACTGGGCTCATTTCTGTAATAGTTCTATAATTATGTATTCTCTATAATGCAGCGTGATCCTGTCTGGTAACTGAAGGCATATAGATGGGGTTAATCAATACGAATTCATGCTTTATCTCAACCGATCTTAATGTTTTAAGAAGCTATGAGTACTAAGGGAACGTTGAGCCACTTGGACGAGGATCTTGTGTAGCTGTTAAACCAAACGAGTCCATTGAATTCGTGCATTTCGGCCATGTTTGAACTCGATTCAGAATGTAAAATAAAATATTCAAGGTCACTTGAATGCGTTTATGTTCTACGATGCCTGCATAAACTGTTGGGGAAATTAGGTTTACATGATTTGGAATCTCTTGTACTCCTATTCTGTCTGTTTTGTTCACTTGTTGAGCTGAAGTTAAATCAATGCGGTTTATTGATTTTGCATATACGTGTAATGTTTTTGAACCAGAGCGTAGTTTGTGTTCAATTTTTCACGAGCGTTTATTGACTATATAATGATATTAAAATATTATATTGCACGAAATCCAATAGCTTTTAACCGAAAGCATTGCATTTCCATTCTCGTTTTCTTACTTGACTTCTTAAAAGATACAGGAATTGACAGGCTTTTTTATTGCCGTTTAATGTAGACTGCGTAACTTGGTTTGAGCAAACAGGATTACAAATGTTCTTTGATTTTCTCAGAGTCAGATGAAGAGGAGGAAAACCCGGTCTCATTGTGTGACAAAGTCTCTCTGTACAAGGGTGACATCACCATCCTGGAAGTGGACGCCATCGTGAATGCAGGTAAGCGCTTTGGACCCGTGCGTAATGTTTCATTTCGATCAAAGCTTCCTGGATATGAACTCGCTTTGCTTTACTGTGTTGCTGTTTGGCCCAGTGATGCACCAGTTTGTTGTGTTTGCCTGCCCCCTAGTGCCTGCACAGCTTTTTTTCCCCCCCTTTTCTTTTCTGTCTTTGTTTATACACACTCACTAAAAACGCTAGGGATCAATTTGTGTGAAGCTGATGCTGTTTAATTAAAAGGTGTGTTCATTTCAAACGGATTACAGCAAGAAATACGCCTGGGTGGTCATCAGTCTGGGCGCGATGCCAAAGCCTATCACTACATGTAGGGGATGAAAGTTGAAAAATATTGAGCCTGTCTTGCATATCCCAAATCAGTTTTATACAAAAGTCCAGAGGATTATAGTGCAGAGTCCTGTGTGACAGGTGTATAGACCTTCTTGATTAGTTCACATACAGTGTTGTGATGTGATATGTCCTGATTTTGTGTATATTTCATATTAAATAGTTTTAAGTGAAATACAACATAAAACAAAGGCAACCTGAGTAAACACACACTGCAGTTTTTATTATTATAATTTTTTTTATTGAAGCAAAAAAGTTATCCAACACATCGCCCATGTGAAAAACTAATTGACCCCTTAAACTTAAAATCTGGTTGTACCACCTTTAGCAGCAATAACTGCAACCAAATGCTACCGATAACCGGATCTTCTCTGCTTTAGTTCAGCCACACTGGAGGGTTTTCGAGCATGAACTGCCTGTTTAAGGTCCTGCCACAGCATCTCAATTGGTTCAATCAGGAATAGGCCTCTCCAAAACTTTTACTATTTTGAGTCATTCAGAGATGGCGCTAGTCCTATGCTTAGGATCATTGTCTTGCTGCATAATCCAGTCACGCCTGAGTTTTAACTTACGGACTGAAGACCAGACATTCTCCTTTAGGATTTTCTGGTACAGGGCAGAATTCATGTTTCCTTCAATTACTGCAAGTTGCCCAGGTCCTGAAGCAGCACAGCATCCCCACACCATCACACTGCCACCACCATGCTTGACCGTAGGTATGATGTTCTTTTTGTGTAATTCTGTTTGGTTTATGCCAGATGTAACGGTACACCTGTCTTCCAAACAGTTCCACTTTCGACTCGTTAATCCACAGAACATTCTCTCAAAAGATTTGAGGATCCTCAAGGTGTGTTTTGACAAAATTCAGATGTGCCTTAATGTTCTTCTGGGTTAGCAGTGGTTTTCGCCTCTCCACTCTTCCATGGATGCCATTTTTGCCCAATGTCTTTCTGATTGTGGAGTCATGAACAGTGACCTTTATTGATGCAAGAGCGGCCTGTAGTTCCTTTGATTGGCTCTTTTGTGACTTGCTGGATGAGTCGTTGCTGTGCTCTTGGAGGAATTCTGGAAGGTCGGCCACTTCTGTGAAGGTTCACTACTGTGCCGAGTTTTTCCATTTGAAGATGACGGGTCTCACTGTGATTTTTTTTTTTTTTTTTTTTTTTTTTTTTTTTTTTTTTTTTTTTTTTTTTTGAGCCCCAGAGCCTTTTAAATAGCTTTGGAACATTTCCCAGACTGTATTTCAATCACCTTCTTCCTCATCAAGGAAGTGTGTTACTGGGTAAGACCTTTTAACCAACTTCACGCTGTTGAAAAAGTTCTATTTAAGTGTTGATGTGATTGAACAGGGTTTGCAGTAATCAGCCCTGGTTGCATCTAGTCCAGCTGAGCCCCGTTAGCAATGCACTTTCATAGATTTGGGGAATTATTAACTACGGGGGGAAAATACATTTTCACGCAACTGTTTTTGTTTCATCATTTGAAAAACTGTATTTTGTGTACACTCAGGTTGCAATTGTATTAATTGTTTCAGAAATTAAAACGAGAAACACAAACAGAAGAAATCAGTAAAAAAAAAAAAATCACTTTTTTACGTCACTGTAAGACACAGCAGTGGCTGTCAGAGAATTTAAGCTGTACACAATGTTAATGGAGTTAATTAACATTAGCTAATTTGCTGGAAAAAAAAAAACTGGCTGCTTTTTCAGTTGTTAAAAAACGAGACGCATTTAATGTCTCGCGTGTTCAGCTGAAACTCTGCATTACTCCCGAATCCTTTTCCATCTGTCCTTTGGAAAATTTTTGATGAAACTCATTTCAGATCTCTCTCCCCGTCTGATCCTCCACGTTCAGCCTTATCGGATGATGACTCTGTCTCAACACTGTGAAAGTAGTTGGACCTTTTTTCGTGCCTAAGCCTGGAGTGTGATGTATGAGGTTTCTGAGCGAGGGTTTTGTGATGAGGCTATTACCGACTTTCCCGGGTGACACTCAGCAGCTCTGGAGAACCACATTTTAAAGTCTTTTTCTCGTTTAACTCAATAATTCTCCTTAATGTTGGGAAATGCATAGGAAATGCAAACCGTATCCCCCCCCTCAATTTTCTCTGTGCAAAATCGACTTTTTTTTCTTTTCTTGTTCCTTCCTTGAACTTGTTCATGACCTGAAAGTTGATTGGTTGAGTAAACCTGTCACAATAATTATGTTATCAATGTATCGTAAGATATATGCACTTGACATTGATCATTTTTTTGCTTTTTGAAAAGGTGTGTTTGTGTTGTTATGCTGTTGTATTATCGCTATATCCGTGGCATACGATGGTCTTAAAATGGCAGTAGTATTGTTTGTTGCAATTACAATATCATCCAACCAAAGTAGTTATCGTGACGGGCCTCTGGACGAGTCGTCACAGATTGACGACTGCTTTCCGTCGAGATGTGACTGATTTTCTGGATTGCACACTATAATCTGCAGATCTCGTCTCTGATTTAAAACTAGCAATCATATCTGTTGGTATTTTGAAGCAGGTTGTATAGTTCCAGTTATGTTTTATATAGTGCTTTTGTAGACCGTCAAAGTGCTTTGATTATAGTATGGGGGCGAGGTGGGGTGGTTCTCCTTAACCACCACTAGTGTGTAGCATCCAACTGGATGGTGTGAATGCAGCCATAGTGCTCCAGAACACCCACTACATCCCAGATATTAGTGGAGAAGAGAGTAATGTAGCCATTTCAGGGATTGGGGATTATTAAGGGGCCATGATGGAGAAGGGCCAATGGGGGAATTTCTCCAGGGCACTGGGGTTATACTCGTACTCTTTTACAGTTAGTATCATTAGTATATAATGACCACAGGACCTCGGTTTAACGTCTCCTCTGAAATACGATGCTGTTTTTACAGTTTCGTGTCCCAGTCACTATACTGTGGCATTGGGCCCCACACAGACCACTGGGTGAGCGCCCCCTGCAGGCCTCACTAATACCACTTCCAGCAGCAACCTTAGTTTTCCCCAGGAGGTCTCCCATCCAGGTACTGTCCAGGCTCAACCCTGCTCTACCTCAGTCATTATCCTGAAATGTTATTTGTATACAAGGTATGAGGACTTTTGTGCATGCTGCAGACATCTTTGAATAATGGATAGCAACTTGTCGCACTGTCATAGTGTTTTCTCTTCCCTCCTTCAGAAAGGTTGATAACGACTTGTTTTGGATGCAGATGAGGTGGTTGTTTGGATTTGCTGACTAAAGGAGTTTGCTCCGTTTCAGACACGGGTTATTGTCTCCCGTGAGGCTTCACATTATGCGAAGAATAACGACGCCTCGTTATTTACTTAGTACACATCAACGGGGTATTAAAAAATAAACAGGGCCGTCAGGTGAAGGATGTTTTTCAGATTCCAGATTTTGCATTTGGATGCAACCCTTAGTGGGTTCCTCTGAAACTTCTTTAATAATGCCTCATAAAGCTCCAATCATGTCCTTTAGCTAAGTAACTTGTACGAGACTATTACCTTTTTATTTTGCAAATGAAATATTAAACCGATTCATAATCAGACACATTACTGAGGTTAACACTTAATGAAGTTGATATTTTAATGTAACTGAGGAGAAAGTTGTCCCTGTTGGTCTTTATGACTGTTTCTGACAAATGCTTTATGGAGAATCATTAAATGTCTCGAATGCTGTTAAGTGCTCTTAACATTTGCTAATAGGCTTGCTATCTTGGCTTAATTAGGAGTCATCTTGTGTTTCTCTGACTGGCAGAAGCATATTGATGATTTATATTGCAGCAGGCACTGTTTCAGAAAATAGTTGTAATCGTGCCAATACCTAACCTGGGGGGCAAAAGGCCTGATCCAAAAGGACCAGAGTGTTTCCATTGCAGTAATTCTTTTGTTGTGTGTTTATTGCAATGTTTTACATCAGAGTGCTGTTGAATCCTTGAATCTTATTGTTCAGAAAGTGTTGATTAATTTTCCATAGCAGCAGCTCGGAAAGTAGTGCCGGCTGTAATTCAGATGGAAAATGTGTTATTGAACGAAGAAAAACGTCTAATCACTGATATCGCAAAGCTTTCTGTAAGGAGATGTTTATTTAGCATTTATGGAAGGAGTCCCCAGTGTCAGTCTGACACTGACATGACCAAGTCTTTTGCCCATTATCCCTCCGTCCGTCCATCCATCGTCCCTCTGTCCATCCATCATCCCTCATTCTGTCCATCCATCATCCCTCATTCTGTCCATCCATTATCCCTCCGCTCGTCCGTCCATCCATCATCCCTGTCTGTCCATCCATCCATCTATTATCCCTCCGTCCATCCGTTACCCCTCCGTCCGTTCATCCGTCCATCCGTTACCCCTCCGTCTGTTCGTCTGACCATCCATTATCCCCCCCGTCCGTCTGTCCGTCCATCCATTATCCCTCCGTCCGTCCATTCATTCATCTGTCCAAACATCTAGGAACAGATGGCGGAGAAAAAAACTAAGCATTTTCTCCTTCAGCCTTTTTGAGGTAATTCACTTTCTTGCTAATCCATAGCTGATGGATTTAAGTGCCCTTTGGCTGAAGTTTTATTTATTTATTTATTTATTTATTTATTTAATAACTCCGGTTTCCTTCCCCGGTCCAAAGACATGGATGGTAGGCTGATTGGCCAAAGTGTCCAAAGTGTCTGTGGTGTATGAATGGGTGTGTGAGTGTGTGTGTTTGTGTGCCCTGCGATGGATTGGCACCGTGTCCAGGGTGTACCTGCCTTGTGCCCAATGCTCCCTGGGATAGGCTCCAGGTTTCCCTGTGACCCTGAAAAGGATAAAGCGGTATAGAAAATGGAAATCTTCTTCTTCTTTTTTTTTTTTTTTTTTTTTTTTTTTTTTCTTTTTTTTTTGAAAAACACTTCTCAAAGAAAGCATGAGGTGGGGGGTGGGGGGGGTGAACTTCTGACAGCTTTTTATTAATTCGTTTTATTTTGCTCTCCTGTTTTTCTCTCTGTCTCTCCGTCGTTCCCTCTTTATGTATGCAGAGATTTATGTAATCCTAGTTTGTAACCCCGATACACCTCATGTTATTTATTGCTGTTGGATCTAGCTTAGGTCAGTAGAGTAATTGGCTTATACGGCCGAAAGTGCGAGGGAAGTCACGGGACACACAGATGGCTGGATGTTTTATCTATTAAAAGCCAGCGGAGATCAGAGAAGTAATCACACCAAAGCAACAAGACAGTGCAGTAATAGGATTAAACAGACCTTTTTAGAATGGGTTTAGATTCGTTAGTTTGGCCCTTTTCAAGCCCCTTATGTTCATAATTACGTTCTTAGTATAAGCTATAGTTTCTGGAGTGAATTTGATATCAGATGCAAAGGAAACAATGGTGTTGGTCTCGCTTAGAAAGCAGACATGGTTCCATCTCGCACTCTCCAGTGTTCTTTGGTAAGTCCATCTGGGAGAGCCCTTACGCTGCGTTCACACCAGCCATGCCGAAGCAGCCGGAAGCCAATCGTTTTTAGTGACTCAGCTGTTGGATATGTGAAAACGTTGAACTTCATGCAAATGAGAAGATACATGGTGTGATGACTAACATTGGGAACGAGGGACGGTGCTTCTTTTTTCCTCCTCTAGTCTACAACATTATATATTTTTTTTTTACTTGTTCAGTCACAGCTCTTGAACCAGCCCGTAAGGGTTGACGTTCTTCAGGCTTTACTATTTCCCCAATTTAGAAAGACACCCCCTTTTTTTTAACAAAATGTTTGCTCTTTGCGACTTTTTCGCAAACATTTTCAGTTCTTTGTCACACTGCAGAGAGTTAACATGTACAATATATATACCCAAGTGATTTCTCTGCATAATTGAAATTTCAGCAGAAATGCGTATAATTAGCAGGCAACACATCATCGGGTTCAGTCGACAGAAATAGTGTAGTTGTGAACAAGTCTCTCTCTTCTGTTTCTTACAACTGTCATACAATTGCAAATAAACCATATTTTCCGTTAGTTAACAGGTTGTCAGTCCTCACCAGAGAAAACCGTATCTAACTGAAGTAACTTACTTGTTCAGAGAGCTTTTTAGTGACGTCAGCGTGCTGAATAAGAACACAGCCGGTACGTGAGAACGTGTGGGTTCTGTGCAAAGCATCCTTAGTAACTTCCTGGGCAGGGACACCATGGTTTAAATGAGGTTATTACTAGTCAGGTATATTGGGAATAGAACCATGTAAATGAATCGGAAATGATCAGAAGCAGATGCCCACAACTTGAATGATGTAGCTGAGGTTGAGTGAAGATAATGTTATTGCTTTGATTGGCTTTGGTTATTACACTAGTTCCATTGTGATCAACAGTGGTACAACAACTGCTATTCACTTTCAGTAAGAACATAAGTTAGTAATCATGCTTGGCAGATGTTTAATTCCATGTAAACCACCAATAAGAGCCTGAGGCGTTCATCACTATGCAGATCACGGTCTCGAACAATATTGTCCCAACCCCCCCCCCACCACCACCACCACTCAATTGTTCCTAATCTCCAAATCTGAAATTTATTCAGAAAGCTCGCAGCACTCAATAAAACCCTGAGTGATTTGTTTTAGGCCGATATTACAGTAATGATTTATAAAGAATATATTATGCAGCCCTGAAGGGACTGAATTCATTTATTTCGAAACACATAAGCACTAAGTAGGATGGTGCATTATGTACAGTCAGTCTCAGGATCTTTTTCTCACTCGTTTCTATTATTTTGACAACAATTAATTAGTTTCCATTTAAAAAAAAAAAAAAAAAAAAAAAAACAACCAACAAAACACTTTTTATTAAATGGAAACTTTCAGTGGAAAGTTATAGATTTTGCAATGGTTTAACATGATTATCTATTCATTTTATTTTTGTAAGGATTGTCCTTGAAAGAATGGTTGTAAATGTAAAAATGCGATGTTTTAATGTTGCGGTCGAGGGAAAGACGTAAATATTAGTTTTTGTGGCGAAAGTGTGATTTGTACATGGGATTATCCATCCCCTACTGCATATATAATCCTGAAAATGATTTAATCTGGAATCCAGAAAAAAATGGCAGGAAATATTCATTTGTTAATGTAATAAAACTGAAAGGACTGATGTACGGTGGCCTCGACTAATATTGGCACCCTTTGTAAATATGAGCAAAGAAGGCTGTGAAGTCTGAGACCGTTCCTCCATACAGAATCTCTCCAGATCCTTCACGTTTCAAGGTCCACGCTGGTGGACTCTCCTCTTCGGTTCACCCCACAGGATTTCTATGGGTTTCAGGTCATGGCAGGACCTTGATTTTGTGGACAGTAAACCATTTTTGTGTTGATTTTGATGTATGTTTTGGATCATCTTCCCGCTGCAAGATCCAACCACGGCCCAATTTAAGCTTTCTGGCAGAGGTTTTCATTTCATCAGTCAAGTTTTCATTTAAAATCTGTTGATATTTGATATTGTCCATGACGCCATGTATCCTAACAAAATGTCCAGGTCCACTGGTAGACATCTACAAAACATTAAAGAACCACCACCATATTTAACTGTGGGAATGAGGTGCTTTTCCATATGGCTACCTCTCTCTGGTGTTTATTGCCAAAAAGCTCTACTTTAGTTTCATCCGACCATAGAACCCGATCCCATTTGAAGTTCCATTAGTGTCTGGCACACTGAAGACAATTGAGTTTGTTTTTGGATGAGAGTAGAGGCTTTTTTCTTGAAACCCTTCCAAACAATTTGTGGTGATGTAGGCGACTTCAGATTGTAGTTTTAGAGACTTTCTGACCCCAAGACACAACTAACTTCTGCAACTCTCCCGCTGTGATCCTTGGAAATTTTTTGGCCACTCGAACCATCCTCACAGCCTTCTTTGCTCATATTTACCAAGGGTGCCAATATTTGTGGAAGCCACTGTAGTTGGTGTATTGACAGTTGAAAATAAATTCACTCCAAAAAGCTATAGATAGTGAATCTCATCTTTGACGGGTAATAAGAAACATAAATGGCCTCCCTGTTCTCAGTATCTGGTATAACAAAGTGAAATTTAACGGAGACCCGTAAAGTTATACAAGATAGTTTTGCTTTTTTTTTTTTTTTTTTTTTTTTTTTTTTTTACTTTTGCACATAAGTTACGAGGCTAACGTAGGTGACGAGTAACGGAAGACTTTTTCAGAAAGTTTTGCGTAAACACAAGCCCAAATCTTTATTTATTTGCTTCAAATGACTAGCTACGGTATGTCATTTTTACATTTTGACTCTGTAAAGCCCTATATCCAGTCTTCCCAGGATAGCCTCTGGTTTAAATACGACCCTAATCAAGACAAAGTGACGACTAAAGATGAACGAATAAATGGTCTGTATGACTTTCAGCTTTCTGATGCATTTCCACCTTTCAATTTTGTAAGATGGGGCCACAAGTGTCAGATTATAATGTTGCAGCTCGTAGCTACACCGTGAAACCGGATGTGGTTTTAGGCGGATATTTACAGTAAAAAGATTTTGTTTTGAGTAGTTATTTCCATTACTTGTTCGCCTCATAGCTCCAAATCTAAATAAGCAGACAGCAAACACCATTTTGATGGAAATTTATGTACGTTTCAAGGTTTTAAACGACCGAAACAATGTTAGACCATGTAGTGCATTGCATTTTGTTTATTGATCGAGTGGCACGTGTAAGGGAATTGTTAGCGAATTATCAGAGGTGATGCTTCAGCAACTTGCGTTTTAACAGTGCTGTAGCCTTTAGAAATCCTGCACAACATCTGTAGGGTGACTATTTTTAATCCTACACATGGTGTCTGTGCGGGCTGGTGTTTGTACTCCCAGTGCTGTAGCTTTCATGCATGTGAAATGCTAGGCAGCATGAAATTAAATGGCAATGGCAAATTAATTCCGGGCAACTTCCCTGCACACGCCGAGAGAGGTTAGGATGCGGACGCGAGGAACTGGCTTTTAAATCACTCTCTGGATGGCCAATTATTTTTGCATGGAAATAAATTTCTTGTCAGTCTCGCTAATTGAAATAGCAAGTGATGTTGAAGCCGTGGAAGGTGTGGAAATTTTTTAATTGCTCTCCTTTGCATGTTTTCACACAAGGCTGGCACTGTGTAAAGTAAACAGAATAGGTGGAAAATATTTAATACGGTCTTACATGGTAGGGATGCCAGGTAAGCTAGTTTTAAATCATTGTGCTTGTGTGGGGTTTTTTTTTTTTTTTTTAAAACAGCTTTTCAAAAGAATCCGTCAGATTAAACATGAAAGAATTAGATGCTCCTACAAGGCCTTTTTGTGCTTATAAACCTGTTATGTAATACACTCAATTTAGCAGCAGACTATTTGATAACTGTTCTAAATGGAGAGGGTTTTTTTTTTTTCTTTTCCTCTTTTCTTGCCCCTCAGTGATAGACCAGGGGCCATATGCTGTAATGGTGACTAATGCACAATCCACAAAGCTTAATGGAAAGCACTTAGCATCCATCTTTAAACGATGATCGATGGATTCACTTTTCTAATCATCAGTGGAGAGAAAGAAAGATAAATCTCCGACCACGCCTCTTCAGAAAACCATATGTTGCTATTGGTTATTTTTTAAAAAAAAGTGTCTCTTCATCAGGAAGTGAGCAACAGAAAGATAATTTCAGACTGTCACTTCTTTAATTGACATTAAACTATATATCGATGTATAGTTAATACCGAATAAATAAAATATTTTATTTTGTGCTTTGGTTTATTTTACAGTAGCGTACACAGCTGTAGATGTAAAGGGGGAAAAAAAAATTATAATGGATAAAATAAAGGAATGTTTGTCTAAATTCTGCTCAAAAATTAAATGTCAATGGGAAATTAATTTCACAATTAATCAGCAATGGAAAATTCATTTTAATCAGAATAATAAATGTATAATTCCTTGACAATGGCAAATTAGCTTTTACAAAAATGTAATGCCGGAGACGAACTGAAGGGGGCACGGTGGTTTAGCAGTTAGCACGTTTCCCTCGCACCTCCAGGGTTGGGTTTGTTTCCTGCCTCCACCGTGTGCACGGGGAGCTTGCATGCTGTCCCTGTGTTTCCAGGGTTTCCTTCAGGTACTCCGGTTTCCTCCCCCAGTCCAGAGACATCTATTGTAGGCTGATTTGGTATCTCTAAATTGTCCATATAGTGTGTATGTGTGCATCTGTGCCCTGCGATGGGTTTGCACCCTGTCCAGGGTGTCTCCCACCTTGTACCCCGAGTCCCCTGGGATAGACTCCAGGCTCCCCGGCAACATTAAATGAAATGGACGACAAATTGATTGTGTGGATGGGGGGGAGGGTTAAATCGAGCAGTCAGTAGTGCCAAGTCAATATATTGTAGTAGTCCAGAATCAGTATATTGCTAGTCTGCACATTACCTGACTAAAAGTGGAATTGTACTGTATAAAAATGAGATTTTAATATAGTTGTAGAATTTAGAAAATAAATCCTGTTAAATGTTATTTTTTGATGGGAACAGAACGTAAAGACGAACCTTGAATATTATCGTAGTAAGTAAAGATAACGTAATATTAATATAGACTGACTGTTAAAGCCCTGAAATGAGCCTTATGCTCTATGACGAAGATTTTAATGTCTTAAACATAAGGTACACGAGACCCTTAGGACTGCGAGTTAAATGTTTTATGACCTCTGCATATCTTTATAAGAATTGTAGATCTCTACTCTGAGAATGAGTTCTGACAGGAAACGTGCGTGTATAACCGAGATCGTGATGATAACCCTAGACCTCCTGCACAGGGCGGCTCCTTTTCCCTTCCGTCCGCCGTCGTTCGCTTAAAGTTTCTAGAGCGTTGCGTTTAGATCAGCGTCAGACTTGCAGCGCGGTCTAGAGTTAGCGGTCGAGTCATTCGGCGTGCACAATTAAAAAGAAACGATCCAGTCACTTTAATTGTATGAAAATCAATCTAACCCTATTGGCATGGAAAACGACGAGCATGCTCGATCCAAATGCGATTACCAGCTTTGAATAAGTCAATAAGCACTGTTGTGCGTGCCAAAAAAGTATTAGCTAATTTGCTAATTTGGCAGTCGTCCTTAGTGTTTTGAGTGAGAACACCAAGTAGGAATTAATCGACTTGATAAGTCATTTGGTGCTTTACTGTTCTGTTAATTTAATAAGCTGTTATTCATTGTGTGGTCATTAATGTTCACATCTCTGTATGAGAAGTAAGCATTGCCCAGGCTTTTTGGGCTGTTGAACTCGTTGTTAAACATTTCTTGCTAGCTAAAAATAATCAGGCTAATAAACTTGTACTCGTAATTGTTTCAATTAGCAGTGTTTACAAGATTCACCTTCGGTAGCTATAATTGGGTGTTTCCATTGAACACTGAATATCCTGGATGATGAGTACGACACGTTTAGTGCTACGCTATACCAATTTTTTTTATTTATTTATTTATTAATTCCCCCCAGTACGTCTGGAAAATCGAACGCTTCCTTTAGTGTTTCCTTTCAGTGTGTGTTTCTTATATTGCGCCAGCTTCATGTTTGTGAATGGCAGCTCGTCTACACCTTTATACTCTCAGATCAGATCGGACAGGTGCATCTCAAACAATGTGAATATCGTGGAGAAGTTCCCAGTCCTGCTGGAAAAGCAAATCAACATCTCCATAAAGCTCATCAGCAGATAGAAGCATGAAGTGCTCTGAAATCTCCTGGTAGACGCTGCATTGACTCGAGAAAACAGTGGACCAACAGCAGCAGGTGACATGGCACCTCAACTCATCAAGCCACTTGGATTCTGTCCCTCTCCACTCTTCCTCCAGACTCTGGGACCTTGATTTCCAAATGAAATGCAACATTTACTTTCATCTTCCCCGTGATTGTAGTTGTGTGCACTGAACCAGACTGCAAGATTAAAGCCTCAGGAAACCTTTGCAGGGGTTTTGAGTTAATTAACTGATTAGAGCTCTTGTCAGGTCGACATTTCTGCATGATAAATTCTTTATTCTAATATTTTGAGATACTGGATTTTTGATTTCCGTAAGCTGTTCAAGATTAAAACAAACAAACAAAAAAAAGGCTTGAAATATTTCACTTTGTGTAATGAATCTAGACTATATGAAAGATTCACTTTTTTAATTAAATTACAGGGAAAAAATGTACCTTTCCATGATAGTTAAATATGCAAAAATGACTTTAAATCAGTGACGGGGTGTTCTTTACACTCGGATTATTTTCCTGTAACAGCCTGTCCTGAAGTTTTTCCTTTTTTAGTAGGAAAAAAAAATTTGTTCCTCTTATATACCAGTAATGTGCCAACAATTTTTAAAAAAATTTATTAAAGTACAAGCACAGTGTGTCCTTTTTAGAGTTGAAAGGAAAAAGCAGGCACGCTGTATTATTGGCGGTTAAATAAATAGCCAGTTGTCCAATTCTTCATTCGATGGAGATTCATAAACTACTTGTGTGTGAAAAATCAGTGTGTAGTGCACTATGGGAAAGTTCAGAGTTCAGTCATGTAGTCTTTTTGTTTAGCAGTAGGGAATTTTATATTCAGGAGATTTTATAGGTCCGTTTCTTTTTACTGAAAGCGTGTCAACTTAAATTTCATTCACGACGTCGCTTTGACGTTGTCTCTCCCTTTTTATTTCTCATAGTGCACCCAGAGGTCATGTGGTAGAACTTTATGAACTTTATCACCTTTATGATCACTATGAGCAATAGTGCAAAATCTGCAGAAATGACACACAAACTTTTTTTTTTGTGTGTGTGTGTGTGCGCAGCCACGCTTGCTTTTGAGTTTTGAACTGCGAGACATTTGGAAGAAAAAAAAAAATGATGTAGAGGAAAGCATAACGTGCTTGTACTGTCTCAAATGGATGTGTGGGCGAAAAGAACAATGAGTCACATTTAGGTCCTGAAAGTGCCGGGTGCGCGTGTCTGTGTATGCGTGTCCATCTCCTCCACAATTATCTGTGTATGCCACCCACGGATGGATGAAAGTCAAATGAATCTTTTTTTAATTTTCATTTTGTAAATTATTTTTTTTTTGGACCTCAAACTTGAGACGCATGTACTTTTCGCGACAAATATTCAGGACTAGCCTGTGGCCACAAGGAGGCAGTGTGCATCCACGGCAAACTTTACACCGAGCCACAAACTCGGGTTTTTACTTTCAAGCTCGTTAGGGGCATCGAAGGTGACAGTCATGCTGCTATCATTGTTCATTTTTGTTGGTGAAGTAATGATTTTTTTCGGGGTGTGTGTTTTTCATTTATTTATTTTTTTGCTTACAGTGATGTTCATTGTTGTAAGAGTTATTTGAAATCCACAGCTTGTGATGGTTGTATTACATGTCCCTTTTCTTGTTCTAGTAGGAAGCTGTATGTCCTGTTCAGTTGTAATGTAGTAAGAGTAATTTTGTAGCTGGGAGAATGAGTTTTAAGGAGGAAATGGTAGTGGAATTGAGTTTTCAGATAGAAGAAACAAAATGTGAAAAGGGGGGAAATAACAAACAAACCTGATGTTCCTGTTTGTGTTGTGAAATCAGCCATGAGTGCTGTATCTGATCTGGATAGCTTATTGTTGTGGAGAGGACCATCTGCTTTTTAAATGAATTTTAGATCAAGTCTTTCTGAATTTTAGTTCAGAGCCTAGATTTAGTTCAAAGTCGTCTTTGAACAAACATGTAGTTGGATAGTGAAAATGTCAGAGGAAACCATTTAGTCACATTAAGGTGGGTGGGGTTTTTTTTTTTTTTTTTTTTTTTTTTAACCTGAGGATGTCAGTGCATTTTGTGTTTGGAGTGGCGTGGGAAACTTGTTTTTCAAAGACCCGATCGCCGGTTCTCTTAAATAGTGGTCTGAGGCCCGATATCAGAGTAACGTGATTGCTTCAGCTCGTCACATTACCTCCTCTTTTAAGTTTCAAGATGACCTGAAAGAGCTGTCATGATCATATTTGGAGCACCACGTTGAGGTATAAAACCACACTTTTGTAGGACCGGAGCACTGTAATTAGCTCCCCATTGTGGCGCAAATGCTTGCGCTGAACTCTTTGTTTGCAGGTATTCCTGCACGATAATACGATAAAAGCGTTGAACGTCGCTGCTTGAGTGTTGGTACCAAAGGAAAACCGGTTTAAAAAAAAAAAAAAACAAAAAACGCGAATGGGTGAAAGTTGCGCCTAACGCGTGCACGAAAGTGCCGTATGGAATTGAGCAACGGGTGTATGGATGGGAAGGAATGTCTGTCAGTGGTCACCAGCCCTCTAACTTGAGATCTATCTTCCTGCAGGTTTCATCTCCAACACGCCTGTTTTAGTTGATCAAGACCTTCTTAAGGCGGTGATTTAGATGGTCAGGCAGGCATGATTATCGTATAAGGTCGATCTACAGGAACAGGGTTGGTGACCACTACTCTATGTCGAAGGCATATCTGCGACAATGAGCCCCGTCCTCCCCGGGGGGAAGGGGGGGGGTCAAAAATTCTGAGTGAAAAAGGTAGCATTAAGCATATTCCCTGTCCTTCTTCAGTCCCTCTAGTTCCTTGGGTTTTGGTAGCTGTTCTTGCAAAATGGAAGCTGTCACTAAAGCCTGCTGTTAAACATCCTCCACCCAGGGATGAGGAAAGTAAAAGTGACTTAGAAAAATACTTCGCTAGATTGCGTGTGTATATAGTGGCACTGTTTTCCATATCGGCTCTTCGGAGCATTCTGATTGCAGTTGGCGACCACTCCAGGTAGATGCAGTCTGATGCACTTTTTACTGAGGTCATATTCTTGGTAGAGGGCAGTTTACTTTCTCTGGAAAACTCTTAATGCACTCCAATTGGAAATGTCGACTGTGCCTTCCGGACATAATGTTTCATTTCTTTCTCCACAAAGTGAACATTTTGTCTGAAATTAGCACATCGTGACGCAGGGACGTACGCGCGTACGAACAGAACGCGTCCGTGTCTAAGCGTGCCATCCTTTTTATTTTAGAATGGTTTCGTTAAGAGCCTTTTAAAAAAAATAAAATAAACTAAAGCCTTTCTGTAGTTATTTATTAACACTTTTTCAGCCTAAGAAGAGCCCTTTTTAAAGTTGAAGCCCTGCAGGCAATAAATAAAAGCACAGTGTTTTTGAACTGAACTTTAATTAGCAGTCCATAATTATAAAACCTTCGCTTATTTAAGCAGCTCATTATTGAAATGTAGAAGTATTATTATCGAAATTGAAATGTAGAATAAATTGCGCTTTTTAAAAAAAAAAAATAAATAAAAAAAATCTATATATATTTTAACAGCTTAATCTCAGAATCCGATGTGCAAGCGCAAGACGGTTGCCTAAGCAAATTACTGTTTCTTTTACTCCAGCGCGGTCTTTGATTACACGTTGAACCCGATGTTTAAGCGCAAGTATGTAATAGACCCGATTAACCAGGATGAACTTTTTAATTGTAATTGCATGTTGATGTCTTGACTGACGATCCCGCTGCATTGTCCACCACCATTGACTGACCATATCTCCAGGTCAGCACATTTTACTGTTTGTTTTATTTCTTTATTTTTATTAAAAGCTCTCACTCGTGTGGTTGCGGTTCACGTTACGTGATGGGACCTAAGAAAAGCTGTGTAAAAGCATGTTTGAGAGCACACATCGCTCTCTGTTTAAACGGTAACTTGTGTCCTTGGCGCTACATCGGCTTTGCCGAAAGAAACGCTGGTAGTTACAAGAAGCGTGTAGAGCTTTTTCATATGGTAGTGTTCATAAGACGCGCATGGTAGACCGGCGTACGGACCGGATCACAGTGTATATGAAGGTGAACTTTCACTCCAGCATGTCCATGTTCCCCAGAGAGCGCTGGAGCTGGGACCAGGGTGGAGGTCTACACTTATGCTAATTTTCTTCTAGGCTTTAGCGTTGGAGTTGGAGGGAAAACGGACCGCGTGAGAGACGAGAGCGAGCGCACCAGTTTCCACCAGTTTGGATATGCTAACCGTGAAAGATATTTTGTTTTGATAAGGCTGTTGAAGGTTTATTAGGCGTAGCGTGAAGGTATTTTCTGTGAACTGGCGAGCATACATGGTCGTTAGGGCTGTACTCGGTCTGTGCCAGTCATGAAAATTATTGTTTGCAGTTGCAGTTATAGCTTAATGGTCCCTTGAAACTCCTATAATATTTGTACTGTTAAAGTCTATTTCACCTGATAGCACAGAGGCACAACACTGCACTTTAACACAGCACCGGAGCCATTCGGAGATGTATTTTCAGCGCTGTGTTACCTGATTTGTTAACTCTCTCTCTTTTTATTTATTTATTTATTTATTTTTTGGTAAAGCATTCCAGAAATCAAAATTGTGTAATTCCCCACATAGTTACATCACCACCACCACCACCACCATGCTGAATTAGGTCAGATTACGTCCATGGATTCATGCAGGATGAGATGATCTGTGCCCTACAATAGATCATCTGCAATGGTGCTAGATTGGTAGCCAGATTGCTTTCTATATTATACAGTTGTGCCCAAAAGTTTGCACACCCCTTGCAGAATCTGCTAAATCTTAATACTGTTAATAAAATGAAGGCCATGTTGCTTTTTTATTTAATACTGTCCTGAATAAGCTAGTTCACATAACAGATGTTTACATGTAATCCACAAGACAAGATAATAGCTGAATTTATCAAAACTACCCTGTTCAAAAGTTTACATACGCTTGATTCTTAATACTGTGTGTCGTTACCAGGATGATCCACGACTGTTGTGGGAGAGTTGATCACGAGTCCCTTGTTTGTCCTGAGCAGTTAAACTGCCCACTGTTCATCAGAAAAATCCCCCTGGTCCTGCACATTCTTTGCTTTTCCAGCATCTTCTGCATATTGAAGATGAAGGGGGGTGTAAACTTTTGAACAGGATGAAGTTTTTTTTCTTTTTCCCCCCCATTTAGTACTGCCCTTCAGTTGCTAAATAAGATGGTTACTTGTCTCCCAGAAAAGAAAATAACAATTTACACCGATCATCCTGTTCAAAAGCTTAGCCCCCCCCCCCCCCCCCCCCCCAGGCTGTTAATGTATGGTGTTACCTTCTTGAGCATCAGTGAACATTTGCACCTCATGCAACAGTTGTGTACGAGTCCCTCAGTTGTCCTCAGTGCGACAAGACGGATCTCAACATCACACAGCCCGTGTTGGAAAGGGTCCAAATATGCAGAAGATGCTGGAAAAGCAAAGAATGTGCAGGACCTGGAGGATTTTTCTGCAGAACAGTGGGAAGTTTAACTGCTCAGGACAAACAAGGGACTCGTGAACAATTCTCACAAAACACAGAAACAGTCGTGGATCAAACAGGTAACGCACTATAATAGTGGAATTGATTTTTAAAAAAATGACCCCGTTCAAAAGTTTACATGCCCTCGATTCTTAATACTGTGTCTTGTAGACTATATGTAAACATCTGATATGTGAAATAGTGCTTCAGGACAGAACTAAATAAAAAAACATGGGATTTTTTATGATCCCTCATATTTTGCTAACAGTATTAAGATTTAGCAGATTCTGCAAGGGGTATGCAAACTTTTGGGCGAGTGTGTGTGTGTGTGTGTGTGTGTGTGTGTGTGTATATAGCAGTAGATTCTGAGTTAACTCTCAGAATACTTTCAAAGCTGCAGCCTCAGGCAAACTGGATTTGAGACCTTGAGGTTTTTGTGATGGAATTGCTTGGCTCATGCCAAGATGAAATCGTTGAAAAAGTAACTTTATATATATATAAAAAAAAAAAAAAGACAAGTACTAGGACTGTGAAAACCGGTGAAAGTATTTTAATATATTTTAACACAAGTCCCTTATATTGAAGCAGAATGAATCTAATTCCCTCTCCACCGCGAGAAAAAGACGCACGCCGAACTACGCCGGCCAATTTGGATTTCTATTACATATCGTTTAGATCATGCGCTATGACTATTGGGAGATTCGAAAATTAGATTCCAAACCTCCAGCTATACATGACCAATATACACAGGGTTGAAACGAGACGGCAGCAGTATTTCTTTGAAATGTGACATGAGGCAATGAGTCATTAGCTATGGATGAGTAAAAATAAAAAGACGCATCATTATTTCATTAATAAGTATGACTTGTTCTGAACCTCATCAGACAAAATGAATCCCACTAATAGCCGCTGCCGTCGCGGTCATGCTTGTTTTGGCGTTGTTTACTGTGCAAATCAGGTGGAAAATTTAAAAGTCTAATGAAAGTCCGGGCTTGATTAGAGTAAAATCGCCTCATGCCCGGGGTAGCGTAAAACAAACTCTGGACTACGTCGTATGTTGTTCGTTAAAATGTTGTGAACTCTCAGACGACTTTTTATTTATTTATTTTATAGAAAGTATTTTTGCTTTATCTTGAAATGATTTTGTTCAACATTGTGTGTTGTGAATACTTATATGGCAGTTAAATTTAAAACCCCTCCTCTTAGTGGCCCTTACCTGCTATTATGAATTATTTTTGGATCGTTGCCCCACCATTCTTTCTACTCTGTTCAGAATAACTGAATGTGATCTTTTCCTACTTCTCTCTCTCTCTCGCTCTCTCCCTCCTGCTTTATTTCAGGAACAATATTTTCCAATTTCTTCTTTATCAGTTTTTTTTTTTCTTTCACGAGTCCAGCGAACAGGTGTTGAATTGAATCGAAAGATTGCCATTTGCCATTTAACCTGTGCGAGAGAGAAGAAAGACAAAAATTGGCATAGATCCCTGCTACTCTCGCAAACAGGAACACTAAGAGGTCCCAGTGCCTTGTAGGAGTGTTTTTATAAAGTGTATTTATAGCACCGTTTTTCAGAACTGCGCCAAGACTAGCAAAAAGTAGGAGGCACGGTAATGACAGCGAAGGGAGTCGGGCTCAGTTTCAGTCTCCTTTAAGGACACGTTAATTGCACTTCTTGTACAGTCATCTGAGAATGGAATGTTGGTAGGGGAAGGCAATTATGGCACCTGCATGCCGCAAATACAAAAATCACAGGAGATCAAATGGGTTAATTTAGATTCATATAATGATATTTCAAGGAGAAATGTTGCCTACAAAGGCAGTAAAATGAAATCTACTTCTGGTGATGCAAAACCCTGAAAGAACAATAACCCAGACAAAACAATGTACACAAATATACAGTACAGGTTAAACCATTTTTTTTTTTCTTTCTTTGAGATATGCTTCTTAATAGAGAACAAATTACACTCACTGTCCACTTTATTAGGAACACGGGTCATCTAATCAGCCAATCATGTGGTAGCAGCGCATTGCAAAATAAAATCATGCCGATACAGGAGAAGAGCTTCAGTTAATATTCACAACAAACATCAGAAAGTGGGGAAAAGTGTGATCTCTGTGACTTCGACCGTGACCTGGTTGTTGGTGCCAGGGTATTTCCGAAACTGCTGATCTCTTTGGAGTTTCACACGCACAACAGTCTCTAGAGTTTACACAGAATGGTGCGAAAAACCGAAAAAAAACATTGATTCGCGCGACAGTTCTTCGAGTGGGAACGCCTTGTTGATGAGAGGTCCGAGGACAATGATCAGATTGGTTCGAGTTGCCAGGAAGGATATAGTAACGCGTATGATCACTCTTTACAGACGTGGCGAATAGAAAATCAAATCAGCACGCGCAAAACATCGACCCTTGAGGTGGACGGGCTACGAGAGTAGAGAAGACCACATCGCGTTCTATTCCTGTCAGCCACGAACAGGAATCTGAGGCCATCACGGGCACAGCCTCATCGAACCTGGACAGTTGAAGATTAGAAAAAAATAATAATAATTTCACCTGGTCTCTAGTTTCAGCGAGTCTGTTGTACAGGTGTTCCTAATAAAGTGGATGGCGAGTGCGGATTTCCAGTAGGTCTCGCACTCAAGCTCGGTAAACAGGTTTTTTTTAGTATGTGTAGTTTTAGGGCTTTATTAGATATAAGGTGAGCTATAAAAGGATTGGGTGACTTGTTTATTCCTTCGCCTCCTTTTCAAGCCCATGTACATGAAACCATGCTTCATGCTCAGTCATCTCTTTTTTTTTTTTTTGACCAGCTACTCAAAACTGTGCTGTAATCTTCCAGGGTTTGAACCCTATATTTTTAACCAACACCTTTTCATCAAACTATTAATTAGAGGATCAGGAGACGCCGGGCATTTAGCACTGCATTTCACCATATTTAGATTTCCGAGTAGTAAAAGAAGCAGGGGGGGGACGTGACCGTCTCGAAAAACGCTCTGATTTGATCCGGGCTTGTGATCCCTGAAGATGGTCTAGAGGATGGAGAAAGACTAAGGAATATAAAAACACTGACCACAAAGACGACGCATGATTGTTTTTGCTCCATGCATCTAGAGAGTTTAGGCTCTTGGACAACAAGTGCCAAGTCCAGTTTTTGACTAATTTGTTTGACCCCCCCCCAGTAATCCTTCCATGTGCCACTTTTAAAGGATTGGTTGCCTGACATTAGGAGGGGGGGGGGGGGGGGGGGGGGGACAACACAAGCGAGTGAGTGAGCACGCGCTCTACAAGCAGATGTTTTTGTAATTGTGTCCCAAATACTGCTGATTGCAGTTGGACCTTATGAAAGTGATGGATCATGTGTCCTGACTTGGAAACAGTCTGCATGGAAACCAGATGTGTAGATGTATTTTATCTATAATTAATTCATCATTTAATATAAATGTATTAATTTCCATTTCCCAAGTGCTAAGGCCAAGATTGAAAAGAAACGGACAGTTTCTTCAAAGTTGGAGACATAAGGCATGCCTACTGTATGCTTCACATACTTGCCAAATTTACAAAGTATTTCATAAGCTCGACGAATGATCTTTTTGCGAGAAAGTGATGCCAAGAATTTTCTAGAACTTCTGCTAATGGACCTTAAGTTAAGTATTTGGAGTCATTAAATTTCCCAATTTCTTCTGTGCATGACCAGCCTTGGAAAATCCATATATGTGCTGTCTTGTTAATTGGTGTTAAATTTTTTAATGTTGGTCTACAAACAAATGATACCAAACCAAATTATACAAAACAAATATTTTTTTTCTTCCATTTCTTTGTGATATGTTTTGGCAGCTTGTACAGATCTCTGTTAGCTTTTAAGTTTGCGCGGTGTTCTTTTCCTCCTAGACGATTTTGCAGTGTTGTGACATTGGATGGGATTAAAATCGGGACTCAAGGACGAGTCCATTAAATGATATCCCTTTTCCTATTTTAAAGGAAGAACACTACATAGCCGACCTGGCAATGATCTCTGGATCATGCTCTATGGTGCTATTGAAAGACATGCTTCCTCCCTCACGCCGAGGTTTCTGTCAGGTTTTTATCAAGGACAGCTCGGTATTGCATACTACTTATTTCCCAATCAATTCTGACAAGATTGCCAGTCACTGCTGCTGAAATGTATTCCCACAGCTACAAGCTGCATACTTTATACGGATGGCGTGATCTCATTAGTGTACAGTGTTTGATTTGCCCTAAAGTGATGTGCTCTTTAGTCTTAAGGCTAACACTTTTTTTCATTAATTAATTAAGTTATTTATTTATTTTAAATGTCTTCAGATTGTAGGACTGAATTCTGTGAGCTCTCTGGGACGGGTATATGTTTCTCGAATCCTCTCGTGTGCTAATTTAATTTTATTTATTTATTTGTTTGTTTGTTTATTTATTTATTTATTTATTTATTTTTACATGTATTTAGACTCACTCAGGCTTGAATGTCCGGTGACTCGGTATGACGCAGGTACAGGAAATTACTGACGAAACCTACTGAATTGACCAATTATCTGTCATGTGTGAGACTTGTTGTGGGGAGGAGGGGTGGCAGGAGAGTGTTGAGAGCCATTATAGCCAATCAGATGCAGTCGTATTCATTTGCAAAGAAGAAGCTGCTGGTAATAGGGTGTCAAGAAATGTGACCTCTTTTTTTTTTGTATGAGATGTTGAAATGAATGACTGGATATTATCAGTGTGGTGAAATTCGTATGTTCTTATAGTCAGTATCAGTGTTTTATGCGTCATGTATTCCACCAATATATATTTTTTTCTTACTTTCTGTCCGTCACATTGAGAGGTACTGGTGTGACACAGACATGTCTGTCATACAAGTGCCTTTTTTTTTTTTGTATTTGTTTATTTCTCAATTCTGTATTTCTTTCTATAATTCATTCTCTCTGTATTCCTCCATGCCTTCTTGCCTGCCTGTCAATCATAAGTGCCACTCTTTCTTGCTTTGTGTATTCCTTCCTTTGTTCTTGTCTGTCTGTCTAACTGAACATTTGAGAGGTATGTCTGTCTGTCATACCAGTGTCTCTCAGTGTTCAGTTTGTTGATCTGTTTGTGGAGAATTTAGCATCCCCCAACCTAACCCCCCCCCAATGTAAACTTAACGTAAGCCTGAAATTCAACACCTAACTGACAACAGCGTTAATCCGATATCTCAAAGTCTCTGATTGTAGTTACTTATGGTGTTGGACCTGTTGTGATTTGAATAAGGTGAAGGAGATTGCAGAGAGATGTTGCTGATACTGATATTACCGATTCTTTTCCTTCTACTTGCTTTCCTTGGCCATTTTCAGTCAACTCGTCGTGGCAATTTTTTTTTTTTTTTTCCTTTTTCTTTTCCCCACCAAATTGAGAGATGACCGTAATGGTCACAGTGATGACAGTAAAAGTGGCTGCATCATTATATGTGCAGCAAGGCCATTGTTAAGTAAAAGGGGGAAGAAATCCTTGGATTGGAGGCTCGTCCATAAAAACTCGATTGAAAATCTCCATTGTGACTGAATCAAAATGATTTTCGTTTCAGCTCGTTGTTGACTGTAAATGGTGGGGGTAATTTTAGTATGTAAGGGCATTATCAATGTACTTACAGATTTTATGAAGTCAGCAAGTTGTTGTTGTTAGAATGCAAACATATTAGTTGTATCTGGAGATATGGTGGTGGTGTGGGGGGGACGACAGCGCAATACTACTTTTGACTATTTTGAAGCACTAATGATTTTTTTGTTTTGTTTTGTTTGTTTATTTGGAGTTACATGTCGTGTGAGACGGTACATGTAACCAATCCGAAGCAAACAGTTCTGCTAGTACTGCGTCTAAAAGCAGATCATTCTTGTTGATACCAAACATTATGTAGTGGGGAAAGAAAACATTCCAGACCCTCTTATCAAGAGCACTCTACTCTGACATCGCATTAACAACTAGCTCATTATGTAGAAAAGATGGCAGTAGCTTCGAGTGTGTGTGAGGTTCTTGGTGTTGGTGTTGGCGGTGGCTAATGGGATGTAGGATTGGCTACGTAACTGCTGCTAGTGCTGAGATGCATTAGTTCAAAATAAGTGAAAAATCAGGGGGAAAGAAGCTCAAGTAAATGTACCTTGACAGTGAGTAGGGACAGCCAGATGGTTGTCACATCACTCTTTCTCCAAATTCACAGGCTTGCAGTCGGTTTTTCCCTTCTCTCTCTCTCTCTCTCTTTTTTTTTCTTTTTTTTTTTTTCGCCCAATAGTTTGGCATGAACTACATGGCTTCTGGGTTTTTGGCAGCAGCACTATGTAGTGCGTTTAAATATTTTAAATCAAGAAACCACTTAAAAGGTCAAGGAGACATTGTACTTGAATACCTGTGTGCGGTAAGTGCGTCTTACCCTCTCATGTTCACCATCAAAGCATTTTGTAACTTGTCGGGGCTTAAATTCATTAAGGAATTTAAAGGATTGTTTTATGTCTTCAGTGGGATGTAACACCGTCCCGCTATCTCTTTGGTTATCTGTTTAGTGCTCCAAAAGTCCAAATGCAATTGATTTGATTTATTTTATTTTTTTTATTCAAATGTGAACTCTACAATTACGTTGTACATCAGAACAAATTTTGAAAATGGCCGCAGCAAAATCGAGCATTTTTGGCCGCAACAATCACAAAAACGAACAAACTGCGAAATCCTGTACGGACTGACTACTTGGTACGCCACTGTCGATCCTGGGGGCGGAGCTTTGTGAACATGGTCAGGAATCTATCGTGGTTTGATGGGGGTTATGGGTGGGGTGTTTTAGTATGGGTTTAGTTGTAGGGCTCAAGGACAAAAACCTTCAGATGTTGAATAAACCTACTTAACTGTTAGAGACCTAATCTTGAAAAGAATGGCTAATCTTACTGAATGCACCTTTTCTTTTAAGACGAATTTTATTATAATGCGCCTTAATATTTAAATAAAATGTATTAGATTATTGTTTGGAGACCCCAGTAGAGGCATGCCGCACTGTACACAGCATATATGGGCTATATGGACCTGTGACTCTTTAAATAAAAGCATATTTCTTTTGGGACGTTTATGATGTGTTAGAGCTATGGTTTTTATCTGTAAGTCATTTTCCACATCTGACCTGTAAACAATCTTTGGAACGTTTCTTATCCTTTTGCAAAGGGATGGGTTTTTAGAATATTTTCAATGGGGCCTGTAAAAACCCGCTCCCATCGTTCTGTCTCCCGAGGCTCATCAGTGTTGAGGTGAGAGCTACAGAACAGTGAGAGACCTGCTGTCTTTGTCAATATGGTATCCGTCACGCCTGTAGATCGCAGTGTGTAGATCGCAGTGTGTCGCTTGTCATGCTGTTCAGTCATGTTGACTGCTGTTTTTTTTTTTTTTTTTTCTGTTTCTAAAAAAAAAAAAAAAAAAAGTACAAACCAAAGTTGTAGGGCAGAGAACAGCGTGTCAAATCCTAAAACATTAATCACAGAATGCTTGAATGTGTCCTTTAGACGTTTTTTGTCTTCTGTACCTTTGCACTGTTCGCCGAGCTCAAGACTGGGAAAAGATCCCGTTTTATACTCTCCGTCTTTCCTCATTATTTGTTGCAAAGCTGCCGCTGGGTGTTTTGACCGCGTACCCCTGTTTACAGACAGAAAACTTTGATTTATTATGATGGAAAAGTGGCAGAAGTGGCGTGTGGTCCAATTATAGACCTTTTTTTTTTTTTTTTTTTTTTAATGCGATATTGAGAACATTAAGCTATTTTTTGCACTGTTTTTAGGCACCTCTTGTTTTAAACAAGCTTGGAAGTGTTTTTTTGAATTTTTAAAAAGATTTTATTTCATTAGTTATTTAGTAGTCTAAATATCCATTAAAGAAAGTTAAAAATGACCCTGGGTATAATGTGCATACGATACCTGCTTTTGAAATGCAGTCCACGTTTGATCACGGAAGTGTGTGGTCGCAAGGTGTTTAACCTGAAGACCGAATGATGAAATTCATTTGAATGGATTGTAATATATTATTCCATGATATTTTGCATTAGAACGTATATGTGTAATATGTAACTGTTGAGTCTTTTATTCTAGAGATCGCAGCGTATAAATTGTTTGGAGATCAGCCGATTTGCACGGCCTCTGCATTAGTCATTGTCTTGTTTGTGGACTAGCCTTGGCTTAGCGGTAGAACTCATTATCTCGCCTAAAAAAAAAAAAAATAAATAAAAAAGCTTTTTTAAATGCTTTGCTCTCATTAAAACCCCAACTGATTTGTATTAGATGTGTAGATATTCTGTAGCTCAAACTTTGCTGCTGGACGTGCGTCATAGCGTTATAGGTTTTGTTCAAACTTCACTACAAATGGAGATTCAGCAGAGATTTTTCTAGAAACTTTGCATTTTTTGACCTGCTTAAGGAAGTGCATGTAGGGACTCGATTGGGTGTCGTACTGTTTGTTGAGTCGCCCGATTCTCGGGGTTTGCAGAATCCGTCGAGTGCATTCAAGTCGTTTCAGAAAGATCGTATTTACGAGTTGAACGCCACCACATAATCGTAATTACAAGTGGGAACTCGAGATCGAGTTTCTGATTTGGGGGCGTGTCAGGAAGATGACATGGTGGAATCAATGGATGCGACGTCTGTAGTTGACGGAAAATTAGTGGACAGCTAATTGCTTTCAAAATATGATAACGTTGCGCAATTATGATATAATATATAACGATGCAAGTTTTCACTGGCTTTATAAATTTATTTAAAACCTAGAAAAGCAAAGCACATCTGATGTGTACTCTTTGTTCAAGTAAAAAAAAAAAAAAAAAAAAGCTTTGCTGTATTCTTTTATTTTTGTCATTAATTACGAGAAAATGCACCGCCATCTTTCTCCGACCAAAGTGACCTGAAAGCACCCGACGTCGAAATTACGACTTCCCAACTCGTAAATACGAACTTCCTAGGAGGACTTGAACGCCCAGTGCGATTATATCAGTGGTACTACCACTACTGTGGTTTTGTACTTTGGATCTTTTTGGGTGGTACTATCACCTAAAACATAGGAGAATGTAATGGAAATCTTGTCAATATATATATTTGACATTTGATATTTCTTTTGCTAGTTTACTGCTCAAAGAAAGCAAGCAGAAGTTGCATAGCTCATCCTGGGTGCACTTTGACACGTCTTAGATAGGCTGATGCAACCGTGTGACATAGTCCTGCAGTTCAGTGTTTTAGGAAGTCAACTTCAGACACTCTAAAATCCATCTTATGTAATCAATACTTTTGTCTGAGCCTGATGTTTTGTCATAAAGGTACGACCTGAATGCAAAATTTGCATACGTGTGTTTTTTTTTGTTTGTTTTTTTTTTTCTTTTCTTTTTATCTTTTCGATGTCTTCTGCGTGACAAGCCATCAATCATCTTCATTTTGATCACGATCTTCATCTTTTCATTCTTCCTATCATATGTTTGGTTAGGCACTAAGCCTTTTTATGATGGTTTTTTTTTTCTTTTCTTTCACCCAACTCCAGCTCGCATCAATGCGGTCTCTTTTCACACAAGGACATTACAAGATGACGTGACTGATGAGAAATACAAGAGCGATGTAGAAGCAAAATCAATGTGACCTGCTTTCAGACAGATTTCAGGCCAGATTTCCACTTACCTATTCATGTATTCTTTGTCAGAGCTTTAATAAAGGTTGCCTCTTTTCCGCCGTCTTTCTCTGGCTTTATTTTTTATTTTTTAATATAACGCAGAGCTTTGCCTGTCTGGTGCATATGACTCACATTTGGGGGACGAGCTGATTAGGTAGGGTGAGAAGAAGTCTGTTGGCACACCATGTGCTTTTAGCCTTGTTCTACAGTAACTGGGTTCCAGAAAAACGATAGCGGGTCCTTGAAAGAAACCGACGCGTGGATATTAATCTTCATGAAAAGACAACAGAACCGTGTCCTGCTTCATTCTAAAAATGGTAGATGAGGGAACACTGTGAGGTGAAATGCACTTAGGGCAATGTACATAACATAGCATATGTTTGTTCTCGGGCTATAAACAGAGTAAAAAAAAAAATTTGCTTAGGAACATTTTTAATAAGCTTTTGGCGAGATTAAAGAGAACTCGCTCTTGACCGGCGAGCGTGAGTTTTTCCTCATTTGAACAATACGTGTATGCTAATTGGTATAAGGGGTGAAATTTTAACACCATGGAAGAGAAGGTTGTATTAGAAAATATACTCCATCATCATTGTTTGTTTTTTAGCAATAGAATATAAAAGGGTGTATTCTATCAGGATCATCACAGTGCTATTTATTTACCTTATTTCTACAATTATTTACAATGAACGTTGTTTCAAATATCTGTTCAATATCAGCCATTTCTTGTTGTTTCACAAAAAGTGTCTTTTTGCTTTGCAATGAAGTACCAACATCTGCTTTTTTTTATTTTATTTTTATTGTAAACACATTTTAATGAGCGTGTAAACTAGTGGCTTGTCTGGAAGTTGCATTAGCTCGCTCCTCAGAATAAAGACTACTACAGTTGCTATGCTTGTTAGAAACTGCTATTATACTGTGTGTGTTCTTTGAACACCAGATCGCCTTCCTCACGGACGAAACATATTGACGCTGTGAACAGCCCGACGTTTGCATTCGGCTTTTGGTATAAACTCGCTGCAGGGTTGCCTCACGGTAACGTTTTTCCAACACGATAAATACATGCGTTTAAAAATAGTGCTACAGAAATTGGTAAATGATTTAATAGTGACCTCTGAGGGTATATTTAGACTCCTATCTAGTGACCTGGAAAGTGTCCATTGAAGTCCATTGAACTCGTGGTCATCTTCATAGAGCCAGTTGGAGATGACCTGTGGTTTGTAAATTGTGTACTTGGGCTAAATTGTGGTTGTAAAGGGATTAACGTGATTCGCAGCAATACCCAGGATAGGCTGTGGTGTTTAAATGATGCTCGGTTGATATTAAGGGGCCCGGTGTGTGCCAAGAAAACATTCCCCACACGATCACAGCACCACCACCAGCCTGACTGCAGGTCGGGTCCATGAGTTCATTCCGTCGATGTAAAATTCTCACCCTCCCTTCTGTATGTCGCAAAAGAAACTAACATTTATCAGTCCAGGTGATGTTTTTCCAATCTTTTAATTGTCCAGATTTTGGTGTAGCCTCAGATTCCTGTTCTTTTCTGATGGCAATGGAACCCAGTGTTTGGTGACCCTGTGGCCAGTGTAGCCTCAGATTCCTGTTCTTTTCTGATGGCACTGGAACCCAGTGTTCTGCTATTGTAGCTCATCTGTCTCAAGGTTTGGCATGTAATGCTTTCTGAGGGTTTTTTTTTCTTCTTCTTTCCATCCCCGTTCAGAACTGTTGTAAATAGTGGTCGAGTTAGCGTAGCCTCGCTGTTCGCTTAAACCAGCCTGGCCACTTAAAAGGAAAATATTTGTTCAAATATAGTTAACAGTTCGAAACAGCTTGGAGTAAAGCAGCCACTGCTGTTACGTAGCTCCCAGTTGTCAGTGAAAAATATAAATTAGGTGAACATCTGTATCACGAAGAACATGTTTCAACCCATCAGACTGTGTCATTGAAACCAATTATTATTCTTATTGTCTATTATGCATCTATTATTACTATCTTATTGCTTGTGGTGAATATGTAAGTGCTCACCCTGTAATTTTACACCAAAAAAAGAAAGCTCGATGAACAATTTAGGTATATTATACAGGAACTTTTAACATGACCTGAGGCTTCCAAACTTTCAAACTGATGCCTCGGGCGTAGACAAAAGGACATTTTAAAGGTTTACTTTTCTTCTTTGTTCCTCTTGACCTTTTCGATCGGTAAACTTAACCTTTTAAAGAGGCCAGGATAAATCAGCACTTATAGAGACAGACAAGCAGTATTTTTGTCTCATGTCACACAAGTAGTTGTTTTAACCTCATGCGCGAACACACACACACACCTACTCGCTTTGTTTAATCTATTGAATGAATGTTGAAATGGACATTTTTACGATGTTAGCGGTCGTCTATGAGGTATAGAGTTCTATGTGACTACTGGATATGAAGCAGGCATGTCTGTTGGAGAGATTTCGAGTTGTGATGGATAACTCCGAGGTATAAGAAACCCACTGACGTGCTCGCCTCGTTATTTCACGATGACAAAAGATCCTCGAGGATTAGGACAGATTGCTATTTAGATTTGTATAAGATGCCTCGTGCTTATATTTCCTTCTGGAGTCATTAATGGTTCACATATGGGCTGAAAGGAAGCTGGGTATTTACTGTTCAATGTATTTATGTAATCGTAGCCCTCGTTTTCCTGTTGCATTCTCCTCCGCCGCAAGCACCCATTCTCGCTTGCTCCAGAAGGTTTCACTTTTTGGCATGAGCGCTTAGTTCTGGCTTTAATTATGAACACGCTCCGATTGTAATTAGCGGTTAACAGCAAACGCTACCCCGTGATTGCATTGTTTTCTTTTAAACAAAGGAAAGACTGATGGAATTTCATTTAATAGCATGCAGTTTTTCAATTAGGGCCGGTGAGGTCTGGTTCAATGGAGCAAGCCATTGAGACCATTTAGGAGGTGGAACTGTGATACTGTGTAACCTTCCATAAAACAAACAACAAAAAAAGAACAAACAAAAACCCCACAGACTCTAATGAGATGCCAGGGAGAATGTACACCAATGTTCTGTTCATTTGGAGCAATTTTGTAATGCTTATTTTGGTTGAAAAATTTTGGATTCGTATCAGTTACAACTTAAAAAGTTTTAGAGCAAAGGAAGAAAAATTACCAAATTATCCTTTGTGTGTCCTTTGTGTTCATTTGTTTTGTTTTGTTTTTTTCGTTTTTTTTTTTTTTTTTTTGGTTTTGTTTTTCCAGCACACTAAATGTGCATTCACTTGGAATGAATAAAAATAAACGTCGGAACAAAACCCACATGAGGACGCGTTCCTCAGATCTAACTCTTCGAGCCCAGTGCACAATTGCTATGCAGTGCGTATCAGTACGACGGTTGCAATTTCTTTTCGAAGATAAAAAGCCATTTGTTGCGAGCGCTGTAGACTGATTTGATGTCTTCATCTATTTATTTATTCATTTGTGACTCCAAGGCTTCTCTGCTCAGGGTCTCGGCGAAACTGTCAGGCAGAAGATTGATACCTGATAGGTTTGCTCCCTAGATATTGAGAAGCAAGCATATAGGGAGTTTTCAGGATTGCTACAACCTACCTGGGTGGTGGTGTGCGGTTTGTTTATTTATTTATTTATTTATTTATTTATTTATGTTTGATCTTTAGGCCAAGACACATAAAGAATGTGGCTTTTTCAAGAGTCCAAACAATGCCCTCTGGTGCTGCCTGTGTGGCTGTTCCTTTGACAAATTTTTGTTGTATACCTCTTTAAAATGCAAAAGCCTATCTAATTAAAAAGCCTAAACACCCGATGACATGGCTTTCTTTCTCCCCATTGGTTTCCACTGGTAATTTTTATGGAGGGTGAGAGTGAAAATGAGTGTTTCGACTACCCTAGCACTTTTAAATGGCAGGAAAATGGGAGCGATTACTCAGTAGGAAAAATGACTTCTCTCTTGGCACTGCGTTCATGCTGTTTCACTTGAAGATCCTTTATGGCTCCATTTCAGTCAGCGTATACGAGTGTGTTTTATGTGTGTGTACATCTGAAATAGTGTCTCTCTTTTTTTTTTATATATCATGTATCAGCATCTAAAGTAGTGTATTCTGTTCATTTATTTGATTGATGACTCACATACTTTCTATTATTTTACACATTTCACTGCCGACTCCATAAGTGGACAACTGAGAACATTTTTTTTTTTTTTCTTTCTTTTTTCCCTCCTCACAGGCTACTGGAGAGCCATGCTCTTAAATAAAACCTGTTTACGCAGTGGTTGAAGTCATACTGTAGGTCAGAGTGACCACTGGTTGTGTTCAGAGATCTGAGGTCTTGATTAGAACAGTCTCTCAAGCAGGTGTGAAGAGAGCAGGTCACCTAGATGTCACTCATGCTTTTTGAACACGGAAGAAAGGCCAAGCCTCCAAGGCGCTCGGAGTATCAAATCAGCAGCTCTCAGTGCTTTACCGTTGGTTTGAACCTCATAACCTCAATGTCTTAACACCTTTTCTGTGCGAGAATTCTCGTATATCAGTATTTCCCCAATAAGCTGGCCGAAGAGCCCAGGTCGTCAATCTCTGGTGGAAAGGAAAAAAAAAAAAAAAGATCTTATCTGGCCAGACTCTCCTTGCTTTCCTTCTCCGGTTTGTCTCATTGCTAACTGAGCCATGGCTCCATCTGAAACGTGATATCATCGATATCATCCACGACAGACTTCTGAAACTTAAAGCGGTCCATAACTTTTGGCTTTTTTTTTTCTTTTTCCTTTTTCTCCATGCTCCAATCCACCTGATTCAATAACTAATCAGTTAGTTATCGATCGTCTCGGAGCATGAAAATTATACAATCATGCAACTCTTCCACATTTCCGATAGAGACGAGAAAATCTATCTCGGGTTATAGAGTTTCTTTTGTCTTCATGACGACGTTACATTACTGTTATCAATAGTTTGTGCCTTGATTTCATGAAGTGTTCCAAACGTTTTCTTCTCGATATTTGTATGTAATGTCAAAAAAAAAAAATGTAGATCCTTTTTCATTTCCTAGTCCTAAATAGCTGCTCTTTATTTATTTATTTATTTGTTTGTTTGTTTGTTTGTTTGTTAAAAGTATAGCTATTAAAGCCATTTATACCACAGCAGTGTTTGAATTCTCAGTTCTGATCAGTTTGAAGCTGTTTCTGCAACGTTAAATGTAACTTTAAATGGGTAAAAAAAAGGACTGTGTTCTTTAATTAAAAAAAACGAATGATTGGCAAATACTGTGGTATTAGAGGAGTATAGCACATATACAGGATGTGCTGCTGTTGATTTCGGTTAAAGGAGCTTGGTGGCCCTTTTTGGAGTGAAGGCAGGACCGATCCTGCATGTGTCATCATTGCGGTATTATTACTGCGTAGCAATACGCAAGTTTTTAATCCACTTTGCTGAAATTTGATTTGAAATTTGCCGACATGGTAGTGGCCTCTTAATGTTTTTTTGCATCTGCTCAAATCTAACATTCTCTTTACAAGGTCAAAGAGACTTAAACGTTAATCAGACCGAATGTGCAAGACCATTAAATTCAAATTCAGAAACCATTTAGGACCTACATATCCAAAATGCCAACCTAAAGGTCCATTGGCTTTACTATGATATATTACGGTCTTCAGGCCAGCCAAGGGTGTTGCACCGCTCGATGAACAAATGAATTCAAATCCAATGAAATTGTGAGCAAGAGAAGTCAATGGAGTTTTATTTCCATTTTATTTCTTTACTATTTAGTGCTGATAAAAGGTACAAATACTAACCCTGGTTCAAATTTGGCCAAAAAACCCCCCCACTTGTGTAAGAACTGAGCAAACTGACTTGTCAAACTGATCAAGTGTTAGCCAGACACCTTAAACTCCATTTATACGATTTTTCTCATATTCTGCGAAGTATTGTTCGACACACAGAAAGAACAACTCATTTTTGTCTACTGCGTTCATAATTGAATGCATTTGAACCAGGACTTGTACACATCCAAATTCATTTCTTAAACTGTTATGGCTGGAAGCTGTTGTTTTTAAAACATAAATGCATTCTATAACCATTGGTTTGTGGGCATCTGACCGTCGCACCCACATGTGGGCCTTCCTGAAACTGCTGCCACAAGTTTGGAAGGACATGGATGTCTTTTTTGTATATCGTAGCATTACAATTTCCTTTTGCTGGAACTGATCCATGTCTAATCCATGAACTCATGCCTATCCATGTTCCAGCATGGCAATAACCCTGTGCACAAAGTGAGATCCATAACGGTATGTTTTACCAAAGTTAGAGTGGAAGAACTTGAGTGTCCTGCACAAAGCCCTGACCTCAAACCCACCGAACACCTCTGGGATGAACTGCACCCCAGGCCTTCTCACTGAACACCTGTGCCTGAGCTTACTAATGCTCTTTTAGCTGAACGAGCACACATCCCCACTGAAATAAGATGGGTAGATCGGATGGATAGGTAAAAATAAGATGGATAGATTGGTAGAAATAAGATGGGAAGATCAGATGAAAAGGTCTCGCACGCAAGAAAGGCTTTTTTGTGATTAATCATGATTCATGCTAAATGTCATGCGTAGATGAAAATTGTTATTCCTATTTTTTTGAAGCCCCCCCAGGATATTATTTAATGAATGCTGATTAGGGCCGTGACAGTGGCCATGACAACCGCACCACTGCGGTGGTAGTTTGCCACCGCGGTGGTGGAGTGCCACCTGCGGTGGTGTCGCATCACATGCTAAGTTAATGTTTCTGCTTGAGTGGGCACGAAGACAAGTGCAAAGTACAATGTTTTATATACAAGTGTAGTAATAAAAATAATAATAACAATGATAATAATAACAGTGCAATATTACTTTGTATTTATAGCCTACCATATGGCGGGGGATTTTATGTTAATACACATCACGTAATCATAATAAAATTCCTTATAATGGTGTTGTCTGTTAGTTTGCCCCGGGGGGGATGGCATATCACCAGCCGCATTTTTAAAAAATGTTTATTTAATATTTAGCTTTTTGACACTTTAAAAAAAAAAAAAAAAAAAAAAAAAAAAAAAAAAAAATATTCTACTGTCCTACTGGTATTTGTTTTTAAAGCTCTATAGGCATTTGTATACTACACTTGTAAAGAAAAATAAATAAAGTATTCATCAGAGAAACGTGCGACCATGCTTAACTCCATCTCTTTATTATGCACTAATTCACAGTACAGTATCCCACAGCGCCCTCAGGCTGTTTCTCATTGCAATAACACGACACAACAAGGCTGTATTGAGTTGTTTCAATGACGGTAGTGCTAAAATAAAGCTTAAGTTAATTTTTTTATATTTAAATTATTTCATTTAAGCCTATAAAATTATATATAATATTATGATATTATATAGTGATATAAATTCCACTTCCTCCAGCGCCTCTACCACCACCGCTCACCGCGGTGGTTTGGTCGTTAACCACCATGCGGGTAAAAAAAAGAAAAGAAACTGTCACAGCCCTAATGCTGATTGGACTTTGCTTTGGGTCTTGTTTTGTTACAGAAACACCATTAAATATTTACTGAGAACTCAATCAGTCTCCGTTCCTTGTTATTATTGATCATTCTAGGCAAAGACAGCTCTTCCGGCTGATTAGGCAACTGACATGGAAGTCCTCAGTGACTGGCCAGTCAATAATGCCATTGTATCACGAGTATCTAATCAGTGATCTATATCTTTAGCAACCTCTTCAAAGCTGTCCTGAGCAAGCAATTCAGCTTAAACAACCCGATCAGTCATTTGTGTACCACAGTGCCGGAGTCATTCTGAAACCTGCCACAGGTTTGAAAGTTCACGTGTAGCCAGTAAGGTAAGGTTGATCATCTCCCAGCTGTCACCCTCCCACCCTCATCGCCCTTATCTCTGTAGCTTTTGATACATCTGAGAGGAGGAGGAGAGTGGACAGCTGTGACTCTGCGGCTAAAATGGTGCAGTGTGGCACCCTGACGGTTGCGGGTAGAGGGATAATGGAGTGAAATTGCACGCAGAGCCATTTCTCAGCAAGGAAGCCTGCCTCCCCTTGCCATTGTGTGTGCAGCGTGGCAGGTTTTCTAGGGGCCGCCTGTCTTTCTCGCTCTCTTGCAGGGCATCCTACGGAGGAGGGAGCAAGGGGTGGCGAGAGCTGGTTTCATTAGCAAGAGAAAATGGACAAATTTCAGGCCTCTGACCAAGCGTGACACACAGGGCTAACTTTTTCATCTCACTTTTTTTTTTTTTTTTTTAACGGTTACTCAGCCTGAAGCTGTCAACTATCCAGATGGGGTCTGGTAGCCACTGTTCAGCTGCCACCCCCTCCGACACTCTTTCTCCTCCTCTTTCTTAACTTGTTCTCATTTGCTTGTCTCACTTCTCTGGACTGTGTCCACGTCGTTACGACGGTCGATAGTAATGTGGCATAATCCTCCCTGTCGCCGTGCAGTCTATGCAGCTTGTTGAGCTGATGGCACAGTGGTTGGTGTGGGGTGGTAGGCTAGCATTTCAAGAGAAGCTTTTGGTTGTATGTTTTGTAGGAAATATTCTTAAATAATTTCGGTACAACTGGAATCATCCAATGACTGCATTTAGGAGAACCCATGTTCTTATGTCGCCTGTGATGAAAACATAATTTGTTGTGAAGCCTTGAATGAAATGACTTTGGTTAGAAATAGGGACGGGTGATACGGGCGAAAAAAAAAGTACCTTTTTATTTATTTATTTATTTTTTTAAATCCCCCCCCCCCCCCCCCGTAACAATTACCAATGGCAAGCAAGATGTCTGACACAAGCGTAACGTAGCCATTCATTTAATGTTTTGACCATGTAGCTGCCGTTATCAATCGCCTGTCTTCGTGCGAATTCCATGCTAGCAGTGCATCTCGAAAACCTTGAACTACAACTTGAACAACCCATATGGTCTTCAAGAATACATTTGGAAGATTTGGAGGCAGGAAGTTCTAGTCTTTTGTCAACATTTTGTTTTTTTGATTGTCAGGCTGAGGTGTGGATCAGATGATTTGCTTGATGATATATCAGTCATAATGGAAAAGTGAGTGACATGCCCTAACTTTTCACTCCGTTGTTCCCACTTGTGAATATTACAACTCTGGTGTAGCTTCTTGACCATAAGTACTAGTGTCTTGGCATCTCCTACTTTGTGTCATTTGATTTGAGGTGGGTTTTTTTTTTTTTGTTTTTTTTTGGAAAGCCCTATTTTCCCTTTCTCTTTCTCCACTGTATAGTGAGGATCCATGTCTTTTTCACAAAAACAAAATGTCACTGCTTCAGTTCCACCAGAAATTTTTCTAGTCGTTCGGTGTGTATTTTGAAAACAAAGTGGCTGTCCTGAGCAGTATTGCTGGATGCAGCAACCTTGCCTTATATAACTGGCTCTTCATACTGAACCCGCCGCTTCAGTCATAAATGGAGAAACGGGCTAGTTGTCGTGCTACCTTGCAGTTTGCAGGTTTCGGTTTCAGTTTAGGAATTAAATCACTACTTCTATATCGAAACCATTTCCAAACAACCGACGTGAGGTTACCAAACATTTTTGGGGCTATATCGTCCCTTTGACCAGTGGAAGGCTCGTGTCGATCTATGTCCACACTGTGGACGTGGCTATGGAGCGTACGGATGCCAAAGGACCAAGGATTGTGTAAATGTTATTTGCTAGAACAAAGTATGCAGTTGTTTTGTATTTACACGTACGAATCTCCACATATTGGCACTGTTGCTTTGCAGACTATCTCGCAAAAATTCATAGAATGTATCTCAAATGTTCAATATTATTGTCCTAATGTAGTTAGAATTTATTGATTTCATAGCCATATTCCAAAATGGAAAGCTGAATGGCGTGGTCTGTTCTGATCTTCTCTTTAAATCAAGCCAAGAGTTCGGATATCGGCCATAAGCGCACACCGACACAGGGCTTCGAGGACTCTTATTTTGTTTTATTTTATTTTTTGCCTTATCTCCTGCATGCTTGCTTTCTTTTTTTTCTTTTTTTTTTTTTCTTTTTTTTCCCACCTCCTTTTTGCTCTGGGTTTTGTCTGTTTGGCTTCATCTTGACGCTGAATTCCCGTCTCTACAAATTGTCCATTGTTGTATGCCTTGGAATGGTGTGTGCAGCAGATGGTACAAATCTCCTCTTTAGCCATGGGACTTAAGGATCTTACTTTTGCAGGTATGACCTCAGTTTTAGTGTCCTGTTTTGTTGGAAGAGACACTGACGGCCTTGTCCAGAGCGTTCCAACTTTTTTTTTTTTTTTTTTTTTGTCCTAATTTAGTTATTCTTAACTCTAGGGGTTTTGGCCATATGTTTGACAGAGAGTCTCTCTTTACCCGAGTAAGAGGAGTAAAAGATACACACGCACACAACAAGAGACAAATGACAAAGGCAGTTAAAATAGGATGAGTGAGTATTGTTCTCCTTGTGCAATTACCAGGCCACCTCCAGTCTTTAGGACAAGGAGTTGTTCACTGGCTGATTTTCCCTCAGCAGATCAGCGAGAAAGAGAGCTGATCAGTGAGTGGGTGTTTAGGAATCAGGCCTCAAGAGTTGTTTGTGTAGGCATGGTTGAGCCTTTTTTTGTTTTTTTTAAACACACTGCTCTCATTGAAAGACCTGGAGGCTTAGGAAAGGGCTTCGTCTGCATGGACTAGTGCATTCGCTCCCCCCTCCTTCCTTCTTTTCACCAGTCACTCCTTTTCTTATGGCCAAGCCTTTGTCAGTCACGCCGTGGATCAGCTGCGAAAACAGCTGCGGCCTGGAGGAACGAGAGCGATTTGGTGAGAGAGAGAGGCATTTTTGGAATTGAGCAGACGAGAATAAGGAGCTTCATAGGCTGTGAACATAGTAGCCTAATTTACGATCAATATCCATGATCGCTCATGTGACACCCCCCCCCCCCCCCCCCTCCAGTCAAAGGGTGAGGACAATGGCTTACCTTTTAAGACTGTTTCAAAGGGATGGCCTTTTATCTTTCGTTAAAGGCGCACCACAGGCGTCAGGGTTTGAGAAGCGTCTCAGCATGCCCTTAGTCTCGGGTTGTTATTTCTTGCGAGCGAACGGCTGATGGAGAATCCTGTCGTGCAAGTAATTTTAACTAACCGGTACTGGTGAATAATGACACGAAGCCCGCATGACCTACTGAGTAATCTTCTATGAAAAAGAGCATCAAATCCTCACACCGGTGACGCTTCTCAACGTTCGGCGAAGAGAACGGTTGGAAATTCTGTGCCTAACTGGTGAAATAAACGCTTTATGAATTTCAAACAGTATTCTGTTGTCTGTCTACAGTATTAGGCGAAGGTTTTAAAAAAAAAAAAAGAAAAAAAAAAAAAAAAAAAAAAGACTAGGTGGAGAAAATCTGCATACATTTGCATACATTTTTTTTAAATAAACGTTAATTTGCATCAATTTTTCAAGTGTGTGTGCAGCGTTTGTGTACGTGTTTCTTCTCCCCTCGTTTTTTTTCTTCTTCTCTTTTATATCTGTGAACAAAATGCTCTTGCAACCATGCTAAATTCGGTTGCGTCTGCATAAGTGCTTTTGATGTGCTCCCAAAAAGAAGCAAACGCTGTGTTTTTATGGTTTGTTTTGCTTCCTGGGCTCGTAGCTCTGCCGAACGAAAGCCCCCTTTTCCTGCACCCACTCACTTTCTCCTCAACTGTACCACACACTTGTTATTGCAGAATGTCAGTCAATATTAGTGTTGGTCTAATTAAGGTCTAATTGGGGACCTGGTTCCAAATGATCTAGCGCAGCCCCCCCCCCCCCCCCCCCCACCCGTGTCCCAACCGATTTCATATTCATTTAGGCTCATGGAGATACCTCTGGCTTGCTACTAGCAACCGAAATAAACCCACTATGAATTGAGTGTGTGAACCAAGACATATGTTTATCAAACTGTCAGATTTTATTCCAATTCCTCTGATCTGAGCACATTTTTAACGAATCGCCTCGCATTGTAGGGCATATTGTTCGTATCGTCGGAGCGGCGTGACGTTCAAGTGATCTTCAGATAACGTGGTAGAAATTCAAGTCGATTTAAATGCTATTAAAAAAATGATAGTCCTCGATGCAGTACGTGTAGCAGATGCTTGCATGTGTTTGGACAGCAGCATCTGCAAATGAATAAATATGAAGGTAAATATTGATGTACCGTACCGCTCATAGAACTTTTGAGCGAAACTCGGTAAGGACGAGGTTTCAGTAAACGCAATTTCCCCTTTTATGGCTCTTACGAGGGTGGGAGATGCTGTCGTGCAGCATGTGTGCGAGTAAACAATATCGTCTTGCATGCAGCGCTAAAGGTCCGGAGTGAACGATTCGGTGAAATATCTTCCGTGTGCCATTTAAACCCAAGCGCTCTCGGTCTCTTCTTCCGTAGTTTCTAAATTAAAAAGGGAGGGTGGGAGCAGTAGGGATCTTCTCTCACCGGGCCCTGCAAATGAAGGCTCCCATTTATCCTGCTTTTCTCAGCGAAGCGTATCCTCAGGGCCACTGATAAGCGTTCCATCCCTCTCGAAAACGCCATGGCACATCTAAGCCTGATTGGGTAATGGTCTGAGACAGAGCATATTGACCCGCCTGACTGATGCATCTCTACTGTTTCTCATTACCGGGTCAGCTTCCTTTTAAAAGATCTTTTGTATCAGCTATGACTGGCTCAATTGGAGAGCCATGCAGGTAATAGCTCATTTGACTGGAAACGATTAAGCCTTCGGATTGATTACGCCCCGTAATGTTGACAGGACGCGAGGTTCTCAAACCTCAGGGCGCAAGAAAGCAACATAAATCGTAAATCCTTCCCGGGACGATCCACACCAAGTCGCTCTCATGCCACGACTACTAAAAGCAGAGAAGTCCACTTTAAACTAAACAGTCGTGTTATACAATCCATCTCTGTGGCGAAGTTGGGCCTGTCCAGACATAACATGGAAACGTCAAGGAGAACGTACTGTTTTATATTGCCGGCTTGTAGCCGGTCACCTAAAGTGACATCTGAGTATTTTCTGAATGTCTTGTGATGGTATTGAATGTTCTAAGAGATTGTAGTCTTTCAAACCGGAGTATCGGACTTTTTCCAAAGCACTTTTGGCATTAAATGTAAAAAGCGGAAGGAACGTCCCCTCGATCATTAAGCCGAGATTCAATAGCTATTTAAAAAAGAAGATAAAGTTACTGACTTGTCATTTCAACAAGGAACTTTGTAACAAATGATCTCTAATCATTGGTGCGCCCTTTCACAAGAAGACCCGAAGCTATTTCTACGGTTTCAAAAGACTCTCTGCCCCGTTTAGAAAATTATTGCCATTATTCAGCCTGGACTGGAAAAGACTTGTAATTTTAGGGAACTTTTTTTTTTTTTTTTTCTGAAATTTTTTTTATAATTTTTTTTTTAAATCATATTTTCTTTCTTTCCCCAGGAAAGTACGACCTTGGGTAATAAGAGGAGATGAGGATAGTGGAGGTGTTAATGAATGAAATTGCTCTTCTTCTTTTTTTTTTTTTTTTTTTTCTTTCTTTTTTCCCCCCTCATCAGAGGCTGTTAAAAGTAATTGTAGGGAGCTTCTGTATATGGAAGAAGATTACCACCACCCTGAACGCCTCTGCAATCTGATCCTATTATTTGTGGAGGCTCTAATCAGCCTCAGTCAGTGTATAAGACGGGGAGCGCTGTCTTTCTCCTCATTCTGTGTAGATTCATTTCCATCCAAGCCTGCATCTCTAGATCACGTCTTGATATGAACAAGTGTTGTCCAAAACATCTCATGAGTGGATGACGGTGTAGCGCCACCATCTTGACAGGAAAACTATAAAACTGAGTTCAGCCCAAAACTGGAAAGGACAGACTTCCTGGTACAAGGACCAGAAACTCATCCTTATAGTCAGAGATGAAAGTTATGTTATAAACTGTCCTCTTTATTATTTTTATTATTTTTATTATTATTATTATAATTGTGTTAGCTTTTATTCAATTTGGAGCTCCACTTAAGCCCATTTTAAACCAGACCGCAGCAGTGTCGCAGACATCCAACACAATGTCATATTAATCAAAGTGGCCTTTACACCGGACACTGGCAGCACAGAGGGGCTGTTTTAAAATAAATAATAAGCATGTTTTATGCATGTTTACAGAAATTTCACCTAGGAAACCTCTGTCACATGGGCCATGACTAATATGACAAGTGTGGGACTTCTGATTGTTTGGGACATGTATGTGATCTCATGGATATGAGAACATAAAGGATAGAAGTTGAGATGTGGTGTGTGTGTGTGTGTGTGTGTGCCTTGTATCTAGCACGCAGGTTTGGAGTTCTCAGCCAATGAGGCTAATTGTACAACATGACCTAATAGTTTTTGCAGCCAATGCGAGACTATTGATTTAAAATCTGCAGAAGAGGTTATATGGGGCTGTAAGATTAGGGAATATTATTGGAGACTGCTCGTCACTTCAGCAGGATGGGGAAATAGCATTTGTAAAGGGTTTAAGATGCAGGTCCGGGTCCAGTCCAGAACGGCAAGGAATGCTTGGGTGGAATTCATTTCACTGGAGTATCAGTTTACATATGGACTTGTACAACGAGGAAATGAAAAGTACGTGAACGTATATCGTGATCGCACCGCAATATAGCAGAGCCGGACAGATCTGTTTAAAATAAAGATGACGCTGGTATGCGGGAACCCTGAGACGTCAGAGTCCCATCACTCCAGTGTCCCCACCTGAGAGGAACCCCCAGCATTATAGTACCAGCATGTTTACTTATGACTAACTGTGCGTTTGACTAGCTTTTCAACTCGTACCTTACAGCTGCAATTTTGTCTGTATCCTGAAATCTGATACGGACCTTATCACCCCCCCAAACCCCCCAACAGAAAAAACAGTCCACCGCCATTTGAGCCTTAGCACCTGTCTAACTTCCGATTAGATTAGACAATGTGGCACAATTCTTGCTGTTGAATGGGATGTTTCCGATCGTAGTTCCGACTGCGTTCAGTACTTTGCACGTTTCTGGTTTCTCTCTAACATGACAAGCCAGGTTTTTTTTTTCTTTCTTTCTTTATTATATTCAAGAGAGAGCTAAAGAGAGGCTGGTAAGGAAATGATGAATTTTGCTTGTAGCTGCTAAAACGTAAGTGATAACAGGAACTGACTTACCTTGCGGACATTCCCCGACATTAAATGGTTAAAAAGCGTGCCCTGTCGTGCGTTAATAACTTGTAATCAATAGAAGAAGAATAAAACACTTCATGATGTTCGGTTCTTTCAGAAGAATCCACGTGCTAGCACTGCACGCCACTACAAAGCAAGTTATTTAGTAACGCCATGGCGGCGTTCGCGTTTTTATTCCGTACATTATTTAGTATAGGGGCGGAGGTACAGGATGGTGCTGTAGTAAAGTGATCTGCACTCGATGAGGGTTTTTCTTCCGTGCCGTTTGGAATACTTCCAATTTAGCTTGACGCCATTTGCATCATAGCTTTCAGACTGAACACTTTTAGAGCGTTGTCCGTGTTCAGGATTCTTCTCGCTCCACCTGTTGCGTGCGTAGTCGTTACTCCAGCACACCGAGCGTACACTGCTATTTATTTTCCAGTAAGTGATTGTAATATCTTAGGGAGGTGGTTTTGAAAGCGAAGGAATGGTTCACTAAAGACCATGCGCTTTCATAAAGGAGCTGAAATTCCAATTTTGCAGTTTGCCTTTATGATGTAGTACGCGAGAATCGGTGTCCTCGGTTTTCTCCGGAGGCGCTTACTAAGCACAAGTGCAGCAGCTGAGACAAATGGACCTGGTGTAATTCTAAGTGATCGATCAGCGACCGGCTCTGTTTTGAAAGAGTGGGCAGTAATTGCATTTGACTCTATGGGAGGCTTAAGAGAGGCTTAGAACCAAGGTTAGGCAGAACAATGAAAGGACAAACCTCTTCCACTTTCTTCTGCCAGTTCGGCCTTGAATAATCATTTCGAATCGGGGACCGTCTATATCCGTTTCTCTTCTGTGTCGGGCTTAGACGGCGACATCCGAGACGGGGTTGCTGCGCAAGGGTCTGAGATATCAGCCGAACTGATTAGATTCCGTCATAAAGCATAGTAACGTTATACGAGTTTGTAGGTACCACTGGACGTCGGTAATGGATTTTCTCTCCGCTAGAACAGAAGAGCAACATTTCAGGCCGTTTAGTTGAATTTGTTGCATTTGATGCCTCACACCGGCCCATTTTTTTTATTCCACTTCACATCATAATTCTGTTGATTTTACAAGGAGAAATGCCTAAGTTGCTTAACTCTGACAGAAGTTTTAATCTGTGCTAGAAAAGAAGGTAGTTTTTCAGGTAGGTTGCCATGGAAATCATTTTCTTTATGTGAGAGGTGTCTGGTTGCATGCTGGGGAAGCTCTGTCAGTAATTAAGTTATTTTTCCACGGAGTGAGAATTTGGAGTGCCTGAGAGAAATCAATAGTGATATTGTGGGTTATATGTCTGCTATATAATACTCCATGGTACTGGAAGTGCTTAATTTGACTTTACCCCCTCTTTTCTTTCTTTTTTTTTTTTTGTGTACACATGTGGTCTGGCTTCAGGATATATATATATATGACATTTATCAGTAAAAATGAACAAGAGCCTTTTCACACCATTCGGTTTGATAAGTGTGTAACCAGTGAGACATGTTCCACTTGCGTATTACTCTCGCTGCGTTCGAAACATCGGCTACGTGTAAGCATAAGACTCGAGTTACACCTCGTGTTGATTTAAGAATGTCGCCTAAATGGTGGTTTATGGATAGAGGTGTACAAAAAGTACCTGCGTACATACCCGAGCGCTTTTGTAACACCTGATCCAAGAATGTGATGGCTTGGCATGAATCACACATCTTCAGGCCGAAGGTCTTCCAGCTTTTGTGTTGGATCTCTTTGCTTTGCAGGATAGGGCATGCCGGTTATGATGAAACAGCTTTTACACGCTACACTAAGCATGGAAGTAAAGATTACTTTCAAAGACGCTGTATCGAGTAGCTATATGAGGGAGCACTGTATCTATTGATGGAACGGAATACAAATGCGTGCGTCCCTTTTTGTGGTTAGGTCATAGAGATGGGGGTTGATGGGGGTCGATCGCTGCCACCTGTTCTGAAATGCATCAAATGATTCTTAAGTGCCTCCGTGTCAGGAAAGTTAACAGTGATGAATCAGTTTTTTTTGTTTTTTTTCTTTTCTCCCCAGTTTGGTCTCCGGCCAGTTTCCACCCACCGTCCAGCTCCCTTCTTTTTACACGACAGCTAAAGGCTAATACGTGCTTCCTCGGAGACATGTGAAGCCAGCCATCTTTTTGAAGCGGTGCATCTCATGAGGAAACGGCTTTCGGCCCTCTTCGGCATACGCGAGCTCATAGATGCTCATGATTGGCTCATTTCGCCGTGATAGACCGGGAAGAGAGAGCCCCTCCCATCTAGAAAGCATGGCCGATTTTGCTCCCTTGGGACCTAGCAACGGATGACTCTAGCACCGTTGGGATTTGAACTTGCGAACTCGTTTGTTTTCTTTTTTAAACAAGCTTTCTTGATATTTCTTTAAAAATAGTGGAAGTGTTGCATACGAGTTTGGCAAGTACGTTCAAGTTGTTGTGCTATTGCAACTGATATGCAAATTATTTAAGGATGACAGAATAGTTTGTATTGTTATGGCATATTTTCCCAGATTCAACTAAGACCGCGTACATATGCGGTAGAAGAAAAACTTGTCTACACCCCTGTCCGCTGTCGACAGCGTTCTATATCAGCCACTCGCCAATTTCCCCACACCTACCAATCACACTGTGCACGAGGGAAGCCGGCGAACTGCCCTTTGATGACAGCAAGTGGGCAACAGCTCATTCGGTCACCACATGCGGTGGAAAAGGGGCGGGGAGAGTGCTTTGGCACTGAGGATCTTGTCCGAGTTATCCGATATCTGTCAAGGCGCGACGGGCATAAAACACAACAAATAACAAGGCTGAAAAACAGAAGCAGGTGATGAGATAAAGTCTAAGGCACCAATCCAAAGATCATGAGAGACAAAGCAAATATTCAGCAGTAAGCGAAAGGAACAGAAGGACTTTGAAAGCTTCATTTATCTCTGAATTTGCAGGCAGCCTACAAACTTAACATGATTGTCCATTCATTGCCAGTGAAGATTAATCAATCTGGACTCCAGCGCGTGGGATGTAGCTTTGACAGGCAGGCTGATTTTGGAAAATAGGATCTTGGCCTTGTTGTTTTGATTCCTTCAGCCAAGTAACGTTTCCATTCCATATATTTGCTTTTCTCTGAAGAGTGGTATTTTTTTTTTTTTTTTCCCTCTTTCCCCCCTCTGTGGACATTTTCAGGTCAGAGGAATTTGGAGAGGTGGGCAGGATTTTTGTAATGTAGTAGGTGTGAAGGGTTGCCGTGTATGGCGCTAATGAATGCACGTTCCAGTGCAGTATCGGTGCGGACTGGAACAACTCCATGTTAATGTGTGTGTGTTTCTGCCAGGCTTGCTGTAAAGAGAAGGCCCTTTCTTGCCATGGTCCAGGTCTGTTTTAGTCCAAGCTGAGCTCTTGCCAATGCCTCAAGGTGGTGCAATAATGAATCAAATGTAAGGAAATGAAAGGATCCAATCCTGAATACGGTCCGTTTTAGCTTGCAGGTCCTCAGCAAAACTCGTTGCCCAAGGGGAAGGTTCAGCTGTCTGCTGTAAACGATAGTCAGTCGCTTTCCTTCCATGCCTTTGTTTCTGTCTCAGTGGTGACTTCCCCCTTTCCTTCTTAGTACTCGGTGAGTGGATTAAGGTCTGGACAACCCGACAGCCTGATCTTAACAGCTATTAAATGGCCTTTCACAGATGAAGGTCTTTCTGGATGAGCGTCCATCTCCAAAGTTGGAGGGTGAGAAAAGCTGTTCTGTCGCACGTGTTCATTAAGTAAGGGTAAGGGGGGGGAGAGCAGGAGCTGCAGAGGATGTGAGCGGAGAGTAATAGATGATTTTGTGTTTTTAGTCCTGCTTTTTCTTTCTCTCCCTGTCTCTCTCAATGACAATCCAGTACCTTTCCACAATTCAACCTCAAGTCCCTCCTGAGTAGATCTGAGCAGTAATCATGGCTTCATCATGCGTCCTGATGTGGGCTCGGCTGAATGGTTACGGTTTTTTTTTTTTCTTCCCCCGATCGCTATATTGAAGGCAGATTTAATTAGACGGGTACGAGACTAGTACAGGTACATATGTATAGAAGAACTAACGGCTTTGTATCAACTGTATTGTCATATTCTGCAATACCAGTGCCGGTTATAGAGCCAGTCTGGTATTTAACTTTTATTTATTTATTTATTTTTAAGCCCTCGTGTTTCTTTTGTGGCATTTTCATGCCCATGACCGATTGATCACCAGGTCAATACTAAGCACTAGTTCTTTTATTCAATGTTATCAGTTTATTCATGGCTCTCAAGGTCTTGCAGCTCCATTTAAAAAGCGAAAGTCAGGAAAACTGCTCGGAAATTGCCAGTGACTTCGTTCATTCATGAATTGGACATTTTGTTCATCTTTCTGAAATGCAGTGTGTATATAATATATTTAAACCTTCCACTCGTATTCATAACTCGGCTAGTATTCCTGTGATATTTTATACCTAAATATCTACATATCATAATATTCTTCTTTTGTTACATTTATCTCTAGCCTTTTTTTTTTTTTATATATATAAAGTATACCGCTCGTATGCATGTTATTTAATGTTTGGAAATGATATGTACTCATTTGTCTTCTTTTGTCAAAATATAGTTGTAGCTACACAAAAGGAAGCACACGGTCCAAGATAAAAGTTCAAGATGTTGGCAGTATTTGCAAATTAAGGCTGAAATGTATATAGTTTAAACGGTTCGTTTTTAGGCTACGTCCACATTTAATTCGGATAAATTAGAATTTCCACTCCGTGGTTTGGCTTTCCGTCCGATTTTTTTTTTTTTTGTCCAGCGGAAACGGAGCTTTTCGAAAACGCTCTCCCAAGTGGATAAACGTGAAAACGCCGTTTTTGCATCGCAGTGTGGACCGACGGAGATATTCAGAAATGCTGACGTGTTTTTAGTCGTGTGACGCGGTCAGCGTCGGACTGCGGTTGTTGTGCCTGCTATCCAGTTCGATAGCGTTGCTACCGATTTAATGTCACCTTGTTTTGTTTCTGTTTACGCATTCACACATGCGTGGTATAGTGATGTAGGCTCTTTCAGATGTTTCAGTGTGGACGAGCAATTTTTGGAAAACGTAGACGGACCACGTTTTAAAATAATTTTTAAAAAAAAACGCAGTTTTCAGTTCTGTCCGGATTAATGTAGACGTAGCCTTTAGTTGATTTTAGTGTTCTTGAGAGTCTGGCGTGAGTATAAAATAAATAAATAAATAAATAAACACGTGTTTTTCGCAGGAGTGGTATTTTTAAGTAGATTTCACGTATGATCGATATTAACGTGAATTATTCCTAAATTCAGCCAGACGACATGCCATGTTGGGTCTTACCATAATATTTTGCGTGGTCCAGACAACATTCGTATGTTTACACCCACTCACACTTATCCATACACCAGACTGGCCTGCATTCAACGTGCCTGAATGCGTCTCCTCTAAGTCCTCCTGCACTGAGTGGATTCTGTGGCGGTGCTCTAATCAATTATTAGACCCTTCCCCTCACCATGCCACTGTGCCCAGCACTCCAGAGAGGCCTCGGTGTGTGCACTCAGGGGATTGGCACTGAATCCACTTCTCCAGGCCAACTATTAAACGTGCCTGTGTGTCCGTCTCTCTCTCTCTCACTCCCTCTCTCTCTCCTCTGCTAAAACCTCAATTTCTCTCTATGCTGCCTCCGCTGCTTTATTAACAGTATGCGCCCAGTGGCCTCGTCCCTGTAACCAGATTTACATACAAGGCTCTTTATGAAATCCACTCAAGCACAGTGGATAACTTCATGGGTCTCGCCTACTCCTGCCTCTGATTTACTCCCATACCCCCCTCCCCCTCCCATTTTTCAGGCCACCGTTTTTCCCATGCAGCTTGGGCTTACCGCAGGAGCAGTTTGTGTCTGTAGTATACGCCTACGATTGGTTAAAGGGAATCCTGTATTTTTTAAATACTTTTTTTTTTTTTTGTCTGTGTGTTCTTCCGAGGAAGGAAGGAGATTAGTTAGATTAGGCAACATGTAAAGGCAGGATGCAGTCTGCTGTAGGGAAGGAGTGTGTGTGCAGGTGACAGATTTGAGACCAGATGAGATGTGAGCAGCTTAACTTAAAAATAAACTCTGTCTTTATAATTACAGCCCTTTTAAAAATATATATATAATAATAAAATAAGTCCTCCATGCTGAACAAAGGACTGTCAGTAAACAACACTGACACACAGCTTCCTGAATAAACAGGTGGGGACGGAGGATTAAACCATCTGTGGAGGAGATGACAACCTTTACAGAAAAGCACTATACATATAACCCAGAATTACGCCTCACTGTCCAGCCATATATACTTTTTTATATATTTATATATATGTGTGTGTGTGTGTGTGTGTGGGTGTGTGTGTGTGTGTGTGTGTGTGTGTGTGTGTGTGTGTGTGTGGCTGCAGTCAGTAAGTGCGTACCTATTAAGTGCACTTATGTCTGTGTACAAGTATATAGACCATTTAAGATTCGCAGCCAGTCGCTAGCTAATATGATGTAAAAATAAAGAGCTTTTATTTTTTTTCCACTAAAGTGCCAGAAATGATGAAAATTGTGTTTTGCTTTCATAAAAATGTCCTGCGCCTTGTTTAAGGTTATTATAAAGACTAACAGCAGATTTGTATCCAATTTAAAAAAAAAAAAAGACCTGCTATGAGGTGAAGGAAAGCAGCTTTCATACGAGTTGTTGTGGTTGTTTATCGGAGCAATTCAATTTAAATTAGTTAAGCACTCGAAATTTAATTTGAATTGGCTGCTAGCCAAAGCTAATATGAGGTTAAGAGAAGGTTTATTTGCCGTTCCCAAACTCCCCAACCAACCTCCCCCCCCCAATAAAAGTTGAACTGCAAATGGAGTTGAACAGAACAGCTCAAGATCTGTCTTTAATTCTTGGTTGAATGTACTTCTTTAGCTTTAATTACCGTTAATTAGCGGCTAATGCTAACCGTATGTACCCGAAGTTCGCTTGTAATATTAACAGGGATACCGTGGAAAGGAGGTTTATTATCTCCTGTCCTAAAATGACTGTAAATTGTGTTAACAGGGCAATTATTTCAGCGATCTTTCTTTCATTCTTTCCTACAAATGTAAAACTATAAAGCTTACTAGCACGTTGGTACCCAAATTAGCATCCAGTTTCACTGATGGGTGAAAAAGCGATTCGTTGTTTTAGCAGCGTTCACAAAATAATGTGAATAACTGTTTAGTTTGGGATCGGTGGGGGGCATTTTAAAATTCTTTAGCGTTTCGTGTGTAGTTAGAATAGTAGTTGGGTTAAAGTGTGAAAAATTTCCATTGCACCACGAGACGTTTAGTGTGCGTCATAATTGGTAGTGTGCAAAGTTAAAGTAGATCGAAACTTAATAAGCAGTAAGTAACGTGATTTTGGCTTTAACAGGAAATGCTTCATCCTGGACTGAGATGCAGGGAAGCAGTTGGCGGCCATCGTTCTCATAAAGTTCTGCCTGTAGAGTCGTAAGCCTACTTCACCTGTAAATAAATCAAGTCGTGTATGTTTAACCGAAACGGTGACTCGGATAATCCGCCTCATTCATCTTTCGCTGGATATTTCATTCGGTATTTATGTAGCAGCCTTGGAAAACACGTCTTCCTGCGAATAAGAGCCCATACCAGCTCGTCTACAAATAACTCTCTCTTCATTTACGATCCCTCTAAATCCAGAGATTCTTCTAAACCTTCTCACGTGAAGAAATCACCGTCCTCACCAAATTCCTCGTGCTGAGTTTTACGTTTTAAGATGCTAGGATATTTACTAGCGAGCGTGAGGTTGGCCGTCTAGAGCGTTATCGGCAAGCGTGCTCGTTTTAAAAAGAAAGAAAGGGTGTGCGCATATCATCAGCGCTCGGTGCTCGCTGAACCGAACCGCTCTTACGTCCGATAGTTAGTTTGTTCGCGTGCCGGCTTCGCCGCACAGTCGTTTTCAGCTTCCGCGCTCACGGATGCTTCTCTACTTCCACGCTATCATTGAAGATAGCGTTCGATTGACATAAGACGTACGGTAAGCGTGGTCTGTCCGAATCCTCGATTGTGATCGGCTGGAAGTTGTGCGTTTTTTAAAACCGCTAGTTCCAGTCAGTTTAATCACCGTTCTAAACGAACGCTCCGCCTATGAACAGCTGTAACCATAGTAACCTGCAGTAGTTAAACTCACAGCTGCGTCGTTAGCAGAGACGCCGCGGCACAGATGCCGGGAAATCTTATCGTGCTATTTTATCTCTGGGTACGATTTAGAGCGGTCGGAGTTCTAGATCGGACGACCCGGATATGAAATGACTAACGAAAATGAACCGTTGTATTCGAATTTTTACTCTGCAGGCGTCAATGACTGCTTTAACTTGGCAATTCTGTCGCTTGTGTTGTAGGAAGATGCTGTATTTCCTCTCGTAGTCTGCTTTGCGTTTAATTTAACTGCCATCGTGTGCAGATCAGCGTAATTTTATTCAATTTTACTTATTCGTTCGTTCATCAGCAGGACAGTCGGCTTATGTCGTACAGTATCGTGCGGTATCGGCGTTTTTAGGTTCTGATATGAGTATGCATGGATTGCTACTAATATCGTCTTATCCTTACCTATTAATAAAAGCACCCTGTGTGTGTGAGCTCCTTGCCATTCCGTGGCCCTTTAAATCTTTAAGAATCTCCTGATGCTCTGCCATGACAAGCATGTGGTGTGGAAGCGAATTCAGTGCCAGTCTAATGCACTGCTGGCAGCCTGAATAATATACTATGTGTAATGCTGTCTGTCTGGACTTACGTGCGAGTGTGTGACAGCAGTAACGTGTCAGCGGTTGCTTAGCCAGCCCCGGAGAATCCGCAGCCCAGGATTTGTGGGAACTCGTTTTCTGGCGCTAGCTGTCCACGGCTCTCGCAGATGGGCTTCGGCGATTGTCACTCGCATGTAAAGACGGGGGTTGTTGAAGGCACACGGCTTCAGTTCAGTTGTTAGTTCGCTCCAGTAGTGTATACTTCGCCGGCCTCATGGGTGGTGCTTGTGTTTTCACAGCTGCCTCTGCAGGCTAGAGCTGGAGACAAGGCCTTCAAAGCCCCTGGTGATCCTAATAAGGAGGTTTTGTAACCTTGATTACCAGTGCAAGCACACACACACACACACACACACACACACACACACACACACACACACACACACAAGAAGTTTGGTCTAGCTTTGTAGGACCGCCAAACAAGCCCCTCATCTGTCCTTCCACCAGATAATCAGGCGCTTTCCCATGCGCGTGAGCTACTCCTCCAGCGCTTTGCTGAAAAAGTATTCAACAAAAGGAGTGAGGACGGAGATGCACACGAGCGCAGATAACGGGCAAACGGGGCGCTTTGTCAGGGAAACAATACGCTTATCAGCATCCATCTCACCTTTTTGGGATTTGAAAAACGCCATGATTGGTGGATATAAAGAAGTTTTTTGTTGTTTTTTTTTTCTCTCCATAAACTGAAGCTTGTTTGCAGAGTGTATTGAAATTCAGCCTCACTTCCTCCCTCCACCTCCCCTTTAGGTATTCCCGAGATTTCAATGAATTTCAAACAGGCTACTGGCAGATAATCATTTTAATTTGCTTGTTTTTAATCCTCTTCCATGCGTGGATTGGATGGGACTTTGGTTATAGCTCATAGTGAAAGTGTAAGGAAAGAAATATCAACACCAAAAAAAAAAAAGAAAAGTGACCCGAGGTGGTGTTACTCCAAATTTATTTACTTAAAATGTGGCATGTGAAGACGGCGATACATTTTGTCCAAAACGTGTCTTAAGGAATCAGCAGCGAGTACTTAACTAATTCTCTTTCTATCATTTTGGTCGAGTTATTTCAGCCGCAGGAGAGAGGGGGAGAGAAGTAGCGATGAGCTATGAAAGGATTAAAGTTTAGTCCGTTTGATTGTCTGTGCCTTGTGGGCCTGGTGGGCCGAGCCGGTCCCGATTCAGGGTGTCGTGGAGCTTGAACGGGGAGCAGAGAATGACACAGAGTGGGGCCTGGCCCCTAATCCACCGATATTGAGCCGGATTCCTGGGACGCGACCGCTTTCCGCTCCTTTGCTTCTCGAGATGTGACGGGACACTAGTAGAACAGAGGTGTTTTCGGGGGTTGGGAGGATTCCCTGTGTCCTTTTGTAGAGGGAAGTTTTCACAGTTTAAGGGCTCAGTGGTCGGGGATTGGGTGCCCAGTGGAGTGAGTCAGGAGGTGGAGGAATGGAGGGAAGAGGGGGAAGGAAAATACTCTGAGGATTAGCAACCCGGAGGATAATCACAGGATCAGCTCATATAGAATATTTTCTTTTCTCTGTGGCGATCACTGAAAGTCGAAAGAGAGACTGAGATACAGGGGAAGCGCGGTTACATTTCTGCTATCTCATACAGCTCGTATATTTTGTCCGGGATCTATTACAAAAGAATTCTTCTTTCATTTAAATTTTTTTTTTCTTTCTGTACAGTTTGATTTCTTGGGTTGATTTTCATCTCCTTAAATCCACACACTCTGACTCTGTTAGGAATAAGCCCGGGCGACGTGATGATTTAATATCGACAGCATGATAAATTCTCACAATACACTTTTCTGACATATCCTGGATAATATATGGTGTTTTTTTTTGTGTGTGTATTTTTAAAAAAATAATAAATCAGATGACTTGATGTTAAAATGTAAAATGTTGTACTTAAAAAAAAAAAAATCTTTCAAATATAAACGAAAAAGAAATGAATGCGACTAGGGCTGGGCGATATGACAGAAATGTATCAAGATAAGTTATTTAAGGAACTAATAAGGATATTTCTACGATACACGACGCGTAGCACGAGATATAATATAATTTAGCTACCAAACTGTCGTAAAATAAGCCAGAAAAATCCCTGTTAAACTGAGTTTTTCTTTAATGCCTTGATACACAGAGAAGATTAACTTAAATAAATATATATATATATATATATATATATATATATATATATATATATATATATATATATATATATATATATATAAAATGTCAGCTCAATGGCATCCATTCAGTACCAGTTAATTTGTAATTTATTAAAAATGTTTTTTTATTTTTTTAAAAATGCATCACCATACCAACGATAACGCAGAAAAGTGTATCGTGTAATCATTTATCACGATATCGATATTATATCTATATCACCCAGCCCTAAATGCAACACTGTATCGTGTGTCATAGAAAAGCCCTCGAGAATCACCGTATAGTAATTTTATCATATCGTTTCCAGTTAACAGTTTATTTTTTCCCTTAAAGTCACCCCATATTTAATTTGAGCGACAAAGCCAGGAGCCATCATAATCCATTTATTGTGAGCAGATGTTTGATACAAAGGCAGCTGAAACGCTACTCCCTAATTCACTGAAATGAATCTCTTAAACTAGCTCTTGCAGTATGATCTGCGATATAGCATAATAGGCTTTTGCTTATGTGCACGGATTACGCCGTGTTTACTTAAAACATTTAGGTACGTGAGTGATAATCAAAGAAAAGCCTTCAGTTTCTGTGGCATTGTATTCTTGGTGTGTGTGCGTGTGTGCGCTTGTGTTTGTTCGCCTCATTAGACGATGACGAACGTGTGTTAAATGGCAAGCGTACTCCTTTTTAAAGAGCAGACGTCTCTATATAGAAGCGTATATCCTGTGTGAATTGTTCTTACTTTTCCTGAACATCACGCCTTCCCTTCTCATAGCGCCAAGATGTTGGCGTAAGGAGATCCCAAATTGAATGAGCGACACATGCTATTCTCATTAAGCGGCACGCCTGGATGCCTATTATGTCAACCAAACAAAGCTACATGCAAGGAAGTATCTGCTTTTTTTTGGGGGGGGGTTCTTTTCTTTTTTTTTTTTCCCTCCCTTTCGTGTGGACAATACAGGGAACAGGAGGAAAATCGCGACGCTCTGCATGTGCCAACATTAAAGGCGAGTGTTCATGAGAATAGGATATGCAGTTGGTTGGAAATTCCAAACTGTTGTATGGAAGCGAAGCTTTTTCGCAGAGCTTTTCAGGTCCTACACGTACAGCTAGGATTTAGTCCTAAACTGGAGGCGTTGTGAAGCATTGTCCTTCGAAACGTGTCCCTAGTGGTGGTCAGTAATCCGATTGGAACGAGACACGGGAAGGGCAAAGGAGTCTTTTCGCTAATTTATGGATACATTTCCATATTGTATAACATATTGTCCAACATTTAAAAAACAAAAAAACAAAAAAAAAAAACTTATATTCACATTTAGGCCAAATTGCCGGTCTCATTTTGCCCCCCCCCCCCCCGCACCCCCCCTCGCTGTTCGTTCACTAAGAGCCTTTGCATACATGTCCTTGTGCTGTTACTAAGAGATGCTGGCTCCGACCCCAAACACGCGCAATAAGCCGCTTCAAAGAAGAGAGCAAATGCTGTGTATTGGCCCACGACAGCGCCTGAGCGGAGCAGACAATGAGCAAGCGAGAAGGACATGGATGTAGTGAGCATTGTGGAAAAGCTCATTTCCTCCACCATATCCCAGGCTTAAACGTCGAGAATCCGACTAGACGACAGTTACAAATTTGAAAGGCTAAGCACTCGTGCTATCATAACAGGAGGATAAGACGAGGATCGGACAGGAATCGGGAGTCTGCTGGTCAGACGCTAATGTTTGCATTCAGGAGGATGAGGCCTTCAGAGGCAGAGGCATCTGCGTGCTCTTTTATCTTAAACATGTTTCAAATTCTCATTTCATCTCTAATATCTTGGTTCATAATTTCCCAGCCAATACGAACGGTACATGTCTTAATAAAGAGACGATGATTATTTCTGGAATAATTACAAGAAATAACATTGCTATGGAAGATTTATTTATTTATTTATTTGTAAGGAGCACAACGTGATGTTTATTATTTTCCAATTCCAGCATGTCCCGAGTGTTTTATTCCTCTTGTACCACATATTTATTATTTCATTTTTGATGCTCTCGGGTTTAAACCGAGTGCGTGAGAAATTACTGGCTAAAAGAACGGTCCAGTGACATGCTTGTAGCACACGGCACACAAACCAGTCTGGCTGCAGAATTGCAAAACAGCAGCCCTTGCTAATGCTCTTACACAAGTCTTTATAAGCTTACTTTTTTGCACACCACTACTTTAATGAATCATTTTCCGCATCGATACTTGGCTCATATTCAAGCAGTCGCTTGCTGCTTTTCTGGCAGAGAACCTGTGTTGGTTTTAACGTATGTACTGCAGTTTCATTTGCACACTGCCAAGTGAAAATCTAAGTAAGTGTAGGTATGTATGGAAGCGTATGTATGTGTCGCTTGTCATATTCTGCTAATATAATTGCATCATTTGGAAACTAACCAGAGATGCCCGAGTGACTGAATGGCATCGAAGTATATCCAAGCATATGAAAATGTGTTGCACTGTTGCGTAATAAAGACCGTGGATATTGAATGCTGGAAATATCGCTCCACGTTTAAATCATCAGTGTTTAATGCGGTTTATGGGAGGAGGAGGATGATGATGACTTTAAAGCACGCATGGACACATCTCTAGCTCGGGCAACTGGGATAAGCAGGTTATCAGTTTTTACTCATTCGACAACTAGAGAAAGAAAACACTCGACTTTTTTTTGGAGATCTTTTGTTTGAGATGTTTGTTTCCAATCGAACACTCTCCGATTGGTTCGTGTATTTCTTGCTGGCTCAGATATCTCTGGCGTGTAACGGCGTGCTGTAACGTATTCCGAATCCAGCCGCCCGCTGCCCTAACGCAAAGCGAGGACGTGGTCTGGCTGTTGGATTTTAGTAGGCATGTTGGTCGGTTTTAACGGATGCGGATGTGGAGTTAGGAAGGAATGAGCAAAGTACAGTACGGTGCGGCACAAAAACTGTCGGATGTCTGGAATGCTAGCGTAACATGCAGGCGCTTCGCGTTTAATGAAGATGCTAGACGGAACATCGTAGACTAAATGTTAGCCAGAGACGGTCTTCCTTGTTTCGTTGAACAATCAGACATGATATACATCATCACATCTATCATGAGAGGATAAAGACGATGGCTATATGGAGATCCGGTCTTCAACTCTCCTGCTCCCAGTGTAGTCTCAGATTCCTGGTCAAGGCTGACAGGAGTGGATCCTGATTGGGTCTTCTGCTGTTGTAGCTTCAAACTTCAGCTTGTTGTACATTTCTGAGATACTTCTCTGTCCACCACGGATGTAAAAAGTGTTTTGAGTTACCGTAGCCTGTATGTCAGCTCTAACCAATCTGACCATTCTCCTTTTGACATCTCTCGTCAACAAAAATCACTGGATGTTGTGTTTTGTTTGTTTGTTTGTTTGTTTGTGTGTTTGTTTGTTTGTTTTTTCCACCTCACACCATTCTGTGATCACCAACCCTCTTCCTTGAGATCTACCTTCCTGCAGGTTTCATCTCCAACCACCCAAACCCGTTTCAGCTCTAACACACCTGTTATAGTTCTTCAGGTCAAGAACTTCTTAAGGCAATGATTAGACGCTCAGGTGGGCACGATTACGGTTAGAGCTAAAGTCTTCAGGAAGGTAGATCTCCAGGAACAGAGTTGGTGACCACTGCCCTTTTCACTCTTCTGTGTGAAAATCCTAGGAGATTATCAGTTGCTGAAGTACTCACACCAGCTCATCTGGTTTGGCTCGAACACAGATGCCACAAAGTCAGAGTAAAAAATGATTGATTTATTTTTTTACTCATGAGTTACGCATAGAATGACTGCAGTACTGTATGTTGCAGATGAATGGTATGGGAAGTATACTATGATGGAACGTATACCCAGGAACGTGTGTCGCACGGGACGAGAAACTAATGAAATCAGCAGCATGGGATTTTTATTATTTAATGGAAAAGAAGCCGTGTTTGTCTTGCGGGCAGTCTAAGCGTAGGAAAGGCGGTATAGATGGCTTAGCGGAGAGTCTCTGCAGTCACAAGGGCATTTTGTCATAATGCCTAGCGCTGCAATTGTGCCTTTACTGCAATATTACTACAGTATAATTCAACACACACTTTTATTAGATGTCACAATCACGGAGAGGAATAGGGCTGCTTTTAAGGGACATCTAAAAAAAAAAAAATAAATAAATAAATGTTGTGTGAGTGGGTGACCGAGGTATTTTTTTTTTTTTTTTTTTTCTTTTTCTTTTTTTTTTCTCTCCTCGGGTCAAGTATGAGGTGTATATAAAGAATTTCTGCTGCAGTAATATGAGGAAGAGGAAAAATGCAGCACAAAAATATAAATCTACAATACACGAACAGAGATATGTGTAATTATCTATCTATCTATCTATCTATCTATCTATCTATCTATCTATCTATCTGTTTATTTATTTATTTCTATTCCCCAGCCCCTCCCCAACACAAACGCACACAGTACTGAGATCCAGTGACAAGCAGCAGTGATGGCCAGACCCTTTTCCCATCATGTATCCATCGAGGAAGCGTAGCGTCCCAGATCCCCCGCATCCCCCTCCTTTCGTACGCATTAATGGGATTGCGAAGTCCGTCTGAGCATTCCGATAATGGAACAATGCGGCCGCCATCTCCGACGATCCCTCATCTCTCTGCCACGGCGATTGATCACCGGTCCAATTGCTAACTGGAGTAAATTGAATTTAGAGCCCTAACATTGTTCGTTAACCACAGTGCCGATGAGATGGCCATACAGATTAATGATAATGGGGGGTCCGGGATGGCTTACACAGGCAGCCGGTGAGATTTGATTAGCCTCAGACTAGCATGGAGATGGACACCAGCCCTCCCAGACTGTTAGAGGAAGCACTAAATGAAAGGCCCGTATGGACATCTAATCGGGAAATGTTTGTCTGGGTGCTCGGTGCTCGTCTTACTGTAGATGTCTGGCATGTCGTGAAAGCGAACGCAGACGAATGCAAGCACAGTATGAACACGCTATTAGCCCCATTAGCCCGACTAAACGAACATGCAGGACAGGCATCGGTGCATGCGGTAAATATAATGATCATTATGGATCTTCACTGAAACGCACACCCTGCATTTAATAATAGAAGCCATTTCTGTATGCACATATTAAGGATGTAACCTAATACAAATGCATTATTCAGAATCAACGGATAATGTATTCTAAATGGATATGAATACAGATACGAATAGAAGGTGCGCTATAAAAAAGAAAATGTATGCATCTTTTTTTTTTTTTTTTTTTTAGAAAAGGCTTGCCAGGAAGGTTCACAGGGCGTCTGGTTGAGACTCGAGGAGTGAATCGGAACTGGGATCCCACAGGATGCAACGAAAAAGTTTTTACAGTGCTGTCAGATATGAAGCTTTCCGGACAAAGAAAGACCGCATTCATTCACATGAGCTGAGGTTCAGGAATTGCCAGAGTCTGACATGCTGCCATTTCTACCTCCAGGCCTTCTTCCATAGTTTCCCAGAGTTTCCAGGGGAGGAAAAAAAAAAAAATCATCATCCAGTTTAGGCCACACCCATTTTAGGTTTAACTGCATACAGATAGGGATATTTAGAGCACTAAACACATGTATTACCCCTAATACATATGCTCCAGTTGATGCTTTCCATGTGAGAATAGTAATATGTATGGAAATATTTATCTATATTACATGCGCACACACACACGCAGGGAGCACAGTCCTTGAAGAGTTATTTGTTGAGCTCTGAATGTTAGTCACATTGAACTCACTCTGACCATGATGTGCTGGAGGGAGCTTTATGACTATCATCCATAACCTTCTCAAAGTGCATGAGTGCAAGAGTGTGAACATTTGTGAGTCAGCTTGTCATAGTCATGTCATCGTTTTTTTTCAGCTTTTCTCGATTTATTATTATTATTTTTTGAAACTTCAGAGCAGCACTAGCTAGACTCTCTCCTCTTGGCACTTTAGAGCTGTGGTACTAATTAGGAGGAACATAAACAGGTGATAATCTGAGGTCTCTGTACTGCATTGTGTCAGGCTCTTACTAATGCACCCTGGGGTGGGCGGAAGCATGCAAGCAAGACATCAGAAAAACAACAATTTGTATATAAGGTATTTTTAGGACGTTTAATACAATGGCACGATTATTTAACTTCGCTAAAAGCCATTTTGGTCCCGTCTTTGCGTCTGCTTGTCCCCTAAAAGTGAAACGTCACTGCAAATCAATACCAAGTTCTTCTGACCGATGGTTCAGATGGGCGTGGTCTCTTTCAGGATGACCCTGCCCCCATCCGCTATGTATGTGTATAAGGACGGAACGGTTTGTATGAGCATGAAAACGATGCAAATCATATGCTATGGCCTGCAGTCACTAGATCTCAACCCAGTTGATCTCATGTACGTGAGATTTTGAGGATACAAAAATGGAAAAATATTTAAAGTAGAAATTTTAATCTTAAAATTTCTTATCTTCAGCTCTAGCTCGGTATTCCAAAAAAAAAAAAGAAGCTTTGTTTACATAATCTGCCAGAAAGCAACTATAGATATTTGTGTGTGTTGAGGGGCAAATTCAAAAATGTCGATTTAAAATAAAATAAAATAAAAAAGCGGAGATATTAATGTTTTCTGTATCCGACGTGCTGAAAAAGTACAGTTGTTCATTGTTTTTCAGTCAAAGAGCCCATATAAAGCCATTCTACATAGGGATGTTCAGCAACATAGCCAGAACTTCAGGGTTTTTTTAAATAACATAATGACGTTCCGCCAACGTCTTTATCTTCAAAACCACACCAGCTTTTAGTTCATCTCAAAGAATTTTATTTTGTTGCAATTATGCGTAATTGCTTAAAAGCAGGTTACGAGTTGTGACTTTCTTCTTTGGCGGCGGACCATAATGGTCGAGACGGATGTTTATCGAGACGTGATGCTGGCATTTTATTCTATTATGTATCGTAACAAATCTTGTCCAGTAGATCTGACTTACAGGCAGTCCTCAGTTTCGAGAAGTTGAGCTGATGTGAAGCACTTACGTGTACATCATGTACAACACTCAGTTAATATACGGAAAGGCAGGAAATTAATTGATTCAGAAAGAAATTGCAGCCGAAAGGAAAACAGCACAGTGCACCAACACAGGAGGTATGTTAACGACCGAGAAATGACCATTCTACTTGCGGTACTAAAACTAATAAACAAATATTAAAGTAATATTTTTTTTATTAAAAATTTTTTTTAGAAGGAATTTAAATAGATTACAACGTAAAAATGAGTAGGTACTTACAGATGAAACAAAATCCTGTTGATTTGTACTGAGATTTTCTGTTGAATTCTGCAATCTGATTGTTCCTGACTGTATGGCTGCCGTCGATCCAAGATGACGACCAATTCATCGTGACTTGTATGGCGAACGCACCACCTAACCTATGCTTGATGATTAAAAACACGAAACGGTGATGTTCTTGACCAACCAAAAAAATGGACATTTGTTGATCTGGTCAAGTTTTCCAGAAGGAGATTTAACATTTCTGGAAGGAGTCTCCAGTTTCAGTACGTTTTCCACCGCAGGCTTGTCTTCCAGACCTGAGGACTTTACGCTTTCATGGCTAATGGATATACCACAGCATTAAATGTAACTATAATCAGTTATAAATTGACGTGGTGTTCAGTTGTAATAGTTGGGAATCTGACTTGGTATTAAAGGAATCACTTTGGGATGTGCGGTTATGGGAAAATAATAATAATAACTTCAGGTTGGTAACCGCATCACGCGTCATTTAATTATTTTTCTATAACGGCGTAATCAACAGGCTTAATTTTTTTTCCTTCATGCTTCGTCCAATTAGTTACGACAGTTTCAGTACGTTCGTTGTTCTGTTGTTGTGTGTCGTCGTGAGAGCAGTAAAAATATAAATGCCATTGTTTATGGAAATCTATGATTTTTAGCATATTATGGTTACTATGACGGCTATACTTTCTACAAAAGCTTTTCCATTGACTTGAACTTGAACCATTTCCATAATAACCACACGACACGGTGCGATACACTATGGAGTCACTCCTCATCACCGGCTGATGTACGTTTGACCTGAGACGGGAATGTAAGATCGTATATTAATTAGATGGGGTTTTTTTTTTTTTTTTTTTTTTTAATGATTATATTCCAGTAATTAGAAGTGGAGAGCTTGAAACACCCTTTCCTCCCACACGCACACGCTCACAAATACACAAAAGCCCAATTAATGGACAGTGACAAAGCTGCAGTCAGCACTTTGGCTGAACATACAGTGGCGTGATGTGTGTGTGTGTGTGTGTGTGTGCATGCTGATGATGCAGAGCAGGTCTGCTGTTGAAGACTCCCAGTGGTTATAAACACCTGAAGATAAATAGCTGCACTCTGCTAAAGCTCTCACCATTTCCACTGAGTTTTGTAGCATTAAAGTTGTCACCCGCCGTAACCGCGATGCTGTGATATAGTACTCGCTAGACATCAGCAACTTTTCATTACTGCTTCCTACGCACCGTGCATTGACAAACATACTCCACCAAGACCATATTTCTGCTTTGTTGTACAGCGAGCGCTTGGTCCGTGAACCCTTTAGTGTACATCTGATGTAGGATCAGAGAGAAGCAGGCAGAAGAAAGAGTGAGGAGCGAGTACGAGAATATAAAGTGGCGTGATACAGTATGGCTTTAGGGATTTGATGTATCAGTTTAAAGTTTCTCGCGAAAATGATGAATGTGTTTTGCTTCTAAACAAGGGTATTGGTTTAGGAAACTGGGGAACACTTTGGCATCCCATTAATTCCTCTTAAATACACCGACAATATCGCTGTATGAAAATTAAAGGAGCGATCCTCCCTGGACGACTTGCATATTAATCTTTTATAATTAACATGCGATCTTTTTAATGGCGTCCAAGATGTAGCTTTGTAATGAAATTTTCAACGTGTTGATCTATTTTCATTCGGCCTAATGGTTTCCTAATGGTTTCCGGTGACTACTGGCCCAAACAGATCAGCTTCCTGAAGCTTTCATGCTCACGAGGGTTGGATCTGTGGTCCGGATCAGTCGTTCCTCCTCTTCGTCCACTGGCGTTAGCGTCACCTCGGTGTTGCCATATGTCATTGCTGTTGGGACGCTTGCTGTTGTGTCGCGATAACACCGTCATCTTGCTGCATTAAGTCCGCTAATCGGCTTTCAGGGCAGATTTAGGTGTTTATTTGTTTGTTTGTTCTGGGTTTTTTTTTTTTTTTTGACCTCGGCTTGCTTGCTTAGTTACCCAAGTGCAAATGGCAGAGAGTCAAGGTTAATTTGCTTACTGCCAAGTCTCAGAGTCTCACCTCGTCCCTGGCAGGATTTATTTAATTATTTATTTATTTACGTTGTATGTCATGAACTGATTAAAAGTGTGTGTGGGGGGGACAATTCCCCCAGCTTTTGTTTTCAAGCAGACTGACTGAGGAAACGAAAGCTTGTATACGCTCCTAAACTTTTGCTGATTAATGTGGCGCTCTTAAAAGGGTTTCTTTATCTTCGCCGCTGCCTTCGCCTATGCGTCGTCACTTAAGAGGGTTAAAGAGCACCTTGATTAAGACTCATAAGGAGCGCGTGCAATTGCCAGCGAGTGCCAAAACCACTGTCTGCTCATCAGAGCTCATGAATATGCTGTAAATATTCATAGCGTTTTGATATTATGTAGAACTGGGCACGCAGACCCTGTATCTCACTGGGTAAAGGTTAATGACTCAATGAGGGAATGCAGCCTTGACCTTCCCACATCTCCTCAAGTGGATCCTCCTGACCTTTTCCCGGGCTGCGCTAACATGGCGGCGTTATCTCTGTCGCACACGCGCGCTCTTCTTTAAGGATGCTTCATGCTCATCAGCTCCACTCGTGCGTAGACGCACAGACACGGCTCCGTTTTACTTCTTAGTACCTGCTTCCGTAGTTAAGCAAGGGAAATTTTTTTGCTTTAAAAAAAGCATCGTGGATATGGCGGACCTGATGGGAACCATATTTCTAGAATGGATATACTGTTATTGAAACGTGCGTGACAAACTGTAATAAATGTCCGTATCGCTGCTGCTCGACGCGTGTATGCGTGAGGGGAGGGATGATAAATTTGGTTGATTGGCAGAGGAGTTTGGTTTGGATGGTGATGAGGGTGGGCGTTGATGGATGCGTTCACGTGACGCCTCGCACTTCCTCTTGGGGGGGGAGGCGGGTACCGTTTCAGCTGAGAAGACGAAATCGGCTGCGTTTAGAATTACAGTGAGCGATTATGTACGTCTGCTAACGTGATTAAACCCCCTGGTGATTCATTACAGACTGGATGACTCACGGATAGGGCTGGGCGAGACGACAAAGACATCACATCACGATGCATAATTTAGCTAACAAACAAACAAAAAAAAAAGTGAAACAGTTTCACTTTTCATAAAAAATACATGACCGTACCAGTGATATCTGATAACGTGTATCGCGTAATCCCATATCACGATATCGATATTATACCCATATATCACCCAGCCCTGCTCATAGATGACTTTATAGATTTGTTGTAACACTACTTCTTTCCTTTTATATAGACTTTATATTAATAGCACAGTTATTTAAAGCTCGATCACAATTTAGAGCTTTTGTATTATGAAATCTTTGCCATGCGCTCACATAAAACCCAGCAGGAAACCCGGTGCACCTCCTGACGACGTTCCACTCGGCAGAATCGCGATTCAGCACGGGAGAAAGCGTGAGTTTACCTTGAGCTCTTTAACAAGCTAGAGTTAGTATGCACACTCCAGTGTTTAACAGCTGATGAGGAGGCATAATTAGCGTCCCTTTAAATCCTCGTCCTTCAATACGTAGCTCGGCTCCGTCGCAATTCCCAAGGTAGTGCATTATTTTAGCTTTGGCTGTCGACTAGCAGACCTGTGCCTGTTTATAATGAACGGCTGTAGTCAGCTGCGCCTTCTCGTCCCTGCCGCCTGCCACTTCAGCCGTCATTCCGAAGCATTTTAATTGTCCTCGCTTTAGAGACGAAGCCGGACAGCCTCCGTCCTGGGAATTCTTTAGCCTCCTTCGATTGCAACCTTCCAACTGTGCTGGCAACATGCATGATATTATTCTTTTTTTTTTTTTTTTTTCTTGTAAGTGAAATACTGGACTTAATGGCCCTGTGGAATTGGCTTTGTTTGTTGGGGGAAACTGCACTGCGAACTTGTCAAGTCCTGTACTCCGTGAGAGGTCTCATGTTTGTCAAGGCATAAAAATGGCACCCAGCTTGCAGTCTTGAATTTCATTTCGTTCAGTCATGAGGACGTTTCCAGACCTACTTGCGAAACGGATTAAGTTACGTGCAGTTAAGGGCAATATAATTCATTAGCAATGTTGTTCAATTTACAATGTACTCAACAGTGTACATCTTAACCCACGTAATCCTATAACTAGTTACCTTAAGTTTGCATGGGTGCGTCTCGAACGGCTCCCCGAGTGGTGAATCAGTATATCGTGTACACGAGTTGGGGCACTGGTAAGGACCACTATACATCGGGACACTGATGTGTCCGGCCACATGACTACATACTCTGTCTGTGTAAAACGTCACCAAAAATGTCAGTTTTATATATCATTATACATTTCTTAGCTTAATCTCTCACGTTTCTTTCATGGTACTTCAAATAGGATCGCATTGTAGCTAGTGAGTTTATTTATTTATTTATTTATTTATTTATTTATTTATTTAAATCGCTAAATACTTAGTCTTCATTAGACTCGAACAAACCGTACATAGAAGGTCAGATAAAGTTAAAAATCGCTGACGTAAGTAATCAGAAAAAAATTGAGACCTACAACAACGATAGCAGGCTGCTTACGTTTGTAGCCGGAAGTAGGCCGAGAGTTTATCCGCCCTTTTTTTTTTTTTTTTTTTCTTTTCTCTGAGTTGAAATGCTACAGAAAACATGATGTTTTTCCAGTAAGGGAACGTGGGATGGCCGACTCCCCTGATCAGCGCCCTGACTGCTGAACTAGGGTTGAGACACACAGCATATTTATGTAATGAATCTGTTTAGGCCACGCCCACTTCGGGTTTAAATCGAAACTAAGATGCAGATAGAGATTGGGGCATCGTGCTACACTTGTACTAGGATTAACAGCCCCATGTCCATGCCTTCAACTTTCACATTTTACCCCAAGATATATTTATGCTTTTGCAAAAAATGTAGAAATAGAAGAATGATGATGATGATGATAAATATTTCTGTTTCCCTGTTATGTAACCATTTCATCAGTGTGCTTTTTTGTTTTTTTTTTTCTTTGTTTTTTTTCCCACTTGTTGAGTCACTTCCTGTCTGCACGCTAACATGTTTTTCTGTCTTAAGGGCAGCGACAAATGTCAGCTCTTCCTGGCAGCGCCTCAGAAAACAGAATGCTAAAACGGAGAGTTCTTGAGCATCTTGCTCATGTCGAACCGGAATAATTTTCCCGGCCGCTCTTATCGTCTCTGAAATACTTTAGAATCTAGTCCTTTAAGGTCAGCTCTTCAGGGAGCCCTGCCTCCATTAGCAGCCCATTAATCCGAGAGCAGGAGCTTGCGGCCTTGCTCTTGGCCCTCGTGCGTTTTTTTTGGCTCGTCTCTTCATCGCGACGCTTCTCGGCAACCCCGCGCTCAACCCAAAACACTCAGTAATTCATCCCGCTCAAAGCTTTGCACAAATATCTACCAAAGTGTTGTTTTCAGTGAGCTGGATCTTTTCTCCATCTTGACCCAATCTGATCACGCGCACGCGCACACACACACACCTATACCGCCTGGCGTTATCTCGAAATGCCAGACATCAAGTCTTGATCTTAAATATACATCTTTGACCAAAACCATCACTGACTTTAATTTGTCTTTGAAGCTCCTCCCATGGTCATGGGTCAGGTTTTAAAGAAGTTAAACAGCAAGCACACAATTAAAAACATGGAGTGTGACTGATGTTAATTAATATTCACGCTTTATGAGCTGTGATATGGGTCTCAGCATGGCTCTTGCTGTCTGCCGGCCAATAGAGTCGTAAGCTAAACACCGATCTGCTGGCTAAGGCTAACGAGCCTTGTCTTCTGAAATAGAGCCAAACCTGTAAACGTACCTGAAGGGTGCATTATCTAAACACAATGAGAGTGATTACGTCTGTTTATACGGTGAGAAGCATTTAAAGCGGAGTTTAATTTCCTTACCGTAATGCCCTTGCTTGTCTTTCTTTCTCGCAGTGATTTATCGAGGCTCAGGGATGACGTGGATTTATCGACGGGGCTTTTCAGTTCTCCCTCTACACGCAACTTCATTTTCGCGTGATTGATTGATTGAAGCGAAGAGCTTTTTGTTGACATCGTCCGGGCCTCGCTTCTCTCGAGGAGGTGGAAAGACACGGAAAATAAATAAATAAATAAATAAATAAATAAAAATCCCAATTTATATAAACATCAAGGTTCCGTGAATGAGCATTTAATTATTTATTAAATTATATTCCAAGTTATGAAGTCCATCTTAAAAGGAAATGACTCGTGTGACCTTCGATACATTTCAAAAGAAGAGTTTCAAAAGAAGTTTTTTTTTTTTTTTTTTTTTTCTTTTCTTTTTCTTTTTAACTCGATCACATTAGCGCCATTGGAAAATAAGTGTGTTTACTTTTTAGGCTGATTAGAGGATGCGACCGATTTTAGTTGAAATGATTCAGTTTTCTGTCAAGTTCATCTGTCAGTGTCGTAATTAAATTCTTCCAAAGAAAGTGAAGCCCGAATGTAGGCCTTTTTAAGATAATAGGGGGAACTTTTATTGTCAAGTCGGTTCGTTTTGTTTTTTTATGATGTGGAAAACAATTTAACACTTGAAAGAAAGACAGCCTTAATTGTGACATACACCCAGTGGCCACTTCATTAGGAACACCTGGTCATTCAGCAGTGCAATGCGTAGAATCCCGCAGATACAGGACAAGAGCTTCAGTTAATGTCTACAGGAAATGTCAGAATGGTAAGATTGTTGGTGCCAGACGGCTGGTTTGAGTATCTCCTGGGACACGGAATGGTGCGAAAAACAACAACATGGTGGTCAGAGGTGGAAATGCCTTATTGTGCATTGAAAGTGTATTGGAGAATGGCCAGACTGGGCTGAGCTAACAGGAAGCCTTTAGTAACTCATAAAAAAAACAAAAACAACACTCTCTCTTTATAACAGTGGCGAGCAGAGAAGCGTCTCAGGATGCACAACGCAGCATCTCAGAAAGGCTACAACAGCAGAAGACCACATCAGCTTCCATGCTTGTCAGCCAAGAACAGGAATGGAAGGATACAGGCTCATGAAGAGTGGGGAAAAAAACATCGCTTGCTCTGATGAATCTCGATGTCTGCTGTGACATGCAGATGGTACAGTCAGATTTTGCCGTCAATCCCATGAATCCATGGACCAAGCTTGCCTTGTGTCAACAATTCAAGCTGGTGATGGTGATGTAATGGCATGAGGAACAGTTCCTCGGTACACATTGGATCCCTTAATACCAACCGAGCATGGTATGCATGCTATAGCCTATCTGAGTGTTGTTGCTGACCACATGCGATCCCTTTATGGCCACAATTTACCCATCTACTAATGGATATTCCAGCATGATAATGCCCCATGACATTATAATCATCTCAAAATGGTTCCACGAACATGACAAGGAGTTCATTCTACTTCATTGGCCTCCCAAGTCCCCACACCTGATCCAACGGAGAACCTTTGGAATCTGGTCGAACGGGAGATTCGCAGCGTGAAGGTGCAGCTGAAGTAATCTGCAACAAGTACGTGTGGTCATGTCACCACGGGGCTGAACGTCAAAGGGATGTTTCCAACACCTTGTGGAATCCATGCCATAAAAAATGGTGGTCAGCATGATGGCTTGGTGGTTAGCATGTTAGCTTCGCACCTTGAGGTCCAATTCTCTCCTCCACCCTGTGTTAGGGGAGTTTGCACGTTCTCCCCATGTTTCGGGGGTTTCCTCCGGGTACGCCGGTTTCCTCCCCCAGTCCTCGCCTGATTTTTGTGTTTCCAAATTGTGTTTTTCCATAGTGTGTGTGAATGTGTGCCATTTTCCCTGCGATGGATTGGCACCCTGTCCAGGTTGACCCTGGGATAGCCACCAGCATTACCGATATTAGTATAGTGTCCATGAGTGTATACATTTATAATACTGTGGTGTGTGTGTGTGTGTGTGTGTGTGTGTGTGTGTGTGTGTGTGTGTGTGTGTGTGTGTGTGTGTGTGTGTGTATATTTTTGTTTACATATCTTAGATTGTTAGGAAGCTGGTGTCAGAGTGTGGGGTCAGTTCCATGTGTGATTTTCTGATTTGTGTACGAGAGCAAAGTCTAGTCTTTTTTGCGCGGTCCCTAAGGTAGGTCTTTTAGCTTCATTTCTCCATCAGTGAATGATTATATCTGAACTTAGCAGCACATTATTCCCATTCATTGAAAATATTTAGCAGTAATGGGGCTTTTATGCTAAATTATGGTACTAATGGGTTAGACTCCTTTTTCTTTTTCTTTTTTTTAGCCAGTTTAATCCTCCTCACTCTTACAATATTGCATGTTCTGGTCCTCTTTAAACACATGTTAAACTAATACGGCATGATGGGAAGAGCTGAAGAATGTTGGTATTTCTCTTTTTGTTTTTTCGTTTTTTCATTAAAATTTTTTATTTATTTATTTTTTTGCCATTTATTCATCCAGATGAGGCTTCATCTAATTAAATGTGCATAATTTTGCATCATGTTAGAATGAAAATATTTGTCGCCGTCGAGAGAGACTTTTACGGAAAAGAACTGCTGGAATATAATTTCTTTATAGTTCAGTCAAGAAAATCAAGGCAAAATATGTCGTGCGTTTTGTTTGGTATGAAGGCTAATGTAAATCCATCAATAATCAACATTCCTCTGTAATTGGGGTTGATTTTTGGTTTTCAAGTGTATATATTCAATCATTTTGAGGGGGGAATGGTTTTACCTAAACTCTAGTGGGTGTGGTTTATAAGGTTGATAAAGGAAATTGATGTACATAATAATGACATAAATTGACGTCTATCAGAAATTAAACATTTCTCGGATGTGCGACATCATGATGTGATTAAGCTCCGCCCATTTGGCACAAATTTGTCTTACAATGTTGTTACGTCTCAGAAAATGCATTATATTGCTAGAGCTGAGAGAAGAGAAGACGTGTTATAGATGTAATTTCTCAAAAAAACAAACAAACACAAATTTTTTTTCAAAAATTCTACCTTTAGTGTCTTGTTTAAGGTACTTTTTTAATTGAATTTTTTTTTTTTTTTTTTTTTTAACATTAGTTATTGTACTAATAGTCTAATAAATTGAAAAAGTATCAAGTAGTGTTTGCTAGTATTTAATAATATTTTAAAACTAATTTATTAGTATTATTATGCATGTATTTATTAATTCGCATAAATATTGACCCTGGATTGACTATACCGTAAATGTCTACCATCTGACCTGACCTGCATTAGCCTTAACTATTGATTTATGTCTCCGTGATGTCTTTACAGTGGGTGTTACCTGTTCGTACGGTGTATGAGCTCAGCGTCATGGCTGCCAAGTGGAGCTTTATGGTCAGTGGCGTATAAGCGAGGGGCCTCCCTGGTTATAAATTAGTGATCACACTAATGTTTGTGCTGTAAGTGATCTCGTGGCCTGCCGGAGGGTGTCTTCCACCCGGAGAGCACTCACTCCACAATACGTCTCTCACTGTACTAATGGATCAATTTTGGATCTGGCACTATGTAATCCCCAGGGAAGCCTATTGATGCAGACACTTATCAGGTTCTTAGCAGGCGGTTTAACAGAATCAGTAGTAATATTAGCTGTGGTATTGGTTTATAGTCCTGAAGTGTTAGCTGCCGTACGTTTTAGACACGGGTGTCATGCGTTCAAGCATTTGTTTTCATCCACTGATGCATAATACACTCGTATTTCAGCCATCTTGTGAACTCATTTTAGTCACCTCGTCCGTGCTTAATTCTTTGCTGATGGTCGGACATGGTGTGTGCTCTCAGCACGCCGTTATTGTTCTCTCGCACCTAGTGAAGTGTGACCTCACATGCTTGTTTGTGTGGAGTGATACTTTTTTTTTTTTTCCCTCATTTTCTTTACACGACCTTGTCCTTGCTTTTCCGTTGGCTGGTAAGACCTAATATGTTGATTTTTAAGAAAATCTGCCTCGGAAAGCTGTCGAAATCGAAAGTTCAATGTAGTTCGGTTTAATTAAAAATTTGCTCGTTAGGCACTTTTTATATAGCTTTACAGCAAGCGATGCTGAGATCATTCTCTCCGTGCCTGACCAACAGTACGTACTTCAGGTTTTGAATCCGGATCCGTCTAACGATCAAAACGTCTTTTGCCCGAAACCAACATGCACATGATACTTACTTACAAATTTGAGACTAACAATATGGCCACAGGCTAACGAGTCTTCAATATTAGCCGTTTCAGTCGATCGGTGAGTTTATTTTATTATGTATTATTATAAATGAAAACCTTTTTAAAACCCTAGTTTCATTCAATTTAACGCTGACCGCATTTAACTTCATCTCGTTTTTCAATGACATGGGCTTGTACCGAGTTCATTTCACTGTTTGGTCATAACCAGCTTAATACTGCGAAGTGATTTATTAATTATGTATACACAGCAATTTGGGCCCACAGTCAGTCGGCGTGTTCCTTAGGGACACTTTCTCTCTAAGCCGTTCGGCAGGGCAGTGTCCTGACAGCACCATTACAGCACTAAAAACACTCATGTATTCCTTCCCAGCAAAACGGAGCCATCGTTCTGGATGTTATAACCTTTATGTGATTTGGCTTACACATCTGTTTATTACTGGTCACACTGTATGAGATGTTCCCAATCAAAACTTTTCCACGAAATTATCTTAACTTTTTTTTTTTTTTTTTAGCCGGTGTGATGACGTGTCTTATCTATGTCAGATTATACATCGAAGAGTCTCTGACGATAGATCTGCGATTTCAAAACGATTACTACGTTCTGCTTGCGTCCTAGGAGTGTGTCTGTTTATGTGGCTGTAAAAGCATACACAAAAGAACGTTGTTTAAGTGTGCGCTTGATGTGAAAGAGTTTTTTTTTTCTGTCTGTTTTTGATTTGTGTTTCGTCATCGCAACATCGATACAAATACCGTAGCGGCACGCCTGCGAGGGTTACGTATTCCTAGGTTCTCCTGTGTGTGTGGCTTTTAGATGGGTGTCGTAACAGCGGTCACATTCTGAGATTTGAATCACAAATCTTCCTACACTGTCATCGACTGTCTTTGGTCGCAATGACATCAAAATCAGCCACAGGTACACATTTAACATTACATTGTTCTAAGACTGGGAACCGAAGAATGAATTTTTTTTTCTTTTTTTTTTTTTTACCACAATATTATGTAAAATAAAATCTGGTTAAAAATAGTGTACAGTGTAAAGCTGTCTATGGGGATGGAAATATTATGTAAATGCTTCATATTAGCATTGTAGAAATGATTTTTTACATTTTTTTTTAAAGACTGATTAATGTTTCACTCTTGGACACACCACTGCCTGGACCACTGCATGTTTCCCTTGCTGTGCTAGCAGCACGTTTCATTTCTCCATTGTCGAGGGAAGGATCAGGTGACTTGCATCAGTCGACCGGCTTGCACAAAGAACAGCGATGGGATTTGCTCGTTGCATTGAAGTTGCATTGTTTCCTTTTCTCAAGACCGCACTACACATGCACGCCAGAGTCAGAGCAATGTCAGTCGGTCTCGGAGGAGACCGCAGAGATGTGAACCAGAATCTTTTCTCATCTGGAACTGGTCAGTGGACTTCACCTTTAGTCTGTTTAGTATGCCCAAGCTATATCTGCGAGCAGACTCATCCAAGGCTCTAAAACAATGGTGACTAGAGACGATGCCGTGCGAAAGGTTTCAATTAATCACTCGGAAGAGAGTCTCGAGTGCGCAGATCTTCTGAATATCGTGTTTCGGTCACTTCTGTACCCTTTGGCTTGGAGAAAGTGTCCAAGACACACTTAATTTTAGTAGGGTTATGGTTCTCGCACCAGTGTTCGGTCGTTTTTCACATACACACTTCAGAACCGGTGTCTTGCTTGTTTTTAGGTGTGTAACGCAATACCACTTTCCGGATCTGTTTAGTGCTCCAAATATCCGTGTCTGTATTCGCATTTAATTCCAAAGTCGGTAGAGTATGGGAATTCTGGCTCTGAGAGTTGCTCAAGTACATCAGTCTCAACTAGAGGTCGTCGTATATCACAATCGTGCAATTATTCCGTACATGGTTTCCCAAAATATATAAACAAAGTGTTTATCGTAGTATAGTTTTAAAGTGCTACGACTTTGCCCAGGCAGCTACTAAGGATGAATGAATGCTGTACATGTTAATGAACCTAGTCTTTTTTTTTTTTTTTGGGCGGGGGGGGAAATTCACAAACTTGATGTCTGACCACTCTGGTCTCAACACGTTGCCTTGTCTTCTAAACTCCTTGTACTTGTGTCTCGTTATTATTTCAGTCCGAATGATGTATTCATATTCGTCCACATCTGTATTTCTCTTCATGTCTTCAGACTGGAGTTGATGTACGTTATCAGGAGATGTATAATGTATATTATACAGAAGACAACAGATGGGGCTTTTGCTTTTAATCACGTTTCAGCGAGAGAATTGACATCAATTCTCTGTATTCAGTGTGGTTTAAAAAAAAAAAAGAAAAGGGTTCAATGAATTTTCACAATCGGTGAATGATTGCTGCTCGTTGCTGTAATGCATGTTGAATACAAATGTGTTTAAAAATGCATCCAAGTTCCAAAATAGCAACCGCATGGAAATGTATTGGACCCCTTTTTTTTTTTTTTTTTTTTGGTTTTCTACCTCAGTTGCACTCCTCCATCTCTCCTGACCCATCTTCTCCTCTGTCAACAGCGGGATAATTAAAAATGATTCTCGGTGAAGGCCCTTCAGGACAGAGCGAGCGCCAGACCAACACTAGCTGTCCTGAGAGACTCATATCCCCGCCTTTTGTTGTGCTGATGGATTGACCATCACTTCAGTGGGATTGCATTTCTGTTGTGTGTGTGTGTGTGTGTGTGTGTGTGTGTGTGTGTGGTTTTTTTTTTGGGGGGGGGTTTGTATGTTATCTAATAATGCATTGGCCATGCATATATGAGAGAAATTACTTATGCTTGGCTAATTGAATCAGCACAGAACTAAGGCCATCTGGCTCATGAAAATGAGAGTGAGAGAGGGAGATGCATCGACAGGGAGTTAGAATTTCTGTTAGTCCCTGAAATTTGCCTAGAAGTTGTTTTTGTTTTTGTTTGGCGTCGTCAGTCCCGACAAAAGTTACAGACTACCCACACATGTCGTGTCATTCGGCGATTCCACAACAGGCTCTCCTTTCTTCCGAGAGAGACTTTAAGGTCGTGTTTGTTCAGGTCTCTGCAGAGGCCTTGGCTTCTTCACAATAGATTTCTAGGCGTGCGTAATGAATTCTGTGCCTTATGCTCTCCTCGCTTATGAAATGTAATTTGATTAGTGACCTGTTAAGCATGCATGCATTGGACCTCTTCATTCGAGTCCATCGGGTCTCCAGGAATTGGCCCGTGTCTTGGACGTCCACCTCTGCCCCCTCTGTCACACTGGCACAGAGCGGAAAGACAAGATGATTAATGGCCTAGCTCCCTGAGCCATTGTCTTCAGAGGGTGACGGAGACAAAACCACCACCTACCCCCTGTCACATTAGCCCTGCTCCAGGAACATTTGGCTGGGTGGAGTGAGAGTTGTCTGCATCCAAAGCATTGTCATGTTGCTGCTCAGGAAGCTGCAGCGATGGCTTGGATCCTCTGGCAAAGCATGAAAGTCTCTGTTAAACAGGAAGGATGAAATCTATTTCATCCAAATTGGGACCTCACGGGAAACAGCAAGCTTGTCGACGGCCTTTGTCTGTGCAGGCAGAGAAAACCACATCTGTTGTTATATTGAGCCTTCAGGTTTTTTTGTTTCTTTTTATTTTTTTTTGCTAAATGCCTTAGGCCATTCTGGCATGTGTTTAAAAGCTAAATAAAATCTCTCTATAAAATGTGAGACCACCTCTCTGATCAGACCTGTGGTTTTAATCCTCATTACCTCTGGATACCCGTCTGAACCGATTTATTTATTTATTTTCTTGTAGCGCGCAGCCTGGCGAGCAGACTTTAAATGTTTCATTACCACCCTGTTGCTCTTAGCGCAAAGTCAGTTTTCTCCATAGATAAAAGTATTCCAGCTTATTAATGGGGAATTAGCATGCTAGACGTCCCAGCAGAGTTTTGAACGATTGAACAGAGCTTCAGCTCTTGATTTAAAATGTTTAAAGGATATGCCCTCGTTATAAAGCAGGGAAATAATAGTCAGAGGCTGAAAAAGAAGGCGAGGCAAGAGATTGTGATGTTGAGCCTTGTGCCCCCCCCCCCCCCCACCCACACTAAGAGATGGGACGTATTAATGACCGACAGAACAATTTGACCCGACCCTGAGCGCTCTGGTCTTTCATACAGAGCCCGCTGTTTGGGCAGAAACGCCTTTTCGAAATGAGCGAGCACAAGGAAACTCATTGTTGGATGCTAAAACTGACAGCATGGTATAGAGGCTTAGCGTTTTAGCAGAAGATCTCTGGATGAGCACAGCTTCAAATTTGCAACTCGTATGACTGTCGGTTAGCTCATGTTTTATTTGTACAGTGTGCTGTATTAAAAATTAGGTAAATAAAGTGCATTTATATTACTTATTGGATATTTTTTTTTACATAATATTCTTGTATTTTAGCACGTGTGTGTGTGTGTGTATATATAGGCAGATTGGATTTCTGAAGCAGAACGTGCCATGTCGCTCACGTGCTTCTCCTCCCATGATCCTTTTCTCACAGAAGCTGCCATTTCCTTACTCAAACCTGACTCCTAAACATATCTGAAGCTGTATCACAGTCTCTAAAGTGCGAAAGCCCTATCGGCAGCTCTTAATCCCACCCTAGTGTATGGAAAGACTGCTTTCATTGGTTATTATTGAGGCAAGATATTTTGAAATGCACCTTGGCTGCTAAGAAACGATACGAATTTGTTCGCTTTCTCAGCGATGGTATTGATCACAGGGTTTTTCTTGAGCACCATGTATCTCTCAGGGTAAAATTGCTTTATGCAGTTCTTTTTCAACAGTGTATGTCTGTTAGTGATTGCTCAAGCGTGTGTGTGTGTGTGTGTTGGCCCATTTTATTTAAGAACCGATTCCAAGAACGAATTCTTTCACTTTTCCATGGCGTATTTCTTTTATACCACAGCGTGGTTGCGTTCTCCAGTCTGACTGATCAGTAGGTGTGTGTCATTTGTAGTATAATAGCATGGCTCGGATAGTGATTCCGGCTGCAACGTGAACGACAGGTCCGTATTAACGTGCTACGTTAGTTTCTATAGTAACAGCTCATACACAAGGACGTGTTTGTGTATGCGTTTAGAAGATGTCGTCCGTAGTATTTCTCGCAGTTTCATAGTCGGCCATCTTCCACGCATGGAATTGGCATAATAACCAAAAATAACCACTGACCTGTAGGTCACTAACACCATGTCTCCAATTAAGTAGCAGTTTCAAGAGAGCGTCGGGGAATTCCCTGGGCGTTTGAAATTAATCACGTTAAAATGTTGGGAAGTTGTATTAAAAAAAAAAAAGGAGCACAGCAGTTATCATCGAATCAAAAGTCAAGCCTCGGAGAACGTGTAATAAAGTTGTCCCTGCTGAAATGATCTCATTCTTGAAATGCCCTTCATTTTGATGCTTGACATGGAACAACTGTTTGTGTAAGCGAATGCATGCGGATCAGTGTGTATGGCGGGGTTGACCGAAGGAAAATAATGGTAAGGAGACAGCTGTCACTAAGCCGTGTGTGTGTGTGTGTGTGTCAGTCCACACAGGCCCTGATGTAGTGTTTGTCATCTGGGTCAAGCAGTCACAGACGAAGCTTAAGCAACAGAGAGTGCTGGATTAGAATGGCTTATTTCTTTAGACTCGTCTAATCTAACATGGGATTGCAATAGATTTAAAAAAAAAAAAATTTTATTCCCCTCTAAATGTACGTAAAAGAGGTGGACGTTTTTTTTTTTGTTTGTTTGTTTTGTGCAGTGTGTGTGATTACATGTTTGAATGAAGCTTGTTTCTAGATTTGAACCAGCGTAGCAGCGAAAATCCCCGTCTTGGACCAGTGAGCGCGCGAGACCGTTATGCTTCAATCGTTCTTTGCCTCGCAAACTTGAAGTGTCGCTGTAATGGAGCCAAAAACTATAAAGTTGGAACACTTTTGTAGTTTAATCACCTAGAAACGTTAGTAAAAACCCGAGCTCTTGCCTAACCGATTCTTGGAATCCGTATCGGAAAGCCCAAAGGAGGTGAAATAAAGAAGTCCGCTGCTTTAAGCGACCACGAGCAAAAGTGCACTGCTGCAACAGAAGAGAATGGGGCAATTTTAAAATGGTGCTGGGTTTGTCGAATTATTTTGCAGCCAGGGACCCGTTGAACTGTAAGATAAACATGGATTGCTGAGTTGTTGTGATTTTCTACCACGGTAATAACAGTTACAGATACGTTTGACCTTGTCCATTGTTGCGACACATTTATTTATTTAATTTTTTCCCCTCCACATTTAGTTTGGTCACCTGTCAGTTCCCACCCACCAGCTGTTCTTTCACATGACTGCTACCAAATGGGGAGGGTTAGGATTAATACGTGCCTCCTCAAAGACTTGTGAAGACTGCCAAGTTGAATGCATGAATGCTGCATCATGGGAAGAAGGCGCTATCTGCCCTCTTCCGCATACACGAGCTGACAGTGTTGCCGTGACATCCATAATGCCATCCCTCCCTCCCTCCCTCCATGAGATCACGGTTTTTCCATGGTCAGTTTTGCTCACTTGGACTCCCGGTCCTGGATGGCCGTGGCGTCCTATGACTGACCGAGCGAGAGTTTTTCTGTTGCGCGATGAGAAAATATTTGCGATGGTCAGACGCTCGAGAAACATCTGTGCGATCATGACGAGATCCAGGAGACCGGTTAGCCGACCTGTTTTTGGCCGTATTACGGCGGAACATACAATCGAATAAGAAAATAGCATTAGGGAATATAAAATGTAATTAATCCGTCCCTGGTTAAATGATCTCGGTTAGAGCGGTTTCTTTCCTCTCATCATTTCCTCTCCCTCATTAGCTACGTGTGTAAGGTGTTGCACATGGTCTGGAGTCGTGTGGAGAAGTTCACTGAGGCGGTGATGTTTTGTTTCATTATTTATAAATGGACACTAGATCTTCTCAGCATGCATAGAGAACTGAGGAAGTGAGTCTTGAAGGCTTGTATAAGTAGTTAATAATCATCATCCTGACATGATTTGATGCTTTCTCAACGGTGTCTGGGATTTATCTGCTTGCTTTATTTGGGCGGGGGTGGAAGCAGTAAATAACAAACGAATCTTGCGTTTTTAAAGGCAGGATGCCTACTGGGTTCTTCTTAAATTAATTAAAAGCGCAGCGAGTACAAATGTACCTTCTCCTAAAGCTACATTCTTTTGTGCTCGGTCTTAAGGCTCCAGTTGCAGCTGCAGAACTTTTTTTAGCTTAAAAAGGCGTACCTTCCGCTATGCCAAGTGGTTTCATGACTTTTCCGATCATGTTTGCAATTAGATCCTCTCGCTCGGTGCCGCATGTCCGCTAAGCTTGCGTGAGGTTTGCCAATTCTTGCTTGGCTAGATCCTTAGCCTGGTGATGGATTTTTAAGTTTTTGGCATTTTTATTTATTTATTTACTTACTTATTACATGCTCCAGTATGAGTCTTGTTGAGCTGTAATATGCTATTGTAAATGTATAAAATTGGGGTTACCTTGCTGGTAAGAGTAGCTTACATAGCCCATGACAAATTCATAGCACTCCCAATGTATGTTACATAAGCACAAATGTAAATAAAAATACTTGTAAAGAATATGAATTACGTAAGGAATAATTAATGACAGGGTGGTCTGATTCTTCTGATCACACACTGACTTGTCTCATACTGCAACTTGTATTTATTGATAAATGCCATTTTTAACCGTTTATAGTTACATATAATATTGTGGAACATCCACAAGATAAGTTATCGCTTATGTTATAAACACCATTCCCTCACCAAGCTCTATTTTTTTCCTCTCTCTCTCTCGAAGTTAATAAGATGGGAGTGGAGGAACCCCACAACTTGCAATATTACTACTGCGTAACTGGAAACTGAAGACTTCTCCCAAGTGCTGAGACTGGAGACTCCTTATATAAATGTTAAATAAACATCAGTCAGTGGTTATGTTTTTTGTTTGTTCAATAACGACACATTTCTTTAATCTGTTTATCGTTAGGTTTAGATTACGTGGCGTACCCGCCGTACAAGTCCCTGCGAACGAGCCGTCACTATAGAAACGATAACTCGTTCGGACGAGCGCGTTAACGTAAACCTGTGATTTTGAATTACAGCCGGAACTACCGTCAGAGCTGCGTTTGTAGGATATTATCCGACACCTTTTTAGATTTGAGAATTGGACCGTACTATGGTAGAAAAGGCTGTATGCGCAGGACATAAATATACTGCAGACGTTTGACCTCAGTGTGTGACTTCGGCGTTCAGCAAAGAATTAATTTTAGCCCTCGGTCTCCAGCCTGAACATGTGAAGGTGACTTTTTGCTCTCTATTGGCAGGGAATTTGATAGGGCCTTCTTTAAACGCAGGCGTGGTGCCCATGCGAGTGTCACGGTGTGTGATTAGTGACACGGCGCCGAGTGATGCGCTATGGCTGGCCTCACCTGGCCCTGTGGGAGCTGGAACTAAATGGGATGAAGGCTCCTGCTCTCTGCCACCATCTGTGTCAAGCGCATGATTATACAAGCTCTAGTTCTCGTAGGCTGTGTGCAGAGAGATGCCTGATTTTCAGTATGTGTGGATGTTCCACAGCTGTGCGAGTGAGCTGCATGTAAAAAGTTTGGGTAACGTTAACCTCTACCTGATACTGAGCACAACATTTGATTGGATATTTGTGATGAAATTTTCGAATGTATTTCATCGACATTGGTTGATTTTTTAAAATAAATAAGTAAATAAATAAATTTCTTGGGCAGGGCTTTTATACCACAGCTTTGTTGGATTCTCGAATCTCATTGGTCGGCCCTGACGAGCGATAATTCATACAATAGGTATACGTTAATGTACCTGTTTTACTGCGTTATTGTTTCTATAGCAACCCATTCACAGGGACATAATCTAAGGCTAATAACTAGGGGGGGATTTGGGAAACGTCTTATTATTTGACAAAGAATCTTTTATAAAAGGAGTCTGCAGTGCCTGTGCTGTCGTCAGGAAGTTTTCTGCCACTGGAAAGCCTTCGGGAAAGAGGATTTTGCACTTTTTTTTTTTTAAAGACAAAAACAAAATAGAGGCTGGTGAGGGAACAACTGTTTACTCGCTTATCTCATAGATGTTCCACTACATTAAATGTAACTATAAATGGTTAAAAAGCAAGACTGGTTTATTATTAAACTGTAAAAATAAATAAATAAATCTAATTATTAGCAGATGGCCATGTTATGAGAGGAAGAACACACTCTCTGAGGGACGTGCTGTTCTCGGGGAAAACAATCCACTTGGCATTAGGCCTTATCCCAGCACCCTGTTGTGGATTATTTTCCTATAACAGCACACCGCTGTCGTGTTTTATTCAATTCGGTTCGATTGAATTTTATTTGTACGGCGCTTTTAAGAATGGACATTGTCTCAAAGCAGCTTTGCAGAAACATATTAAAAAAACACAGGATACAGATTTTAATTGTGTGAATTTCTCCCTATTGAGCGAGCCGGTGGCCACGGTGGTGAGGAAAAACTCCCTAAGATGATATGAGTCAGGAACCATGAGAGGAACCCGACTCGGAAGGGAACCCGTCCTCATCTGGGCTCTCTCGGTTTCTTCTTATAACTTTACCAGTGAACGGTCATGAATAAATATATAGATATCTCATTCCAATTAGATCACATACAATTTAAATATTTATTTATTTATTTATTTTTTATACATAAAACGAAATAAAATGTTTCATTTGCCTTTAATTGACTCGAATTGGTGTAAATTTGCAACTCCGACCACATCGATGTCGGTTGTATCCATGTAACCGAACTGCATGTGAATGAACCTGACATTTCACCTCTATCATCTGTCAGAGAGGAATACTAACCAAATGGAAACCAGGTATAGATCTGATAGGGAGCTGAGCGCACCGACGCCGTGGAATACCAATTCCATGGATGTTTTGAAATGCACGGGACCTTTCGAATCGCCAACGATTCCCAAATTCCTGGACAGACGCGTCTGTCGGTCGATGGAACTTCAGGGTGGACGCCAAAAGGGCAGGATGAGACGAATCTCCTTTTAAACCACTTATTGTATGACACGAATGAATGCCTCTCAACCTGGAAAGTCAATTAAATAGACATTTTCATAACGTATGATGCAACCCATCACATTATGATGCAAATTCTGGTTCATAGGCATCAGTCGCTGTCGCTTGTTATTGCTTTAACAGATGCTACCTTGAATGAGGGCATTTTTATTTTATTTTTTTATTTTTTTTATTATTTTTTTGCAGCGCCTCAAAGTTGTTATTTCCTCCATTCAATAATTCATCCGTTTCCGCTGTGGCCGCGCGCGCCATTGTGACGGTTGCCCGCCATAATGGAGGCACCCCCTGTTAATTTGCGTTAATGTCAGACGATTTTAAGGGGAGATAGATGTGTGGGCATGCTGGGAGCCCGTCAAGCAAAAAATTGGATTCATTAAGATGACGGGAGATTGCAGCGTTCGTGGCCTCTGCGTCTCGGGTTAGCTCCGTGCAGAGAACTCCTGGTGTTTTGCAGAGAGTGGAATTTCAAGAAATGAACAGAGACAGGTTCTGCGGGAGAAAAGAACCCGAATGAGGGATGGAGTGAAAGTGAAAACGAAATGGTGTGTGACAGAGAGAGATGGAGGAACAGGCACGGGTTTAAAGCGGTGAGGGGGGACGTTGATGAAGAGCGAAGAAGAAAGAAATGGAATGGAAGGTGGTGGGGTGAGGGACCAGAGACGAGTAGAAACTGGGGGGGGGGGTGAGATGAAAGATGGAGTGGTGCACTGAAGCGGGGGGGGGGGGGGGGGGGGATCAAGTGAGAGAATAAGCAGTGGAAGGAAAGACTGAAAGTTACACAAGAAGAAATCGTTTTACGTAATTATGTGTTTTTATTTTAAAATCGGATCGGCGGACTTGGCGGTGTGTCTCAGAACTTGTTGTTTTCATTTTGTTAGAAAGCTGCTCTTTTCATGCTGATCAAGATCTGGGTCGTAGCGGTCACTTCAAGGCGCATGCAAGTAATGTTGCGGTTGCCATACTGTGCAGTGGAAGATTACAGAAAAAGGCTTCTGGACTTTTTCTCCCCGCATTTGGTTCGCGTTGGTCCTGTCTACAGAGAGAAAGTGTGAGTGGACTGACGAGGCTGGTGAGAGAGCCAAGCGATCTGCGTTTCTTTTTAATGTCACTCTTTCTAACCTGCCGAAACGCACACGTACACAACACACACACTCTCACTCTTGCAACACACATGCGTCTGCACTCTATCCTGCTTGTATCACTCGGGAACATGCATGCAGTTATACTGCTGGTGCACAGACACACACACGTATACTTTTTGGCATGAGAGAATGTGATTAGTCTCTAGGCTTGGTTTTGTTTTTTTTTTTTCTTTCTTTCTGGCTTCAGTTCGTGCTTGGCTCCTAAAAACTGTGCATTGAGAGAGCTTTGGCTTTGATGTGCAAGATGTCTTGGGCAGAACAGAAGATGCGAAGGGAGAAAGAAAGGCAAATAGCTCATTAGGAAGTTTGCTATTTTATTCAGGAAAATATGAAACCGTGTCAAAGTGCTGCGAGGAAACCTCATGCCACACACGTATCCTCTTGTAAGGTGAAATCTAATAAGTCGATCATTAACCCTTGTGAAATGATATTGCCAAGCAACTCTTTGGCAAATCACTATTCAAAATTAGCTCAATAATAGGTTCAAGGCTGCTGCGTTAGCTAATCGCCTTCCTGATCAAGAGCAGCTGCTCTGGTAAGTTGCTTGTAATGTGTACAGAATTTACAACATTAATAACAGTAAAAATCAGTAAAGCGGGGAAAAATAATACACAGAGGTCAAATCAAAATGTTAAACGTATGCCAAAAAAAAAAAAGTACATGCGGCTGAACGTAAATAAAAGTAAAACAAGTAAAAATAAACAGGTATGTACATAGAAATACTAACAGACAGCAACATGTATCAGTAAGGAACAATGATTATGTGAATATGATTAACAAAGTAAAATCGAGTAAATAAAAGTAAACAGGTACGTAAATATAAGTACTAGCAGATGGCGAAAGTGTAGAAGTAAGGAACAATAAATCCATATGTAAAAGTAAACAAGTAAGGAAAAATATAAGGAACAAGAATAAGTGAAAGTATACATTAGGGAAAAAAAACAGGTAATAACGAAGTAAGTGTTTACTTACTGTATAGGACAGGTAAAAGTAAACAAGTGCAAAAGAAATAACAGTAAGTGTGTATACGAACATATAAAGAGCAATAATTAAATATGTAAAATGAAGTAACAACAGGAAGTAAACATGTATAAGGAATAAATAAATACGTAAAGTACAAGTGAGTAACGGTAAGTAATGATGTGAAAGTAGTTCAATAAAGTAAGTAAAATGAAATATACACGACTAATGCCTCTGATAGTAAGTCAAAATAAGCGAATAAAAAGTAAGATCTGCATTTGTTTTGAAAATATGAAATTAGAGATTAGAAAGATCAGTAAAATATGAACTTTACAAAATATAATTTAGAAGTTAAAAAAAGCATAAAGGAGAGTTTTTGTTGTAGGTTGAAGTTGGCTACTATGATTATGATGATTTCTACAAATACATAGGAGCTGAACTACACAAGTCTTTAGTCGCAGACTATATTGATGTATAGTTATATATGCATGTAAGGTACAATATGAAAACTGTGTTGGGTAAAACTGAACGTTTTCCTTTGTCTGCGCGTTTTGTTTATATAACAAAAAAAAAACAAACCCAAAGTAGATACAAATATGTAAATGAAGGAAAATGAATAATATCGTGTTACCTTCAATTTGGATTAGACTGCTTTACTGTAAGCTGCTAATCTTCAAGCTGGAATTAAAGCTCTACTGATGTGGGTTTTGTTTTGTTTTTTTTGCTTTATTACAAGACAGAAAGTTGCTTAAAAGAATATAATAATTTGCCAAAATGAGTACTGTAGGATTACTGCTGTTATGAATCATATAAATCATATAAGACATATAAATAATTATCACAATATTATAAAATAACTATGTATCTAATGCATCAAACATGGGTTTTATTATACCATATATACACAGCCATACACTCTTTAAAAAACAAAACAACAAAAAAATTGGGTTAAAAACTACCCAAATTGGGTTAGTTTTAGCCCAATGGCCAGGTAAATATAGGACAGGACACATTTTAACACAAACAAGTACGCCAAAGCTAACGAACATAGCGGTGCATTTAGTGCCATGTAAACTGGACTGTTATCGCATATTTTTTTGCTTTTTCTAGTGAACAGTAATGGTTTTATGGATAAATATATTGATATGAACCTTGTTTCTCCAGATCAATCTAACAGTCTGTCCATGTGAAAACCGCTACCTCCACCTGAGGTGAATTCCAACAGTCCGTGCCGAGCTGATTTGACCCAAGGAGCCGGGCTGATGTGTCGGGGTGAGGGAGGGGTGCACTGGTTCAACTGTTGGTGAAAATGACCCAGCCACTAACCCACCGGTTGGGTCACATAAAACCTACCCAAGACTGAGAAAATAACCCAAATAAATGACCCCAAAAAATTTTAGGGTGCAAGTTGTAGCTGTTGTAACGAGTAAGAAAGTAAAGGTGTATAAGTAAGTAAAATTAAACAAGTAAAAATAAATAATAACAGGAAGTAAGACTGTATAAGTAAGGAATCATAAATAAATGTGTAAAAGTAAACTAAAGTAAATCAATAATAACCAAGTACAAACAAAAGCAATAATCGATAAGTACTAGCACAATAATAACAAAGTAAAAATGTATAAGTAAGAGGAAATAAACATGTAAAAGTACTGTTAAAAGTAGAAATTAGCAATAACAGTAAAATGACAAATAAATAACAGTAGGAAACAGTGTATGAGTAAGGAATGATAAATATGTAAAAGTACTGTTAGAAATGAATAACAGTAAGTATAAAAAGGTATAATGTATGTAAAAGTACTGTTAAAAGTAAAAATAAATAAGTAAAATACATAAGTAGATGTAAACAAGTAAAAATAACAGTAAGTAAAAAAAAAAAAAAAAGTAATAGTAAGGAATAATAAATACGTAGCTGTAAACAAGTAAAAATGAGTCGTAACAGTAAGTAAAAGTGTAAGTTTTCATCATGCGATTACTGTAATTATCTGCTCAGAACCAGTGACTATTCCAGACTCTTTTTATTCAGAGCTTTCACATGCAGGACCGACACAATCAACATTCACATTGTGGGAACAGTTCATGCAGTAAATGCAGAGGTCCACATAATCTTAGTCAATTATGAGCACTGAAGAAATTGACCGACGTTATACTGCGCATTTGAATGAATGAGTTCACCTTTTCTAGACAGCATTGTCAGGGTATTTAACCTGTGCGGCCCGGCTGAAGCCACGTGTGGTACTTTTTCTGCAGAGGTCTCAGTATGCTAATATTAAGCCTAGTCTCGTATGAATAGGCAGGGGACATGATTTTCTTCTTTGCTGCGTTTATTTAAATGGGTAGACAGTATGATTCATGTTGAACATCATGTTGAACACGTCTCCCACTCAGATATGTTAAGGAAGAAGTATCTGGCGAAGTGACACGACACTCTCAGTACCTCCTCTGGAACTACTACTGATCTGCATCGCTCTGTTATTTACCAATAAAATGTTTACAGCATCGCTGTCAGATTTCCACACGTTTTAATATTCACCGGTGTCATTTCACTTTATATTTATGCACTGGCGTCAGAGTGAAAGTGCAGACTTGGTGCCTTCTGTTCAGTTTTTACAGCTTTGCAGAAGATATGTAAGGGGGAGTGGCTCGGTGAATTAAGTCCGTGCATAATTAAATATGTAACGGAAAGCAAGTAAATGTGAGCAAGTAGGGAAAAGTAACCGAGTAAGTTAAAATAAATAAAAACAAAGCGAAAGTATGTAATTGACAATAATTTGAGTAAAAGCAAACGATTAATAAAAAATGAGTAATACCGGTAAGTAAATGGGTGTATGTGATTATCGTAAACGAGTAAAAAATAAGCAATAACAGCAAGTAAAAGTCTAAGTAAGGAATGATGCATTTATAAGTAAACAAATAAATGAAATAATGCATAAAGTAAATAATAACTGCATGTAAGCATCAATACATAAGTAAATGTAAACAAATATGTAATGATGGCAAATAACTGTGTAAGCAAGGGACAATAAAAAAAACTAAGTAAATGTACTTCTACTTTTTGTATCAAGTGCTTAAAGTACTCACTAACAAAATAAAGTGTCTATGTAAATAATGTAGTGTACGAAAGCACAAGTAAACGTAAACAAGTAGAAAACAAAGTCTATGTAAATATGTGTCAGTAATTTGCCTAAATGAGCCAACTTAAACAAACAAATAAGGTAAATAAAGGCATGTAAGTGAGGAAAGAGAGTTTACTAAGTGAACCAATAAATAAAATAAGTAATAGTGTATAAATAAGATCAATAAATAATTAAAAGTAAAAAATAAATAAAAGTGTCTAAAAGTGTATAAGTAGTGAGCAGAAAATCTGTAAAAGTAAACAAGTAAAAAAAAAAAAAAAGTAAGTAGGGAATAATAAACAAGTAATGTGAATAAGCTAAAGAAACCAAGTTAAAATAAGCATTATGTATTAAACAATAAATCTGTAAGAAAAGTAAGGATGCAAGTTTTAAAAAAAGGACTAAGTAGTAATACTTGTATATCTACTAAGTAGTAATAAACATTAAGTACTAGCAATAATAATAATAATAATAATAATAATAATAATAATAATAATAAAAAATGCTATAATAATTGTGAAATCATGTAAAGGATTCAAGTTAAAGCAATTATGTAACAGTAAGTGATAGTAAATATGTAAGAATTGCATTTCTATTCAATATAAGAAATATAAGAATATGCCTCTTAGGAATACTTGATCTGTGAACCCCCCCTCAAAATGCCCTCGAGCAGCAGTCTGTATCTGCATTGCTGCAATTAAAGTTGAAAGGTTCGGTTATGAAGAAATGTCATTCTCACTTGTAGTGCAAATAGAGATCAGGACAAGTAATTCGGGTAGAAGTGACATCTCGCACTTTAATCGGGGAACGTTCCATTGTAGTAGTTACAGTTTTGTGTCTAGATGCCAGATCTGCCAGGAAAGAAATATTACTAAGGCTTAAGCTTTTGCAGCTGACGGAGGTGTGAGCTGGGTGAATACACACCTTGCCTTAGCTGCTCTTGTGTTCAGGGACCTACAGACGCAGAGGTGCATTAATGGCAATAAAAAGTTCGGCCATTAGTTGAAAACCCATTATTCCCCCCCCCCAAGCACACGTAACGTCGTCGTGTTCCAGTGTTTGAAATAGAGCTCAGTTCAGCACACTACCACGTATATCTTACATGGTTACATTTTTATATGTGTAGTAGACCGATTGTACAGGCTGTCTACTAGACTTAAATGATAGAAAATCATTCATTTCGTGACTCTTAAAGGAACCGAATCCTAACGACAGTAGGGAATATTTTACAAAGCACAAAACTCCATCTATATCCCGTTCTCACCCAAACACACACAATCTGCCTTTGTGTTAGCAAAGAAGGTATGAGGCAGCGACATGGCACAAGGAAATTGCCATGATCTCATCTATACGACGAATGCCTTGAAACGATGCCCAGTAAACTTTTTCTGAGATCAAATAATGCAATACATTATTCAGCTTGGCTTTAACACTATTGTTCGGTTCTAAGAGTGTGCCTATAAGAATAACACCAACACAGAGCAAGCTGAAAAAAATCAAAGTGTTGAACAATCCGCATTATTGTCTGCGACTTTCAAGCCACAGTCTAAACAGCCTGAGTAATGTCTGTCTTTGATGTCTTTTTTTTTTTTCTTTTTTTTTTTAAATTCCCCCAGCCAGGATACAAGAGTGTCAGTATGTCTGTAATACTCGTATCAATCATCTACAACATTACTTAACACTTTCATTTAATTGTTTTTTTTTTAAAATTATTATTATTTTTGTTATTTATAACTATATTAGCCAGAACCCCAGCATTTATTTATTTATTTATTTATTTAATTAATTTATTTAAAAAATTAGATCCTTTGGAAATTATTTAGGGTATTTTACTTCTGGTGGTATATTTTAGTACCAGGATGTTTCTTCAACAAACAAATAGGGCTTAATTTAGGAAAAGGAGGGGGGGGGGGGTGACAAATGCAACAATTTTGTGGTGATCGAAGATTAATAGTAAGCTAGCTTTTGTTTAAATAAATAAATAAAGGCCTGTTTTAATTTTGGTTGATAAAATGACTAGATGATGTACTTTGAGTGTTGGCCATTTTGCAAAACGGACTAATATTTGTCCTCGTCTCTCTGTGACAATGTAATGCTAATGAAGTCCACAGAAATCATGAAAATAAAGTAAATATGCTTCTTTTTTGGCCGGCAGTAATAAAACTATGTCTCACGGTCGGCACGTGTGTGACCCTGCTGAACTACATCTGAACCATTAAACACAGCATAAGCTCATGAGGCATTTTATCTGAAGTTCTGTGATTGTAGAAGCTTGGTGCATACTTAAAGTTTGGAACTAATTTGCTGCCTAAAGCAACTCATTTGAGCTGTAATTAATATTCTCTGTGTGTGTGTGTGTGTGTGTGTGTGTGTGTGTGTGTGTGTGTGTGTGTGTGTGTATGTTCAGCTATATGCACACAGCTGAGCTTGTGTGTAAATGTGAATGGCACTTTGTGCATGGCCTGACTGGTGTAGTGACAGGCAGCCCCAGTAGGGCTCATGTCACTTTCCGTATACTCGATCGTTATTAAACACATCCCCCCCTTGTGGTTGGCAGTCATGTGAAACCTTGCTCCACACTGTGCCTCATTTAACTCCTTCACGATTAGCCACTCAAACAATATCCTCCAAACGCTCCCCCTGCAATGTGAATGCGTGCAAAAGAAGCGGAGGCCGCCTAGTCGATTTTGTCCACTTTTATTTTGCAATATGACCAATAGTTTATCATATTCAAGTGTGTATGAAAAAAGTTAACTCACCGATTTTTTTTTTTTTTTTTTTTTTAATTCTTTTAAAAAGCTAAATACAAGAAGCATTGTATCAAGGCACATACAAGACTGGCCAAAGGGCAATATATGCACTTTGGTCTTCAGTTGGTAAGGAACAATTAACTTTCAGTTGTCGCAACATAAAAGTGGCTTGAACATCGGAGGAAAAAAAAAATTACAGATGATAATAATAATTATTATAAACAAAAATAGTTCACACTTGTATTCAAAGTAAAAAAAGAAGAAGAAAAAAAAGAATCCATGTATGTTTATCATATCTTTATCTCCGCCCCGATTGTGTTCCTCTGTTAGAGAGAGCATCATTTACAAGTACGACGGGTACACGACTGAGGGATTTCCCCCTGTTGACAGGAACACTGTCACCGTGTAGCCACCTCTCATTTATTTCTGTGCTTTGCCGGTCCTGTGCTGGACAAGCGTACCCAGCTGAGGAACACGTTACTGGGCTCTGTGCTGTGCTACCTCCCTCAGGAACAAAAGGAAGAAGTATATCTCCATATGCCAGAAATAGCAGAGACTTTAAAGCCTGACAACACTGTTGAAATGTCAACTAAGATCCCTAACATATTTTTGAGGTTCTGTTAAACCGCAACACGTCTATGTTTGTCCAATACAGATAAGACGGGGGGGGGAAAAAAAGAAAAGCTCTTCTACCCATTTAATCAACTGTGCCCTATATTCCCGTCGGCCATTTTTATTTATTTATATATATATTTTTTGCCTTTTTAAAATTTATTTGTTTTTTTTCTTCTGAGAACGACATTGTGAAAATTATGACCTGTGCTTCTACGAGGTTCTCTAAACTCTGATTGTTTAACACGGCAAAGAAAACCCACTTTCACAGTTGATATCTCAGTCGAGCACAAAGACTTTTTTTTTTTTGTGTGTGTTTTTTTTTTTTTTTAATTGGTCTGAAACCTTAAGCAAAGGATGTACAGTACAAATTACTACAAACCTCTAAAATATATAATTGCAGTTGTTGACAGCACAACACTGAGGACTCAGCGATGGCCTGCAATTTGTAGCCTTGTTTCTTTTAATAAACCGTCCTTAAATATAAATTATATGGCAAATGTACAGAACATTGCTTTCTCAGTCTTTTCAATCCAGTGTGTTTTGTAAAAGACCGGGCAGTCCTGACGTCAGTCGCTCGTAATAAAACGTCTTTTTTAAATCTGCACACGTTATCATGAATGGGAGTGGTCTGAATCTGGTATTCCACTGTCTCTGTAGCTTCTGTTGTTGATACTGTTTTCACTGTGTGGAGTCTTGTAAAGGTTTAAGCCATTAGGAGGAAAAATCGTGTGTATCACAAACTCTTCCTTGGACACTGGCATGTGATTGATGGGAATCATTTGAAAGGAAGTCTCTCTAATCTCCAGGATGGAGTTGTCCTTCTTCGTGCCAGCCTCCGCGTAGTCGTCCTTCCTCCTGCGCCCTTTATTGTATGTGCAATTCCTGGAAAACAAAGAACTATTCCTGTGGATGTACCAGCACACTAGTGCCAGCATTATGATGGCCGAAAGTGCGACGGCTCCTCCTATAATAGCAGCTAAAGGCAGGCTAGAATTTTTGTAAGGCTCCTTCTCCTGCTCCCTGTTTAAGGTCGTAGTGGGGTTATATGCTTTTAAGGAGCCTGTTTCTGTCTCTATGCAAACAGGTGTCTCATCTGACAGGTAAATATTACTGGTCTCCATAGGAACCATGCATATCCGATAGGAGGATTCGGGCTCCAGAGATGTAAGCAAGTACTCCGTCCTATCCCCTTGCACGATGGTCTCGGTGATGGATCCGAACGCAGGGCTGTGGCCCAGTTTTAACCAGCTGAGTCGCAGGGCAGTCATCGGCTGAGATACCCTCCAGGATATGTACACCGTGTCTGGAGTGCTGGATTTAACACTTATTGTGATGATCTTATGACTTGGTGGCGTAGTACTGCGATAGTTCTTTCCAAAGTCTGGCCCCTTAATCACTGGTCTTTTAGTCACGTAAACGGGCCATTGGGGTCGAGATGGTGGCAGCGTGATGGAGACCGTGCTGGTCTCGTATGTCGGAGAGACCTCCGTTTCGGAGCAACCAAAGAGCTCTGTGGCTAGATCCTTAATAGCCATACCTTTGACCTTATCAGGACCTTGGCACATAAAGCCCCGCACGTTGACCTTGGAGGGCAATGAGCGCAGCCAGTCTCGCACCCACTTCATTCTGCAGCTGCAGTGCCATGGGTTGTTGCGCAGCAGCAGATGGGTAAGGTTATCTAGGTCATCAAAGACCCCCATGGGCAGGCTGCTCAATTTGTTGCCAGACAGATCCAGGCGGTACAGCTGGCGTAGGAAAGCAAAGGCACCTACTGGTACCCTGTCTATGTGGTTGTCCTGCAGCTGTAATTTCTCAAGGCTGGTGCCCGGCAGGTTGGCAGGTGGCGATGTGAGGGAGTTACGCACCAGTGAAAGCTCGGTCAGGTTGATCAAATTAACAAAGGCCATTTCCCCAATACCCCTGTTGTTCAAGAGATTGCCATCCAGCACCAGACGTTTTAGATTGATCAGATCTTGCAGGGATGCCTCAGAAATGGAGGAGATGCGGTTGTCATCGAAGCGAAGCTCCTCGATGGTCATGGGCAGACCAGAGGGAATAGTGCTCAGGTGATTGCGTGAAAGGAAGAGTAACCTCAGGTGGTTGCTGTCACGGAACGCTCCCTCCTCTATACTGACGGCGGACACGGAATTGTCGTCCAAGTGTAATTCCTCAATGAAGGGAATTTGTGCCAACGAGGCATGCGTGATAGTCCGGATGTTGTTTTCCTGAAGGTGGAGCTCCTTGACATTCACAGGAAGGTTGGTAGGAAACTCGTCCAAGTTGTTGCAATATAGGTAGATCTTCTCCACGTCGTTGAGTCTCCGTAGATCAGCAGGGATGCCTGCGCTCTTAATTCGGTTGTTCTGTAGGAAGAGGACGGTGGCGTCCTGTGGGATTCCTGTAGGAATAGAAGTCAGCTCCCGGTCATTGCAATAGATGAAAGTCCCATCACACCGGCACTGTGATGGACAGGAGGCTGAGGTCACCAGTGGATTGGCCAGACCCAGGAGAACCCCGGCTCTGACGAAGAAGACGAAGAAGGACTTGTACTGGCACGCCATTATTAATGTTCTCGGTTTGTTTGTTTGTTTGTTTGTCCTCCCTGAAGGAAAAAAAGGGGGGAAAAAAGAATCAGGCGTCATTCTGAAATAATGTCGAACACTTCTGTAAATAATTGCTGTTTGCTTTGCGTTCTACCTTGAGCACATTTTCTGGAATTAAATCAACGAATTTTAAACAAACGTACCACTACTGAAAACATACTATTTAGTCAAAACAAAAACACTGTCAAGAAAATAAGCCTTTTTTCCTCCCTTAAATTGGGTATACAGAAAGAGCGAGGAGGAAAAAGATGAAGGAAAAATGGAGTCTGTGTCTGAATATCTAAACAAGTCTAATTAAAGTGGAAGGTTATTCTAACTCAGACATGGATCCAGATAAGAGATCTTTCAACCAGCTTTCTTTTCCTGAATGAAATGCCTGTGCCACTGGTTTTATCTTTTACCGAGTGTAATGCAGACGAAGTCCTAGCTGTTGTAAAAATGTCTGCAGCAGGCCAGTGCATTTCAAAGCTGCCTTTCATACTAGCAGACCGTGCCGGATGAATGAACTTGGGTCTTGCTTATTAGCTTTCGAAAAACTTGAGACAGGACCCGCTTCTCTTCGAGGATTTGTCAGGTCAGACCTAATATAGGAACGAGTGTAGACGCGAAAATTTTGGAGCGGTATCCCAAGTATAAAAAGAGACCCATTTTTTAAAAAAAAACAAAAAAAAAAACAACTCCAGTCAAAGCATTCAGAATTACTTCTTGTGCTAAAGACTAGGAGGGATTGAGGGTGACTGGTGAATTTATTTTTCATGCTAATCGTATGGTTTGCAAGATCACCAGTGCTGATGATATTTTTTTTATAGGGTTTTAACACAGTGTAAAACATGTAAATAAATTCTCTGTGCCTGTTTAAGGGCTAACGCCTTATGTATGTGCACCTTTAAGAAAAAGGATATATAAATAAACAAATACGCCTAAACAAGTGCACTTAATGTAGTATTAATTGAGCAAGCATTACTCTTTCGCTGATTTTGTTTATTTGTCTTTGACATTATTGTTTTCCCGTGATCTCCTTTCCTACACGTCTTGCTCGAAACAAGAATGGTCACTCGAGTAGAACATGGCACAGCTGAGCTGTAATGCTCATACCTGATTTAGAGGAGCCAGTTAATCCTCTTCTTTCACCCAAAAATCCAGTGATGCTTTAAGCTCCCCCTTTCTTCTCTGCACTGTCCAAAGAGTCTTCTTTGGTTATAACCTGATCCAGCTGATCCTTGTTTGTACTGCCGACCTCCTGCCTTGTACCGCAGTGTCTACAGTTCATGCCATCAAAGGCTTTGTGGTGGATAAACCTCTGAAGAAAACTCCTCTGCTTCGAGACAGACCTCTAGTGCACTAATGCAGGCATGCAATTCAGATAATTAAAAAAAAAAACAGCAATGGGTGGGGGTAGGGGGAAGGGGGAGGAAAAAAGATAGAGGGAGTCCAGTGCGTGAAGAATCCTTTTACTTCACGGCGCAGTGGTCTGGACCCCTAATTAGACCCTTTTGTGAGTCTGGGAGACTCCTTTGTAAGGTTCCGGTATGTCCTTCGACAGAATGGACATGACATCAAGAGCCCGGAGCCCACTTAGCCTGCAGGTAAAGGCAGGCTGAAATCCAAGGAGGCTCTTGTTCTCGGTTAGTTAGCCCCAAATCGTGTTCCTCCTCTCGTGGCAGGAGCATGAAGAACTTATCCAGCCTGGTGGCTCTCCGGTGGAAGAGGTTTGCTCATCCTCTCCTGTGCCGTGAAAGCATCTTGCACCGCTTCGCTCTCCTTAGGAGCGCGACGTCAAACAGTCAGGCAGCGGTTCATGCTGGTAGTAACCTCAGAGAAGATCCTGCAAGTCAGAGAGAAAAGGAAAGACAAGTGTTTTAAATCCTGTCTGAAATAAAGTACTCGGTTCTCGTCTTGAAATGACGTGAAAATCGATCCATAAGGAGTGGTATTTCTCCCGATACATCATCTGACTGTGGTGTTCTAATAACTTTCCATGTTTTTACCAGACCAATGAGATCCTCATCAGGTTTGAAAGGCTTTGAAAGAAGTGTTATTGGGTTTCTGTTTTTCTCTTTGATTGTCCACATTGTTTGGGGGGGGGGACCCAAATGAGATGAGAGTGTGTTTGTTTAAAAAAGAAAGAAAAAAAAGAAATCCAAAGAAGTATTCTTTTTCCACAACCACCAGCCTGTGCCACCATGAATGTTTTCTGTGACCCGTCTGCCCGCGACCCCGTCAGCCCCTCCCCTCGGTCTTCTCTATGGAGACAGGAGAAAAGAATGTCTTTGCATTAGAAAAGATACGGCGCTTTGGGGGCCCTGCTGCGGTTGCAAGGAGCTGCTCCTTCTAGTTCGCCGCAGTTTGCAGTTTCGTCCACTTTGGTCTTTTAAAGTGGACAAAACGAACGTATTCGAGACGAGGACAGACACAGTTGATGAGTGGAGAAAATAGGAAGTGTATTTCACCGTGTTCTCAGAGCAGGAAGTATCATGACTGCTTTGGTTTCTGAACCTATTTCATTAACCGAAAGTCCCTTTTTTTTAAAGATCACGTCGCTTTCTGAAAGCTGAACTCCCTTTCGAGAGTCACCAGCAGATCGAAATGCTCTCAGACTGCTTGGATTATTCAAAGCTCATCTTTTGAGTGCTCATGAATATCCAAGCAAGAGTCATGTCCATGTCGCCTCCAATGCCCCTTATATACCTGCTGCATCTCCATGACTTGGCCTAAAAATAAGCTTCTTCCCTTGCCAAGCCAAACGATACGCTACATCTCGGAGCACAAAAGCTCGTGTCCTCAGCACGAAACCTTCCTGGCTTTGCAGCTTTTGTTCTGTAGGACGATGGAAGAGTAAAGCTACAAGCATATTTGGCTCTTAACCGCTGTAACCAATGACATGGAAGAGATTAGAGAATTGAAAGCCTTGTAACTCAATTTGCAGAGCTGTCTAATAACACCCTGTCCTTCTGTCATGCCCAATCACAGCCACGAACCTGACGTCTTATAGATTAGAGTAGTATATGACTTTATATTATGATGGTGATCTTACGTTATTTTGTTTGTTTATTTTTAAACATTTTATTTACATTTTAAAATAGACAGTGCAAAGCTAAGATTCCTGCATGGGTGCGAGGGTTCTTTTTCTCAGAACCTCAAAACCCAAGCAGTGCTGCTCGTGCAATCCTGAGAAAATAATGAAAAAGGAGCCTGTACGAGATGTCCCGATCCAGTCAAGAGGAAATAAATATGAATGTTTTTTTTTGTTGTTGTTGTTTTGTTTGTTTTTGTTTTTTTTATTCCCTGCTTCTACTTGTTTACTCCCCAGAATTACGAATGAGTTGAACTGCAGAACGGCGTACGGGTCAGACAGAGCCTTATTTCTTGTTTGCGGTAGTTTATGAGGATAACATTTCAGAAGCCCTGCAGTCACAGTGTCACTGAGCTCTTTATTTATTTACTTGTTTGTGCGTTTATTTATTTATTTTTAACTTTTAGCAGAACTGAGTAAAATATAAATAAATTGTGGAGAGACTGAAGTAGGGGGAATACACCGTCCTGTGTTCTGTTGGTTCACACACCTATGGGCAACACCTATTGACTCGATGGCGTGAGCTTAATCATTTGAGCTTTAGCTTGCTTAGCTGATTGCATTTCCTCTCGCTTCTCTATGCTCGTCGGATTTCTCCGAGCCGCATTGTCCTGCGCTAAACAGGCACGAGGATTTGGGATCCTGATCTGAAAGACTTTTGCTAAGCTCCTCTGGCCGCGTGTTATCAGTATTATTATTATTTTTTTTTTTTTAGTTTTTTTTGTTTTTTCCCCCTGTGGTTAAGTTTTCAAGTTTTTAGCTCTCGCTTCAAAGCATGTGGTGATCTAACACTCCTCTTTAGATGAAGGTCTAAGTGATTGGCATTTCTCCTTATCGTTCTGATAGGCTGCTTTTGCTGCGAGATCAGTGAGACCTGCTTCTGCTCCAGTGCACTACCCAAGCAATGTTAAATTAAAGGTGGTGGTGGGGGGGTTCACCTTACCGAGCACTAGATCTTTTTATTTATTTATTTATTTATGTATTTATAGCTTGTGTGTGTGTGTGTGTGTGTGTGTGTGTGTGAAGTGGCATGGTAAGTGGCCGGTGCTTATTGTGCGCACAATCAATGTTGCATTAAAACTGATTACATGACTTATTTTCTATGCACTGCTTATAGGATTTCTCCTAAGAAAAAATTGTAAGTACAGTAAATTCAACTTCAGGTTTTAATATACACATCATATTGTTGCTATAACGAGTTTCTATTGTAGTCTGTTAAAAAGTTTCTAATTTGTGTGCTCTTGCAGTGAAACGCAAGTTCCATTTCATTTGTACGTCAGCCTTCGTTTGCTTGTCCCACACCGGGAAGGTGGGATCTCCCATATTGAATATTATGTATAATACTTGTGGTAAAGCTGTACGGTTGTTCCGAGTGTGGTGTGAATGCTAATTTCAAATCAGTCCGGAGCGAATTTGAAAGTTTGGTCGCCGCATGGGGCTCAGACATGGGTTGAGGAGCCTGGGAGACACAGGGGGTAGGCGTGGGGGTGTCTTTTCTTTTGAAGAGACTGAAAAGGGTAAACGGTGCATGGCGTGGCAGCTGCACTGCTTTTCCCCACTTGGGGGTGGTAGGCGCTTCAGTATCAGGCCTGTGTAGCTCTCACACTCACGTACATTATAGCTGGTGCCTTTAATTACCACATATGCACCCCCTGCCAGGGTACAGAGGGTTTGTGCCTCTGGACAGTGGTAGAAAATAATCTAGGTTGATTTACAACCCTGTACAGTCCATGCTTTCTCTCTGAAGGGAACAAATTGCTTCCTACATAAAGGCTAAAATGCATTTCACTTAACCATCCATCCATCGGTTTTAAATTACATCTCAATGACTATTCATTTGAATGAATAGCTTAGAATTATATATATATATATATATATATATATATATATATATATATATATATATATATATATATATATATATATATATATATATATATATATATATATATATATATATATATATAAATATATATAAATAATGCATCTTCAAAAATATTTAAGGAAGTAAATAGTGTTGTCTCCGAAGGATATTTTCTAAAAGGACCCATGGCTGGGTCAAAGGTCAGCTGCGAACACGAGTGCTGAATTCTGTTGGACGACGACTTCTTTTTGTCCGACACACAAAAACGGTCTCAGAAGTCTCAGGAGGCCCCAAACACACGACCGTTTCGTGTCGAATCTCAGTGAATGCAGTGCATTCTCCAACAAAAGAGGAGTAAACTCACGGTCTGGGTTCCATTAAAGTCCCCACCCCCCCTTTAGTGATTTAGATGTTTGAGTAAACGCGACAACGGATCGATTTGTAGCTTGGTGATGTTCGTGTGAGTTGAAGATTAATTCGGAGAAATGATAGATAGGCCTATCTATCGTTAAGTAACTTATTCGCGTCTCTGTGCTTTTTATCGCTCGTCCTTGTCCCTCTTCAAACCTTTTTATGCTGCGTATATAAACCTCCTTGTAGATATTTCCAGTCTTCTCGTTGTGCAGTTTGTGTTTTCCTAGCCTTGTAGCCTGAACAGGTTGAATGAGTTGTGTAGTAACAGTATGAGCTGCTCACGTCTGGTCTGAGCTGAGCTTTGGCTTGTTGGACAAGCCTCCGTTTCAGCCTGGACTGTTGGTTTGACATCAGCTGTGTGAAATCCCAGGTTAGGCCTCTTAAAGCCGAGGACAGACACAACACATTCTTGAACTCCTAAGGCCACTGAGGCCATGGACCACAAATAACACACGTCACATCAGAGCAGTGCTATTTCTGGCTCACTGAGTAGAACTGTAATGTACAATTATAACCTTGCCTTAGCGTTGGAGTTTGTTTGTTTTGTTTGTTTTAATTATTTAAAAATAACAATAATAATTTAGTCACTTGCTCGCTCGCTCACTCACTCACGTCATGGCTGTGATGGCCCTCTGTGTTACTTCTAGTCTCTGGGCCTGTAATAAAACGATGCGCACACGATCCGAGCCGCGCCGCACAAATCCGGCAGCAGCTCGGAGCGGCGGTGGCACAGCGTGCGGGTTCTCTCTCTCTCTCTCTCTCTCTTTTTCTTTCTTTTTAAATAACGACTTGGACTCGTTAATAGTTATTTGGCAAGAAACCTGGCTCTGTTTTTCCAGTCGAGGCAGTATGAGAGAAGCGACTCTTACACACGGGAGCGAAAACGCGGGACGCGTGTGTGTGATTTTGAGACACTGGAGCGCGGAGCTGCGCGCATCCCCGACTCTGCGTAAAACCCCGCGTCTTCCTCCGCGACGCGTTCAGTCGATGTCTCATCGGTGCACACTCGCTTAGAAGAGTTTTCCCAAACGAAACCTGGGTATTTCTATCCATGTCGGACTAATGATAATCCCTAATAATAAGGAAACCATCCTTTTTTTTTTCCCCCCGGAGAGATGTGAGAAATCCAAGTTGAATGATTTGATTTTAAGGAATACTAAACGGAAGGAGAAAAAAAAATGATACAGCAGTGTATAGAGAGAGAAACTGCATAGCCTGTCCATTTCCCATACTTTATTCCTAACCTCCTCTTCTAGTGCATCCTAAAGGCTAGGACGGCGATCCAAGCGCAAAATGCATGCGTGTTGCTCTCTACAGCCAGTGTAATAGATCTGAATAGATGCGCATTTGCTCTGTCTATTGTGAAGAGCAGATTAATGCACCGACACTGGACACGGACAAGTGACCAGATATTTTTCCAGATTGCTTGGAGAGAATAGTTTTGAGATAGATTGTGAGTGACCGACCTCCTGTTTCATGATGTTCAGTGTTTTTATTTATTTATTTATTTATTTATTTCGGTTGTTGTCTCTCTCCCCCCCCCCCCCCCTCTGCATGATTTTATCTTCGCGAAAGGGATTGACTGAGAAATAAGATGGAAGAAGAATCAGAACCCATAAAGAAACACTTACCTGCAAAGCATTAATGCAAATTTTAAAGAAATATCCTCCAACCCAAAAAAAAAAAAGAAAAAAACCCGAGTCAGTCCACAGTGTATTATATCCAAGGTCTTAGAAATCCAAAGAAAATAAGCCCAGAAGTCGCAGGAGAGAGAGCTGAGCGTGTGTGTTATTGTGTCCGTACATGTATTCACACGAGAACGCACACACACACTCGCGTACACACACACACTCCTTGGCAAATAGCGAGGGAGAGAGAGAGGTTGAGAGGATTCAGCAGGTCTGCTCAGCTGCCTGGAGCTCACTATAAGTGTGAAGTTACATCTGCCTTCAGCTCTGCCTCAGCCCTGGTGCTGATGTCATCCAGAGGAGGGGCTTCACACTTTCTCTTGCCTCCTCCCCTTTGTCACTCTCTCTCTCTCTCTCTCTCTCTCTCTCTCTCTCTCTCTCTCTCTCTCTCCCTCCCTCCTTCTTTCACTCCTATAGCTTAGCTAAGAATCACACGAGCGAATGATGTGCTTTCTCGTCACTAGGGGGAGTTAGAGAAAGGAAGATGATCAGGGCGAAGAGGGCCCTGAAGAGCCGTTTCTGGAGTGGACACTCCTTGCGCCGGAGGAATAAGAGTCACATGGAGACAGACGCAGGGCTGGAAGGATTAATGAGAAGCAGAGATGTGTGTGTTGCGAGAAAGAGAAAGATGTATAAATCGACCTCCGTGTTTCCGAGCACACCGTGCTTGTTTTTTAGCGAGGCAGACGTGATGGTCAGCTTAACCGTGCAGTATTAAATTGAAAGTCCAGATGGAAAGTTTGTATATTTCCTGTCCACACACACACACACACACACGGTATGGGTGCATATTAAAGTGCATATTAAAGTGCATATTAAGGCAACTGTGAAACTGATCATTAGTTACGACGAGAGTTTAGCTAGAAAAATAAATGGCATTCTTTATACAGTTTTCCATCCGATATCGCGTGGTCATCTCATTAAACTGTCTTGATGGAAACCAGACACTTCTAAGCAATCACACGGGTTGTTTTTCTTTTCGCCTCACGCGAGGTTATTTAAAAATAAATAAATAAATAAATAAAAATTCAGTATCCTCATGCCAACAGGAAACCATGTCTGCTTTAACCATCATGACAGGTCCTGATGTGTTAATTATGCAAGTAAAAATTTTAACAAGCCAGTTGGGGGTAACATTTCCTGACCATGTCGACTAAAATGTGGACCAGTGAGCGTTTTGAGTCTTCATGAACTTGTCCCAGTGTGGGATTTCAGACACTTTTTGTTTTTTGTCCTTTTACTCCGTGCTTTGTTTACTATAAGGACCGTCGATTTATTCCCTGAAATACACTGGGGACAGAGTGGCCCACTTCTCCTTTAGGTTCTGTGGTATTCTTTGTCCTTAAGTGTCTTTGCCCTTTAGTTCAGACTGAGACAATATGTCTGATAACCTTAGTAAGAAGACAACACACCTCCAGAAAATTTTCAAATTTAGCCTCAGGACATGTTCTCTCTTTTTCCACCTGTTTTTAAAAAAAATAAAAATAAAAAATGTTTCTGTCTTTCAGCTCTAGGCACTGTGTTTTTGGGGTCGGAGGTGAAGAATAAGGGATCGTTTAGAGGTGGCGAACGTGTCGGAGCTGGACATCGTGGGTAATTCCCATCTCTTAGGTTGTGCCACGACTCCCGGCCCTTGCTTTGTACCCCATCTCCGGTTGTCTTCCTTAAACCCAACCCGACGCCGTCCGTCATCGGCCTCTGATAGGCTCTCAATCTTACAAAGAGCCCCGGAGGAGGGACTAACCTGGGTCCAGTTACCTCTGCCTCATTGTCAGGGAGGGGGGGGGGAGAGAAGACATGCGCGGCCTAGTCTTTCCCGAGGATGCAATTTACTTTATCTGGCCCATCTCGGTGTGTTTTGACAGCACTCGTGGCTTTGAGGGAAACAGCCTGCCTCTCTGTTTCCTCTCCTTTCCTGTTTTCGCTCGTACGTTAAAGCCGTGCTAACGTCATTAAAACACTTGATTCGGTTAAGTGTACGAGGGCTTTAAGAACTTTTAAGACGGAGTAGATGCCAGAGTATCGATCGCTGTCTATTCTCAAGGATGTTCCTACGTTCCTGATTGGCCAGCCAGTTGAGCTTCCTTATCCTTTCGTGATAGATCTGATTAAGCACAATTTTGTTGGAGCGAAATAATATTCTGTACGTAGAGCAGCGTGGGTAATGTTAGACTATTTTAATACTAAATACGGTTACAGATTCATCTGACGCTTCAGTTTCTTCTATTGTCAGACATGTACTAGTTAGAACGCAGGGTGAACATGTTCAGGAAATAAATTGATTTGGACAGCGTATCAGACACCCAATGTTTGATTAGTCACCGAGTCACATGTTCGCTGCACTAAGACGAAATCGATGCTACTTCCGGATTTGAATCAGGAGTCATCGAGTCATTAAAGGTAACGAATCGCATATCTATCTATCTGGCTGAAATCTCTCAATCCTGAATGTGATAAGCAGAGAGGAACCATTAGAAAGCTGTGGAATGTGTACATATGATGATGAGTTGTGTGTCGGCGTGCAGGCGATATTTCAGCTGGATAGGCGAGACAGAATGTAGATGTGTGTTCGCGCATATGTGTGAAGGTGTCGTGACTCTGTACAGAGCACCATATTGAGCACGCTGCTGTTAACACGGTGTTACAGCGTGGTTGTCGTGATGGCACCATTGTTTGCGACAGCCTTTGACATCCCCGCTCGCAGGATGTCCCTTTTCTTTCTCTCTTTATTTTAACGCACGTCCCATATGTTGAGGCTTGACTGCTTTTCTCCCTGGAGATCGGATGAGTGAGAAGCAAGCCCCCAAGCCTAAAAAGAAAGTGACTTCCTGTTGTCTTGGGCCTAAAAACTTTAAACCAGGTTCCCAGTCAGGGTTCTGAGCCTCATGTATTTGTGCTGAATCCTCTCTGCTGGTTCCTTTTGTCCCGCCTGCTTGTTGTTCTAAGTCTTCCCTTGTCTTTAGCAGGGGTTTGATGATGGGGATGGGGGGTAAGCAGCTGACTTGTCAACTGCGAGGAGACCTGTGGACCTCCTGTAGATTAATGAGCTCTGAAAACAATGGCCTCTGATCAGATTAGGGGGGAAAAAATCCCCACTCCCTTCCCTTACCTCTGTCTTTTAGCCTTATCAGCACCAAGAGAGAGATAAAAAACAAAACAAAGATGCCATCGGTATACAATGGCTTCCCTAGTAATGCTATTCCACTTCTGCGTAGCTCGCTGGAGCACCTCGCTCTCCACCCTGTAATTGGTTTACTGTTTCACTCCTAAATCTGTAATTATCTCACTCACCGTATCCTCACATCCTAAAGGTATAGCCGCCTTATCCGCCTTGAAGAATGGCGTCTATTTCGTCTCATCATTAGAATTTTTAAAAGAGCGAAAGGACCGTGGTTGAAGGGGTTTCTGCTTCTTCAAATAGCTCGCACACCCTGGATGCCTCGAGTCTATTGCTATGATGGAAACATCAGATATTTTCTTATCTGCTGTAACTGGATTTTTATTAGTTGTTATAAAAGGAAGTTTTGCTTGTGCTCTTAGTTGGCCTCCTCAGAGAAAAAACGATGATTAACGCTATCAAATGCCTGCGGTTATAAGCGCACACATGGGAACGATAGATCGGGTCGATAAAGGAGTGTTTGTCCACGAGGATCTGATTAGTCCAGCTCATCTGGCTTTGTTTCAGTAAGTGGGGTCATCTGCCAAATTTGTGGTACAAAGAGACTGGTGTGAGTGTTTTTTAAAGTTGGTTTGGGTTTGTTTTTATCTCTTAGTCCAGGAGGAAGGAAATGGCTGGGAAAATGCTAATAAGCATAGCATCCTAACAACTTTTTTTTTTTTTCATAATTTTTTTTTCGTCTTAAATAAATTCAATTTAGACAAGTTCTTCTTCTCTTTCACTCGGATCTTAACTTCAGTAATTAAATGCAAATAAAGTGAAACTGTTCTTCGCAGCTGTTTATAACAGCTTTCATCATTAAGGCTACATACACAAACACACCCAAACAAATGCTTAAAGCCACAGTATTTTACATTAACACGTCAACACATCTGCCGTGAATCAGCGTGGTGGAAAAGCGCGTGCTGGAAACCATGTGGTCATTTAACAAAAGTTACGTTTTATATATAATCAGTCCTTCCATTTAGGTCTTTTATAGAGATCACTGAAAAGACCAGGCGAAAAGACGATGAATAGCCAGCTGTAAAATAAATAAATAAATAAATAAAGTTAAATGTCAAAGCATCCATCTCTATTATGTGCTGTTCTGGCTTTTTTTGTTTGTTTGTTTGTTTCATTTTACATCATTATGTACAAGTGGAAACATACCGTGGGCTTGTGTAAAAGCTCCGAGGTGGATAATTTTTCAAATCACAAGCGAACAATTACCGTTGAAACATTTAACGGCTAGGTGCAAGTTAAGGCACGGCCCAGAGTGCGGTCCTCATCGTCACTTATTCAGGTATCCGATGAGGAAAAGGCTGATTTATCAACTCGCCTCCCATCGTCTGCTTTTACTCAACGGAGCGGGCAACTCGGCCCTTTGAAAACACAAAGGGGTGAAATTCGAAGCCGTCTCTCCGGATCAGAGGTGTTTTTCCTAACGCCTCAGAAGCATCTAAGTGCTGTGAAGGTGCCCAGTCCTGACACCGTGCCCAGAAATCCTTCCGACGCAGAGTATCGGATGATGCCCGTGTCTTTGTCGAGCTTCTGCTCAAAGCAAAAATGGCGAGAAGGGGGTTGTTGATGGGGTGGAAATGAGAGACGTTCCATCAACACGAAGTCATGTTTATAGTCCTCTTCCTCTGTTAGCGACTGTCAGTCGTGTTGAGGGCTTGGAGTTTTTTTTGCCACCTTTTTAGAAGAGCGGAGGATTGATGGTTAATCCATTTTCCTCTGGGGTTCAGGGTGACGAGAAGTTGTAGCTGCCACCTCTGATTGGCGTAATGTCAGCGAGATGACTTTTTTTTGTTTTGTTTTTTTTTTATTACATTTTTTATACAAGAGTCAAGTTCATCCTTAAAACCGGGCGCCATTGGAAAGCCCGTGTCTTTTGACGCATATTAAGAATGATCCAGCGCTATGGGGAACGGTTATCGACGATGCATCCGGACATGGTTTATATTCTCGGCGTGATCTGAAACAGGCTCCTGAAAGTGATCCCTATGAAGATGCACGACTTGTAAATGTAAAATCGTTCATTTTTCTAGTCCTCGTGGGCTGATTATGATATCACTGCGGGATAAGATTCAATCCTCCGCCATTAGCATGGTCTGCCGCTGAGAAATGGAGGCTAGAGCTAGCTCTGTGCTCAAAGAGAAGGTCAGGCTAATAATGTGAAGATGGCGCATCTGACTGCATGTATATTGTGGGAATTACAGGCGTGCTGAGATAAAAAGAAGTCTTAATGTTTTTAGAAAGTCCTCGCCTGTGAGTGTGTGTGCAAGTAAATGTGTGTGTGTGCGTGTGGCTTGCTAGCTCTCCTGGAGGCATCATTCGTTTTCTGCCGTCCTGTTGTTTTTGCTGAGCTCCCCGCAGTATTTTACATGTCTTAGCCTTGGTATGAAGAAAGGCCCATTACCATCTGAGGCACAGCACTGCCTTCTAAACCCCACCCGTCACTACGAGATAGATGGATGGTGCGGATGCATGCGGTGCTCTTTTAAAGAGGAGAGAAGGATGGTAGTTCTGGTGTTGAGGGGGAGAATAGAATAGGAGTGAGCCACCATGGTTTCGGCATTGATTTATTCATCTCCAAGTCTCTACTCGTTTCCTCTGTACTGCTGACTCAGCGCTTGTACTCCTCCCTGTGACATTAACCCGGAGTTTGCATGAGAAAAGGGAAGGAAAGCTTGAGCGTGCGTCTCCTTCTAAACTGTACGGACAAACAAAAGCAGCGACACCCTCGGAATACGGATGATGTGTTCAAAATACGGATGTAAATACAGCTAGGAATAGGAGGCGTCCTTTTTTTACTTTCATGTAGCAAGTGGTCAGATTTGGACAGACATGGTTCATGTTCTGAAGGAGCGGGGCCCGTCTGTTCATTCTTAGTAACTGCCTGGTCTGAGTCGTGTTGATTGATTGATTGATTGATTTATTTTAGGCTATTATTAATTTTTTTATTTATTTGAGAAAGAGAAACAAAGAAATTCTATCGTAGGCAAGTAGAAACAAAAATAATAACTACACAAGTAGGACTCCTCTCTAGTTGAGACCAATTATATACTCCAGTGATGTAGCTGAGGTTTAAGCCACACCCATTTTGGATTTAAATCCCAGTACAGACGAGGGTATTTGGAGCACTATATATATAGTCTATATGTCTTTACTGCTCCAAATACCCTTGTCTGTACTGGGAATTAAAACCAAAATGGGTGCATATGTCTATATACTCAGCGAGTTGAAGAAAGCTTGAGGAAGGGGGGATTTGCATGATATCATGCACGAGTGATGATTAAAACATTGAAAATAAATCTTTAGATAAACCTTTGTTTACAACAATTAATGCCAAGCACCTGGAATGAAATGAGAAACCTTGGGGACAAATCTATCCATCCATCCATTTTCTATACCACGTACCCTTCAGGGTCGTGTGGAACCTGGAGCGTATCCCAGGGATCATCGGGCACAAGGCGGGGTACACCCTGGATATGGTGCCAATCCATCACAGGGCACGCTCACACACCCATTCATACACTTTGGACATGCCGATCAACCAGAGTACCCAGAGGAAACCCCCACAGCACAGGGAGAACATGCAAACTCCGCGCACACACACACACACACACACACAGGGAAGCAGCGGGAATCAAACCCCCATCCCTGGCGGTGTGACTTGCTAACCACCAAGTCACCGTCCGCCCACCTTGGGGACAAATATGTAATAAAAACATTGCATTAAATATCCTAGTTATTCAAGTTACATTTTTTTCTCTTTTCAAGCTAACCTCTGTCTGTCTGCTGCATATGGTGTGTGTGTGTAATTACAATGGGCAAGTCCTGACACAATATATTCAAATTTCTCTCAAACCCCACTTACGTTAGAGGTCTTAAGTTGAATCCCACCAATAAACATTTATACAGAACACTTTTTTTTTTTTTTAAATGCAGTTTGACGTACTTACAAAGGTATTTATTTGTAAAAGAAGTTCTAGATCTGTAGAACTTGTCCTTTCATCAGTAATGTTGTATTAAAAGCATAATCATGTGGGCTTGAAGGAGAACTGATAACTCTAAACCTTTTAGAAAGTATGTAAATAGCTGGAATTCCATTTTTTTTTTTTTGTTACTACATTGCTCTAAAGTTGAATAAAACACTTTAAAAACAGCTTTGGTAAGATTTTCTTTCTCCTCTTAGTGTTATATAGTTTATTTTGTGTAGTTGCATATTTTCAACTACTGCTCTTAGACTTGTATTATAAACGAGTGAAAACGTCAAAAAACCCGACAGGGTCGCAAAGTGAGTGTGTTCTCTTGTGTTTGTGATTGGTTGGAGTGAATAATGGTCTGTTCCAAGCGAGAGTGTGTGTGTGTGTGTGTGTGTGTGTGTGTGTGCGTGAGCTAGCAGGTGACAAACAGCCTTCAGCGTGACAGAGCTCAGAATGCCTTCACAGACGTTGCTGATTTAAAATGGAAATGTCTCTCACCTTGACACGTACAGTGGGCCAATTACAAACGCCTGGCCGACTGACTTGAATGGCAGATGGTTCACACCCATTGTCCGTGCGAGTGTGTGGCTATTGTGAGCTTTCTACTTTGTTTTGTTTTTTTTTCTGAAGGATTTCAGCAACTCGATCACATTGCGCCGCCTAACCCCGGCCTTCTAAAGTCGTAGGCTGCTTTGTCTAACCGTGACCTTGTGCTTCACAGAAGAATGGAATGGTTTACAGGGGAAATGACACCCACTTGGGTAATAAAAGCAGGTTTAAGGATTTTTCCAGTTAGTCAGATATTTTACTGTTTGGAATGTGGAGTATGATTTCTGGAAATCTTAACGCCACAATGCCGACATGAGCGTTTAACTTTACAACGTTTGGAAGACGGAAGTGTGTGAAAGGACACGAACAGGGCCGGCCGGCCCAGCAGTCGGGTTTGTTCGTGAATGTTGCGTTGGTGTGGGATGGACTTTTATTTTAAACAAAATAGTCCATCTCAAGCTTCTCCAGTATCCCAAGAGTATTCTGAATACCTAGTTTGTCAGGTCATAGACGCGTACTATACATCCGAGAGGAGACGAAACTCTTACAGGAGGCTTGACTTAACCCTTATAGGATTAGTGCTTGGCTAAAAGGAAAATGTCTACGCAGACCGCCGGGGTCTCTAAAAGACATTGCCAAGAGATGGACCCGATCGAGGCAGAGGTCTGAGCAAGCCTCGACTCGACGAAGAAGTTGGTCGAAGCTATGCGTCAAAACATGGAAGTCTTAACTTGATGGCACAGCATCAGAGAGTCAGAAAACTGTTCTCTGCTCGTGTTTGCACATTGCATATCCTCTCGTCCTCTCCGTTCCTTGAAAAGAAATATGAACCCGTTATATTTTATTAGTTGTTTTCTCTCACATAACTTTTGCCCTCTGAGCGGACGAATGCATACTTCCTATATTCTCAGGGTTTTAAAAGCAAATAGCTTGGCGAATATGTATTCTCTCAGCGTTCCCTCTTGTGATCTTTGATCCCTCAGTGACTGGATAGACCATGTTAACTCGCAAGGGCTTTTCAGTACTTAGAAATGGTTACCCTCTTGAGCTCTGACATTTCTTTACTTGCCAGTGTTTCGAAAAGTGCTCTTGAACAAACCTTTAAGAGAATGATGGGATAGTCTTATCACAAACGTTTGGGCGATGACCGTATCTTTCTCGGCTTATTGTCGTCACAGCGTTCAAAAGTTTGTTTTCCTCTCGGACTGATTAAAAATCACTGAACACACGCGGACCGATCAGATTGTAGCCTGCGAGATTGCTGTTTGAGACCATCTAATTATAAAATATACATTAGGTGGTTGGTAGATGGAGCATGTGGGACCAAGTGCAGAACGCGCTAAGCAGAAGTAGAGCATGAGGATGAACCAGGGGATGACGGCATTAACACGACTCTCTTTGCACACGGACCCTCCATACATGCACCTGCCACCTAACAGACAGGCTGTTTACCAAAATGCCTATCTAACCAAGCATAAACTTTCAAATTGAGACTTTGTCTAAATCTCTGAAACTAACTGAAGTACAACTAGCTTTGTAGGAATAAGCCCGTCCCCCTTTCTGTAATCTTCATTATTCTAGGTGCTAATATAGAGCCTGCACCTTTTCATTAAAGCAGACGATGACGATAGACCAAAAGTTTGTGTCAGCTGTGTGTCTTTGGCATAGCTCTGGAAGTTAATACCATGTATTCCATGGTACCAAAAGAGCCTTGTGGAACACCAAAACTTGATTTTTGTATGCATAGAGAAGTGAGTATTTCCCTTAGCTCCAACAGAATTTTCTAGTCTTTGTCTAGAAGAATATCGGGACCCGTGTTATGAAAAGCCGTACTGAGATCAAGTAATCGCAAGCAAGGAGACGCATCCCAGATCGGAGACCAACAGTGGGTTATTTAATACTTCTCCCGGTGCAGTTTCCGTACTGTAATGATGTCTAAAACCTTTCAGAAAGATTTCATGCATGCGATTTCAGTCCGAGTACGAGCTCTGCTGTTAAGCCACCATCTTTTCTAGGTTCTTGGAAATAAAGGGAAGGTTTGCATTTGGTATATAGTTTGATAGCTGACAACGGAGGAGGTTTTGCATGTACTCGAGCAGTAGAGTAACAGGTGAGTAGTCAGGCTAACCGAGCCAGGATGAATTGTAAGGAATTTTAGCCAGCTGTTTGCTTGCTGTAATAACTTTTCCTTTTAACCATATGCCCTATTCTGAATCGCCCCGGATGCAGGTGTCTCGTTGGCGCCGTTGTACTCCCTCCCCCCCGAAGCAATTGGGATCGATGTGCCTCGTTTCTCGGTTGTTGATGTTAATTCGAGACGTGGTATCACCCGTGTGACGGGAGCACAGGTTTTATGGATATTATGCCTAAGCAGGGATTGCCAGAGGCAGCTGTGCATGTGCGTCTGCATGCTTATCCCATCATTTCTCTCCCATTATTTAATCACAGGCCTCAGTCAGAGCAGGTTGGGGAAGGCACACCTCTCCCTCTCTTTCTCAGTCTGGATCTTCGCTGACGGACATCACAGTGCTAGATTTCACGCCTGCAGTGTCTCTGCTGTGAAGTGGGTGAGATCAGAGGAGTGGATGAGAACAGGACAGTGACGCTCCACAGTGGATGAGGATTTAATCTGCTGAAGCTTCTCATTGGACGTTGTGGGAATGAGACTTTATAAAAAAATAATAAATAAATTTTAAAAATTCCATTATTTGAGACACCAGGTGCAAGCCACACCTGCAATAGAACGTCTGTCTCTGGTTAATTGGAGTGCATTATCCTCACTAATGAATATTCTCTTCTTGGCTCAAAGTGGAGCATTACTGCAATCCCAGAAAGGCCCAAGAGAGCCAGCCTCCCTCTCTCTTTCACTCCTCTCTCAACCCTTCTTGACTGCATTATCACAAGTGCTTATTATTGATTGCCTGAACAGTCATAAATTGCATCCTGTTTGTGAGGGGGAAGAGGTTGATAGATGGTTGCACTTCATATTTGTCTTTTGGCTGCATGTATATTGTCTTCGAAATGCCATTCAGAATATTTTAAGCAGAGACATACAAATGTAGCTGTGATGAGGCTTGGAAGGGATTGCCAAATGTGTAATCAGTGGTTTTGGCAGTAGGTAGCAGAAGCTAGCTGCTTTCCGTATCAAATTCCCTACAAATACAGTCCAGTGAGTGTTCTCTCCAAAGCCACACCCCTAAAAGACATGCCTAAGTTAAGATTCTTGAGCGATAACACAAGATGGGGTGCTTTCTGAAGTTCATTACAGACGAGTAGTGACTTCAAATCGATTTGCTTGGATGTCGGTGGTCCACATATTATTTAGCTTTTTTTATTTATTTAGTTTTTTTAGTTTTTTTCCCTTTCCATTTACAAATCTCGGAGAGCCACAGAGATCAGAGTTTGTTTCCCGATCAGATGATTTATTGAGTCAGAATGTGAGGAGATCTGGGAGGACAAGACTGCAAATAACACCAGAGGACCGTTAGTGTGATGGAGCTTTCAGCCCCAGCTCGGCTACAAAAAACGTTCACCCTTGCACTGACTCATCCTCGCAATCCATATTTAAGAGGCTTATTGGTTCCCATACTGGTTACAAATAGCAACTCGACTGTGAAACCTCAAAACCTTGAAGCCCCGATCAGAAATGCTCCAGCCAATTCCACATTCATCCCAAGGAGACCATGGCTGACTAACGGCGAGCATGATAAATGCTGCGCGATTTAATAGGGATATCGTTATTATTCCATAGGCCTTGTTGTTGCATTATTAAAGACCGGTCTGTTGAGGCAGGACGATTTTTTTGATTGAAGCATTAAACAGACGCAACCGCGAGAAAGCACTCTGTCTCCCTGATGGGCAGAAAACTGCTCGTTGAATGATGTAATGATGGATTGTATGATACAGTGGCTGCTCAGACCTACCGCACTTGTGCTTTCAATATAGAGCTCTTGTGCAGCTCATGTTGGTCCATTTTTTTTTTTTTTTTTTTTTTTTTTTTCCCCTCTGGCTTTCCCATAATCCTAAAAGAGCCAGTTAAAGCCCTGTTTGAACAAGTGACAGGTACGTTGGAGGATTATGTTTATTTGCCTGTCGGTCAAAAATGCAAGTGTGCATGCTCGTGCATGTCTGTGTTGTGTTTTTTTTTTCTTTTCTTCTGAGGAAGGATGGTTGCTGAAGATGATTTATGTCTCTGCAAGTCCTGCCAGGGATTTACAATTTTATAATTACATCTCCGAGTTAAACCAGTTCTTCATATTTGCATTTACATTAACACGGAGTCTGCTGAAGTGGTGTACTCGTCATTATTTGGGCAGATGAGTTAAGCCTCACCTTTTGCTCCGTGAACTGACAAACTGGGCTTTCGCTGTTTTTTTCCCCAATGGCCGTTAATCTCGCTGGGCGGGTGACGGGACTAGAGCGTACCATTTTGTGACGGCTCTTTTTTTTTTTATGCCTGCCCTGCTGTAACCCTCTCTCACACAACCCTTACTCTTTGTCAGGCTTGCAAACATTACAACAAACAGTTTTCAACACGGCAAGATTTTAACATTTTCGAACTTTTGCACGGTAACAGCCTGTATCGCGTTACGTTTTCATGGAAACGTCAAAATTATCGTCCGAATATATTTTTCTCTCTGCCCACCAGCCCGGCCGGCTCTCCCAATCATACGACGGCTACCAACCGAGGAGCGTAAAAGCGAACACGTGCTTCGTCTTCCTCTGCGTCTTATGGGACTGCTGCATTATTATAGGGACAGCGTTATCCACCGTCTTCTGCAAGCATTCAGAGTTCATAGATGCCCACGATTGGCTAGTGTCACTGTGATTGACAGGTGAGAGAGATTACACCATCCCTCACACCCAGAGAGCTCGGCCAGGGTAGATGTCCGTGGCATCGTCGTGATTCGCCAACAATAGGGTGAACACTTCTTCTCGTGCCACTCTAGAGCTTTAAGTCTTTTACACTTATTACATTAGAAGAATTTTCTTTTTCTTTTTTTTTTTTTTCTTTTTTTGTCGTGAATTGCTATGAGAAATACCAAAGGACATGTTCTTAAGGTTAATAGAATTCACTCCAAGCCGTTCAAACCCCAAAGCATACAATGGCTATGCACAGCAGTGTTGCAACAAGGAATGCAATGTTGGAAACCGATAATAAAGTTGGCTTGTATCTTGGAAAGAGGCTCCAGGAACAAAGATGGCTACCCTGCAGACCTGCTTTGGATATTTTAGTGCTATTCTGATGCAAATTTTTTGAAAAGTCAGTTTAATACCAGTTTATATTTAATACACTAGCCGCAAGCGTAACGTATTAATGTTTGTTTATTTATTTATATTATATTGTTTACTGTTTTTGTTAGTGGGAAAAGGTGAAGTGCAAGGAGTACCGAACTGTACTGCACTCCTGTGTTAAAAGAGAACGGAAAAGATACACACTGGATATAGAATCTCTCTTTCTCTCTAGTCATCTACTACAGTTGGCAACATTATAGCTTTCTCTATTTTCGACATCAGGAAAATGGCGGATAGAGTTCCACTTAATTAACCAGCTGCTTCTGATCTGCATTTACGTTTTGTGTAAACAAAGAGTGGTAGCATGTGAAGTCTGTAAAAAGGGAAAGAAAGCAGGATATGAAAAATGAGTTGAGCTGATGACTTTTTTTTTTTTTTACATTGTTTTTTTTTTTTTTTTTTTGGTTGGTTATTTGCTCGCGCTAAGAAAGATGTGCGTAAAACGCTTTCCGAAATGAAACGGGTAATCCCTTCTGTCTCTCTCTCTCTCCATTTCTCACCTGCTGTCTCAATTAGTGCACTTAGTACAAACATCATGTGCTCAGGTTTGTCTGTGTTTGCGTGTAGGTTTTGAGTATGACCCGCTCAGATGCTCTTGGCTTTCTTTTTTTAACACTCGAGAATCAGGGCCGGGCACCGTGTTCCTCATTAGCTTGTCTGGCTGTTACGCAGAGCTTAACAAGCTATTTGTTTGTGTGGCTTCAGCAGGTGTGTCCCAGGGTTCACAAGCCACGGCGGTGAGATTGGTTTGTGCGACTGTAATTACTAATTTAGCGAAAGTGCAGTGAAAACAAACAGCGGCAGTGGAGGGGAAAGTCGGATTGATGGAAGAAGAGAGAGAGCAAGGGTGAGCGAGAGCCAGCCAGACGACGGCCCTCTAACCTCCTCCTTTCAGCGTCAATACGCCGAAGGTAATTCCTTTTTGAAGCCATAGATTCAGTGCAGGTGATTGAATTTCGCTCCGTGCTGCAAACAACAATCTCGCTAAGTGACGAGCTGCTCGGTGCGCCTCGACGCCGGAGGAGTGACATCAGGTGTGAGATTCAGCACGGTCGACATCATTACGTTTGCGTATGTTTACCGTTCCCTCCGTATGCTTCACTTAAGCGCTTATTTTAAATGGGTCCCGAATAGTTTCTGGACGTACTGGGAATGCTCTATACAGTTCTACAGATAATGAGTGGGTTTTTGTACTTCGAAGTGCCACTGCTTCTGAGTCAATTAGGAGTTACGATGTGTACCTTTTTTTTTCTTCCCCTGTCTTTTTGAGCACAAATTGTCCCAGGAACACACAAAATTCTTCTCCAAAAATTGTGGCTTTTTTTAAAATGAGAACTATGTAAGAAATAAATGACAATGGCCATGATTTTACAGGAAAATAATCAACAATGTGGTGTGATGTTGCCAAGTGCTACCACAAAGTCCAGTATTTTCTTCTAAAGGCAAACTAGGCAGATTGCCAACCCTCCCTTTACGTCTCTCTCCTTCTGTCGATCCACACATGATTTTACGGAGATGCCAGTGATCCCGACTCTTCCTGCACTCCGGATCTGCCTGATCCATCCTGATGCACTACCTCTGTATGGAGCCCTCATCAACTGGAGGCTACAGCCTGGAGATTGCTGACGACGGTACCGCTTGAAGTACTTTGAAATGGTTTTGGACCTCATTCTTGCTGCTGTACGGCTTTGGGACTGCGATTACCATATACAATTTTACACTCGGGTCTCCTTTAGTGAACAGTCGACTAGTTCAACAAACAGACTTGAAGTTAAAACCATAATGAGCGTTCTTTTACTTTCACACTATGTGTTGTTACTCGGATGAGGACGGGTTCCCTTCCGAGTCTGGTTCCTCTCAAGGTTTCTTCCTCAGGTCATCTTAGGGAGGTCATCTTTTCTTCGCCACCGGCTCGCTCAATAGGGATAAATTCACACACTTACTTAAAATCTGTATCCTGTGTCCCTAGCAGTCTTTACACTTACAGGAAGTTAATCAACAACCCTTGACCCACCAGATTCGAGAATTCGGAAACACCGTCACACTGTAGACTTTGGATAAAGTGTCTAAATGCTTTGTAGGCTTTGAATGAGCAGGCACTTTTCGACATGGTATGCTGTAGGTCTCCTCGCCACGGTGGCCACCATTTTAAATCACGTGGCCGCCGAATCAAAGCAGTGGTGAAGTCGCTGTAGATTGGAGCACTGATTGGCTCGTATTGCTTTCAGTGCAATGGTTTAGTCCCGAAAGCTACGTAGAGTGTTGTGTAGATGGATTAAAAAGAAAATCGTCATGGATTGTGGAGCATCGTCGCCGCACATACAGGCAAACGCAGCAGGAGAGTCAGAAATGATTGACGTTTAATAGAGGACTCGAACCAAAAGTTGTTTTCTGATGGACAGGTAACTACACAAACTCATTTCTGTTCATTCTGGGGTTTTTTTTTTTACTTACTTTGTTGGGTACAATACCGAACTGTCATCAGTCATGGCCACCTTGCACTACTGTGATGTTTTTGTGTTGAAATTAAAACCATGAGCCATATCCTGATAAAGCATCTGACAACAAAATTAAAAGAATTAAAGAAATTTTAATTTTAAAATAAATAAATAAATAAAATCAGGTGTTCGAGACTGTCGAGTTGCTTTAATTACAAGATATTGTGGAGAATGTACTGTAAACTTTACAGTAATTTACAGGCGTTTTTAGTTGCCAGGAATGTGCTGTAAATGTCCATTACTAGACTGTATGACATTTGCAGTAAATTAAAACTACTTACTGTAATTCCACAAAAAAAGAATTACACCAAGTCTGTTTTTTTTTTTTTGGCCATAATTTTACATCATTTATGGTTTATTTTACTGGAACTTTACAGCAGTTATGTTATATTTCTGTAAAATAAATAAATAAATAAAATAAAAAACCCAAAAAAACTCCAAACAGGTTTTTCTTTGTGAAATTACTGTTACATTACAGTAAAAACCTTTATAATCTAACGTCGTATAAATTGACATTACTGTACTGTAAATTTTACAATACTCCAATGTAGTGTGTTGGAGAACTTGGACAACTGTTTCTTTTAGTGATGCAGTACTGTTAAGGTGCAAAGCTCGCTGCCTTGTATTGTTCAGGAGATAATAGTTATTTTTGTAACTAAAGTGAATGCGGTCTAGACCAACGAACAGTTAGCGTTGAAGAATAATGATATGGTTAAGTATTGAGAGTAGCAGGATACAGCTCCAGTAAACTACAGTTCAGTGGAAACCCCTCATGCAGACACTAATACATTAGTGCCTTTGCGTTTGTACATAATGTCCTTTATCATCTACTGAAGAACATCTTTGCTGTTTACCCAGAGGCTTCTGGATTATTTGTGGAACATGGCAGATTTTTATCGCCCCGCCGCATCCTACTTTATTAGAATGAGGTTCGCCCTGCTGAATTTCACACCTCTCCCAGGCTAGCTCGTCCCTCATGTTTATTCAGCAGCGATCAGGGTCGATAAGACGGTGTCTCCTCTCACTCTCACTCTGACGGCCGTCTGCATTTCAGAGAATGAATTTGTAGCATGTCTCCGAACTTGATTCGGATCAGACGTCTAAGGGAGGGGAGGGGGGGGGGAGTTCAGCAAAGAAAAGATGTCACTTTTTTTTTTCTTCTTCCTTTGTCTCCCCTGACTCCTGGGGGTGTTGCGGTTTAAATTAAAAAAAAAACAAAACAATATATATATATATTTTTATACAGAATATCACTGTATTGTGATGGTTTATTTATTCAAAATCTTTCCACTTCCTTGTATATAGAACAAAAACCTCACATCTTACTCTCTCAGCATTGTGGTGTTTTTCTAATGCTTACATATTTTCCACTTTTGTGGCCGAATTTCTGTAAGAGACTTGACACGTGGTCGACTTGAATAGGAACAGGAACGCTTTAACTAGCCCTTGGTGGGACAAAACACAGCCATGCTTCTCTATAACTGTTGTAACACACCACACCTTTGGACTTTCAGTTTCATGTCTCGTATTACCAAAATGTCAGCGTTCGCTGCTGCTAAGCGGAGGACGGCTTCCGCTAAAAGTTTTCCTCTTCGTGCAATTCCTAGTTACCTCGTTTTGCTTCTCAGCCGCCTGGGGCTTGAACTCTGGAAAGCTGAATTGTGACAGCGGCGTATATAAAAAGAGCTCTACACGTACAATCGAATTGAATTTCCCAGGCAGGATGCTTAGCACCCGACTGTAAGCAAATACATCGCAGTGACTCTGAAATTCCCAGAACAATCCAGTTGTTCAGAGTCAGATATGCTGCTGCTGGGTAAAACAATGTTCGTCTGTCTGGCACGGACTCACCTAATGTGTTGGTTCCTCTGCGTACTAGATGAAGACATGCCAATCAGCACTTCCAGTCTGTACTACTCACCTAGAAATTCTCTACCATGTCTGAACATCAAAGCTTCCAGAAAATATTTAGACACCTTTATTGCAGTCTGAGTTTAGTCAGACATGTGGTAACCTTTAGGACCCCCCCCCCCCCCCCCCCCCACACACACACACACATTTAATCTCCACAGCAAAACATTTAAATAACTCTGAGTAGAAGAGTACATAATTAAAACCTCCATTTCGCCGTACCTAATATATAAACAGTGTTGCGTCTTCATTTCTCCGTGCGAAAAATGCATGGTTGCTGGAGTTTACCTCGCATGGCTGTTTGCAATTAAATAGTGGCTTAAAATGACAGGGGGTAAGGAATCACGTGGACTCTAATTGGCGTCCAGGGTGAAATCTCGGCTTGGGTTTGATCCTCGGCATCACGGCCCTTGCGGTCATAAGGTCAAAGGCCGTTGAGGAGATTAGTGTGGCATGGGTGAGGAGTGTTTAAGCAAGTGGCTTCCATTTTGAAGTCACACAGAGAACAGATTTTAATGGTGCCTCCAGAAAAGGCAGAGGTTGCCCTCTATTTTCTGCAACATTTTTATTGAGTACCTAATTTTTTTTTTGGGTCTGTGTGTGTGCCACCTGCAAAATCCAAATTCACTTTCATTCCCCCCACACTCTACCTAAACCCTATGCACTTCTGACAAGAGCTAACCAGTATTCCCTAAAGCATAAGCAGAGGATTTTTTTTTTTTTTCTTTTTGCCCCCCCCCCCCCCCCCCCCAGAAGACCTTTTGTCTGAATGTTGATCTACCAATTACTTAATTGCCTGTTATGGGGCTGCACTCATCCATTAGTGACCAGCTGTTGTAATAAGCAGACATAGAAGTGGGAGTCAGTGGTGTAAAAGCCCATTGCCTCAAATGACAAACCCTGGGATTAGTAGCCCGTGGTATGAGCTGTTGGAGTGTTTTTTTTGTTTTTTTTTTAATAAATATATATATATTTTTTCTTTAAAAATTCATTACCAAGAACTGATCCAGGGTCTAATCCGACTCCTCCAGGGCTCGAGGGCTCACTGAGAAGCAGCTGGGGTCCTACTTTCTCCCTGCAGAGGAGCAGGACTCTGTGTCCTCATTAGCTTAGCTTCATCCAGCCGGGCACAGGCTCCTTCACCGTTTCCACTGAGCCTGCACACCCTAATACCTTCATTTTAGGAAAATCTTCTAATCTGAAAGGACGCAGGAGGCTGGGTTGGAGTGGGTACATGGAGCACAGAGGATTCTCCTTGAACCGGAATAAAAAATGTCTTTGAGGTGGTATGGCACGGATCCATGTAGAGTTAAACTTATTTGAACCATTTCGAATGTCGTTTTTTTTTTTTTTTCTTTTCTTAAGGCTTTAGGTTATTATGAGAACTGTGTCTGTGCTCCGTTCGAGCATGCTTTGTACACAGCTAGGAATCTAGGAGTCAGTCGGTGATCTTTCACAGGACCATCACACTAAACTGTACTGAGGTATCCGACTGTGAGCCGGAGGATTAGAATATGTCATCAGTAGTCTCTCATGTGCAAACCTACTGATCCCATGTCTCGCTTTGCCTCCCTCAGTCCTCCAGACATCAAAACGCAGATGACTTGCTGATAAATGGCGGGTTGATGGGAAACGAAATGCAATTAGCATGTGACCTCTCCAGAGCCGGATTTGATCCCCGAGTAAGCGGAGCTGAGGTTCTTCACGTCATTTAGAAAGACGTGCACTTTCAAGGAGCTGTCTCGGCGTGTCAGAGAGATCAGATGCGAACAGAAGGGGGATTCCGCCTGGCTAGTGCTCCACACACAGAATCAGTCACAGTCCATTTCTTCTTGCTAATTCTGCTTCATTACCTGGATGAAATAACTGCATACCTCCAAGGGTAGCTCTGAGCTCTCCTTGTAATTAGGAGAGAGGAAAAACAGCGACAGTGGTGCTCCGCTCATTTAATCACGAGCATTCGGAGAGGTGCTCTTTTGGTTGTGGGTGGGTGGGTGGGGGTGGGGGGATGTGTGTGTGTGTGTGTGCAAGCAATGTCTTTGTAGCTTTGGGAGGCGGTATTGCTAGTCCAAATTCGAATGAAATGGATACATTTGGTTTGTTGATGTTCAGTACATCTCTGATTATGACTGGAGTTTGCAAATTATGATGTAACCTTAGATACTCTTGAGACAGTCGGTTCATTGTGTCTCGGAAACTCTTCGCATTAGATTCATCGACCAGCTGAAAAAAGGAAGATTCCTTTCAAACCCATTACAGACTTCTATACATTCAAGTGAGTTTTGCACTTTTTAAGCGTACCCAACTTTGACTGCGTTCATTACTTTCTGGCCCAAACAACAAGAGGGACAGTAGTCTAATTAAACAAAAAAACGGGATGGAGAAAATGGCATATGACTTAAGCTGGCTGAGCCTTCACAGCACGCGGGCCATGTTCCTCTGAAAGGCCCTAACGCCAAATGGAAATTACGTCTCAGACGGGCACGTGGGTGTTCTTTTTCTAGGCTATTAGGGCAGCAGCCAAGCAAAATGTCCTTCCACACTTGCCTGTTTAGTGTCAGATTAAGCTTCTCGTAGAACCTGCCAGACATCCATTCTAGACGTTTTGCTCTTCCACTAAAGTGCTCACGAACCCTCTCATTGCTTTACAATGGGAGCAGGTTCATTACCGAGTGCATTTGCCTGGCTAAGTGAGATTGGAAATGAGGTGAACGTACATAGCGAGGCTGTCTGGAGTTCAGGGTTATACCTCACTCTGGAACTTAATTATGAGAGATCACCAGTCGCTCGCTTGCGAAATGATCTACTAGGCTTAAAAGCTTGGCCCATGCACTTCAAGCTGTGAGGTTATTACACCAACCACTTGGCTTCGCTGTGGGAACCAAAAAAAGCAGCTTTTATTTTTTTTTGTTATGGGTTAGTTTTATTCTCATCTTAATGAACGGTAAAACTGAGAGCCTGTCTTGTTTGTGTAGTCATGTGGATGTCGAGTATTATTCTAGTGCGGAGTAGCTTTATGTCCTGCTGTTCCGTCATGGTGACTAAGGGTGTTTTTACCAGTGCACATTCACAAACATGAACTGGCTCATGCATCAACCGGCAAAATGTAAGGTTCTGGTTCATTTCCACCAGATGGTTATTTGGTTAACCAGTTCATATCTGCGCCACTAAAAAGAAATAAATAAATAAAAATAGAACGTTAATTGAAGAAGCGGGACTTTTAAGACGACGGATATTTGCAAATTAAAGCAACTGAAGTTTTAAACCATTTTTGACCGAAATAAGATCAAATATTGTAGTAAAATATGTCTCTCCTGTCTCATTATTGGGATAAGAACATCTTTTTATACCTTTTCAGTCTGTATCTTTTGTCTGGGAAGGTGCATAGACTGTACATTCTCTAAAACTTTACCCAAAGGTACGCTAGTGGTGCTCGAGACTAACTTCGGTACCTATTTTTAAATAATTGTTTTTAACCGAACACTGTATTCACACCCCCAGCTGTTAGGACAGTTTGGCAAGTTTTTGAGAGGAGTGCTGACTTTAAATTAATTATTTTTAAAATATATTTATTTATTTAAAGTGTATCGATAAAATCCGTAGTGTTATTTTTGGATACAACCCTAATCGCTCGGTATAAAATCACTGTTTGTGCAGGTTAAGAACTAAAATGGCGCATCGTCGCATACGACGGCACACGGAGCACTCAGGAACCAGACCAGACGCCAGATGTTTTGTGTTTGTTATTATGTAAAATATTTCATTTAGAAGATACAAAAAAAAGAAAGAAAGAAGCAAACAGCTGCACTGACCAAGATAAAGTGAAAATGAAGAAACGAACGAAGAAGCAGAACATCAAGGTAGCATAGAGTTCATTTTCCTAACTAATAACATGCGGTTTTCTTTATCTGTTTATTGTCTTTACGACTTTCGCAAAGATTCTAGATGCGTGTTCTTCTCTCGAACGATCCAGTAATAGCAGGATGTGCGAGTGAAGATGAGGGAAGATATTGGCTGCCTGGAAGGGTCATTCTCCTGCTGTGCTACATGAAAGTGTCAGTCACTGGTTTTGACATTTGGCATAAGTACACTGTGCATACAAAGTGGTTCACTGACATTATGAAGAGGTGCCTCTGCCAAACCCCCTTCTCTAGCTTGGATATATTGAGTTCCCAGTATTCAAATGGAACGTTTTTGGACTAAAAGGATGAAGTTTTCCAGCTGCCTCCATAGACCTGGTAATTGCCAGTTTTGTGCAGTGACTGAATATCTTACTGGTTGCATTTGCATTGCAGCCATTTTCAGTGCTCCCTCAGGTCTCGCCTTGACTGCATGCTTAAAATAAATAAATAAATAAATACAATGATCAGCCAAGCGGCCTCCGGTTTCTTGGTTTTTTCCTAATGCGTTACGCACGTTAGATACTCGTGTGTTTTTAAGATATTTATTTGGACTTCTTTTTTTTTTTTGTTGCCAGAACCAATATTTTCATACGCAAACTAAACAGTGTGATGAAATGAGGCTGAATTCTTTCTAGCCCAGACCGTAGATTCATGCAGTGAAATGCCCTGTCGCATATTAGCATTCGGGCTAGTATCTTTCAGCCCTCCCATCCGTCATCACAACTAGCCGTCACCGAGCTGAAATCAAAGCTTTCCGATTCGAAAGCAAGTGATGTATTTCCTTCCTTGCTGTCAAGCAGATCACTACGCATCCTAAAATACCATGATGGGAAGTTGTTAAATTTATTGCGGTTTTAAGGCCACATGCAGAAAATCACCCATCACAAACTGAAAACACATGAATGATGTCAAGAAGGTTTACGTCATGGACACCGCTAGACATTTTCCGTTACAATATCCCTTCTTTTTTTAAATTTTTTTTAAATTTTTTTTATAATGTTTACTGTCTTTGCTCATGTCTAAATGGAAACTCTCATTTCTGCCCCAGTTTTTGTCTCAGTAATTCTCTTAGTTCTTTTTTAAGCAGCAATTAATTTTGCCCTGAAAGTAAGAGAGCACTGGTTGCATGTCTGAACAGTGAGACAATTTGACAGAGATCACGTTAAAGAGAAAAATCGACCGTCTCTGAAGCCGTTAATTAATAGGTAGCCTCTCCGGCTTCAAGTGCTGCCGGCTTAATTTACCGTTAATAGACGTTTTATTTTTGTGAATTGCGATTCATGTTCTGTGGAATTAGCCAGTAGTGTGTAGTGTCCTAATTGTTGGTCATAAAATGTGAAATGTCTGCCCTTTTTTTTTTTATTATTTATTATTATTTTTTTTATTTTTTATTTTAAATTCAGGCTCGGAGAGTACCTTTTGGCGAAATAACAAACAGCCATCAGTGATTCATTTTTATGTAACGCCTAGAAAGTAAACGATAGAGCTTATCTTGAATCTAGTTTATAGCGTTGTGTCATGTACTAAAGAGTTTGTGTGTGATTCATTTGTGTCGTTTTAATGAATTGCTAGAAGGGAGGTACGGAGCGTAAGGGAGTGTTTTGATCGGATACAGGGAGACCAGGAGGAGGTGTCTGTTTTGCTAATGCATTTATGAAGCGAGAGCGAGAGAGATGGTTATCGCTGTGGGGAGGCCCGAGCTGTTCCCTTCTGACGGGGGGGAAAATGAGAGCGAGGAGCTGGGCCTATACATGTTCCAGGCCTCCTGTGCCTGTTTCACTAGATCATCTTCCCTCCCTGAGGTTTGATTTGATCACACTCGGCAAGGGGCTGAGGCACAGACCCAAAGTACAAGTAATAGCTCCTGTTCTATTCCAACCCTTTGCTAAGTCTCCCAGTGTGCAGAGTAATCAGTCAGGGAGATGGGGGACCTTTTGGTAAGTAGCTGGGTTGTTCTAACATGCAACAATGCAATATTTGTAGCTAGCGCCGCTGATTTTTTTGTGGATGGAAGAAAGACTCCAAAAGTGGTCCAACACCTCGGAAGGTCAGGGGTTCAAGCCCCGGGTTACTGGAAAGGCCTCCTTCTGGGAAGGTCGGGGGTTCAAACCCCAGCGCTACCAAGCTGCCACTGTTGGGCCCTTGAGCAAGGCCCTTAACCCTCCCTGATCCAGGGGCGCTGTATCATGGCCGACCCTGCGCTCTGACCCCAACTTCCTGGCATGCTGGGATATGCGAAGAAAAGAATTTCACTGTGCTGTAATGTATATGTGACCAATAAAGTCTCAATAAATCAAGCGTCTATAGGTCGACGTCTATAGCAGTGGTCTTCAACCTTTTCGAGCACTTTGGAAGTGATCTAGCACGCTATATGTTACAAAAAGCCCACCAAGAGTAAAGCCATTTTACACTGAAGCAGTTCACGTACCGGTACAGGACTCGGTAATCGCAGGAACACCATTCGAATGTCAATAGACAACAATAGGAACAGAAACACGTTAATACCGTTAACAGTTAATACAGTTAGAGTTCAGATTAGGCACGCCACACTGTTAATATTTTGACTCGTTTAGTCACCCTGATGGTTGTCGTGAACTCTCTCAGCCTTGTAATTTGGAGCCTAATGCAGGTGCCTTCAGGCGTCTATCAGCCAGACGTGTACTGTACGTACTTGGAAAGCATTTTGTAAATCCTTGAGAATGTGATCAGAAATGTCCTCGGATAACGACTCGGCTCTCCTCGCTACCGTTGCCGGACCAGGTGGCACACCGTTAATGTCTTTTTATCATCTTTCGTTTTTAAAGTTTGTGAATAACTTGTCGGCATTGACATTCATCGCTTCTTCTGAAGGGTAAAGGGGCTTCTTGTGCTCGGCCAGGAGACGACCGAGACGGAATGAAACCTCGGTCGTACCAGGTTTAACTCTCTCTCTCTCGGAGGGTTTTATGAAAAGCGATTGCTGGGCTTTTAAAACCAATTTTAACTCTTGAATCCCTTTCTTTTTGAATTCATTTCGCTCTTGGGTGGGAGCGAATCCTTGAATTTCCGACGGTTAGTGGTGCGACGGCACTCCAAGTAAGGCGTTCGGGATTACTAGGAATCCGTCCAAGGTCGTAGGAGTGAATTCTCTGAATCGCACCGCGTCGACATGGCGCGTGTTTTTGTAGACTGAATGAGACATGTATCAATATTCAGCATGAAGCACTTCCTAGTGTAGAAGTACATGTGGGTTTTAAGCATCTTTTTTTACTAGAGCTACTTCACACATACTTCACACTAAGGTTTGAGATCCTGTAGCAGGTGTTTGTTTACATCGTATACATTTTTAAAAGGTTTGAGGTGCACGTGGAGGATTACTCCATAGCAGATCGTTTAGTACGTATTTTGTCCATGTATTCGTAACCTTGCACTTTACGTAGCGCGCGTGTGTGTGTGTGTGTTCCACGCTGCTGCATTATGTACCATGGTTCTGAAGAAATGACATTTCGTTCCATAGAGGAATGACGACAAAACCCACATGATTAGACATGGCTTGATTTCGGTGTTGTAGCACCCAAGCTTCTCAAAATGCATCTCTTTTTATCAGCCATCATTAACTAAGCACTTCCTCTTACTCTGTACTCTATCTTTGTTTTCTCCGTGTTCTCTTTATCCGGCTGCTCTTATCACCATTGCGTCTTCTCCGCCCGTGTACTGTCGATGGGCTCCGTGTGGCGACGTAGAGTTTGAGAAAGGCACTATATAAATGAAACCAAAGAGAAAGAGCGCTGGCTACATCGCCGTGTCTCTGTGGAATATCTATGACCCGGGCGCACTTCACACAGCGACCGCACCACTTAATTCAGAGAAGCCTGAAAACCGTCGTCGTTTTTCACCCCGCGACCTGCCGGACTGACGCGATATTCTGGACGCTCCAGATGGCCTGCACCGTAGCTGTTGCTGCGCAACACGCTCCCGCGTTTCCCATAAACAGATGCTGCACTTAAAACGGGACGTCTGACGTTAAAAGCATTTAGTGCTCTCCTAAGAGGTCTTTCTCTTGCAGCTGTTGGCCCTTTTTCTGTTTAATTGGGAAGATCATAGACTACATTACTGTCACTGCAGTCATCCAAAGCCCAGGTTGCACCTTTTGCTAAAACAGATGCACCTAAAAAAACAAAACGGCAGTTTTGTTTGCACATTGCATGTATAGGGGTGTGAACCGGCATAATAATGCAATCAATATTAGGCTTTTTTTTTTTTTTTTTTGCTACTTGATATTTGAAACCTGCTCCAGTTTTGGTACCTAGCACATTTTGTCTGATTTTGAATGTTTGTACCAAATGGATTGGAACAGAAGAAAGAGAGGGAGAAGAATGGAGGCTCTCTTTCACTCGGCCGATCACTGATTTTTCCTGGTGATCGCAGCACTCGCTGTCTAGACTGTCTGATGGTAATGTATCCTCGCTGCCTGGCCTGCAGTGACGTATCATATATTTTGCAGGAGACAATCCCTTTATTTATATTCAAGTTAAATATTCCCCTGGGGTATTATATAGCTGCAACTTGAGATTGCATATCTCCAACCTGAATTCCTGCCAAGACTGACACGAGCCTGTTACTCGATTCAAACCTGATTAGTCCAAACTGAAGAATGAATAGGCCCCCCTGCTCGACTCGGGCCCACACCTACGGCAATGTTACATCGCTCTCGATGTGACCGGCAGAACCGCCGAGACTTGGCTCCCCGTGGTGAGTTTTAAGGAAACGGCTCGACGCATTCCTGTGAGCCCATTTGTCAGCGAAAGCAAAAGAGTGTGTCTTTTATTCCCCCTCGATGCGACATACGATCGCATACGGCGCGAGCTTCGACTCGGCCCCCTTTTACGCTCCTCGATGCATCTGGGACCGACCGAGCACGGTCCCAAATCCTGACGTGGGGGCCGGGATCGATTTCGGTTAAGTGCGGCGGGGTTAATCCGAGACTACCAATAGCGTGATCGGGTTTCCTTTCCGTAGTCAGCTGCGGTCTGGTTTTGCTCGAGCCATGGCGATGGCGTTTGTTTTTTTTTGTTTTTTTTTTTACCCTAAGCACCAAAAACACGAGGGGGGGGGTGAAAAAAACATCTGGACCCTTCCTTGATCCCTGCAAGCAGTCTGAGACCACAAATCTAATCGAGGGCACGGTATTATAGATCCGGTATTCCAGAAGCTTGCGATCCATAGCCTTGCATGAAATCGGACCACAAAAGACTCGCCTTAGACTCGTCTGTTTAATTAACGACGGAATAATATCATATAAGAATGCACATCTTATCTGGCCAGTCCTTTTTAGCCTCAATCTCTCTTGCCTACAGCTTCGCACAAAAGAATGAGCACAATAGCTCTGCTTTTATCAAACTTCACTCAGCACGTAAAGACAGTAGACAGGCGAAGTTTGATGTCTCTAGGGTCTTGTCTGCCACCCTTGAGTTGAGCTAAGCTGATTAATAGCAAAGCTGCTTCTCTCTCTGTAGTTCAGAATGGCTGATAGGCCTTTCTGTGATAGCCATGCATGAACATCTGTGGAATGCCAGGAGTTTAGGGAGTTTAGCACACAGGCCCCTTTTCACATGGAGTTCATAAACAAATGGTCTCCATCTTCTCTATATTAAATGCCTATAAACAGTTTGAAGTTAAATATTAGCTTTATATACACACATGTGTATATAGATAATGAACTATGGCATGGATAGCTTTTTTTTTTTTTTTTTCTTCTACTCGCGTGGGAGAGGGAAACGGTTCCTCGGCTTTTAACCAAAAGTACGTGCTAGCGATATCCCTGTCTGTGTTCATATGCACTTAAAGGAAAATATAGAATATCCGAGTGAGAGTCCTTCGCACAAATGAGGTGGCGGTATTCATTTGAGAGACTCCAATTAAGCGCCATTGTAAGTTTTTAACCATCTGCGCTTCATAAATGATGAAAATGCAGAGAGCATCGGCGGTTACTGGAGACTCCTCTGTCATTAGAACCTCCATTAATGATCAAGAAGTGCTGCTCCGTCGAAGTTTTTCCTCTTTCTCCCAACAGTGTCGCGTTCTTTTAATGTGCCTGGGTTGAAATATATATATATATATATATATATATATATATATATATATATATATATATATATATATATATATATATAAAAAGCATAATTTGACACCAAATCCCAAATTATCTTTAGTGTACCCATAATATCAAGCTGTCTAAAGTAATTATTGAGTTTTGTAGAGACTGGACAAGTGTGCTTGGATTAAACGGCTAATGCAGCATTATTAAACTAGGATTTGGTAAATTTAGAGTTTATAGTTGCCTGGGGGTTTCTGCTCCCGGACTGAATCGGATTGAACACAGATTGATTCGAGTCATCTCTAGTAGTAGCTTTGGAGTATTATGTTCTTTGGCTTTTTTTTTTTTTTTTTTTTTTTTTTTTGCTTCACCATCCGAAATGAAAAAATAACTTTGGGAACATGGCATGCTTGCGCCAATCATAGTCTCACAAAAGCCCTTCTGTCTTGGTGAACACATGAAGCTGTTTATTAGGACCCGTTCCAACCGAAGCAGTTTTCACTCCGCTGCGAGCAAAGCCTCCAAAGTAGCGCTGATTGAATGAAGTGTGGAGCAGATGGTGACTTTCCATGGTGTTCCCATATTGGCTCCGAGAGCGAGCGAGACGGAATGGTGGGGGTACATGACATGAGCCAGATGCAAGTTAACGTGGTTTGGTCTACCTGTGTTCGCGCCCACTCTACACTGCTCGTCCAATTCGTCGACTCTAACAGAATTGACTTTTAATCACGTACGCGTTTAGCCCATCTGTTCCACCGCTTTCCTTGCTGTAATTTGCCCCCGGGTTTCTTGAACGAAGGATACGACTTTAACGTTAAGAGCTAACTTTATGTACCAGGTGCAGGTATTTATGTAGGTATAAGATCACCCTGGAGATAAGTAGAAAATGTGGATAGGGTCTGTGAACTTCTGTTAATAATCTGAGACTAATAGATGTGTTTTATCAGTGGGGTCCACTGGAATGCTTTTAGCCACCAAGCCTACCACGTTCTACTGTAGGAGTCTGTATGGGAGTCACAACACAATGGAGGCTGCTGTTTGGTAGGTCGACCGGTCCTGGTTCTGGATGGTCATCAGATTTTTCTGGACTCAAAGATACCAGATCCTTTAATAAGTCTAAATTGTGTTAGAAGTAAGAAATGAAGCACGATGGGACGTGCCGTTATAGGAAAATAATCAAAGATGGCGTGATGTGACGTGACGTGACCCAGCACAAAGCCTACCCTGAAATCGGTCATTTTTCCGTCACCACACGTCCCGAAGCGTTTTATTCCTCTCTAACCACGGCAATTTGCCAACAGTTATAATGTTATTGTTTAAAGAACGAAGCATCATACTTCATAGTTGTGATGTGGAACATCCACATAAACCAATTCTTTACCCATTCTGATCAATTCTGAAGACTTTCAAATGTCTAATAAGCTAATAAAACGTTACAGTGACTACGTTTACACGGACAGCAGTAATCTAATGATTGACCTTATTCCGAATGAGACAATATTCTGATTAAGGTGTTTACATGAGTCGCTTTTAGAATACTCCTTTCATGTACCCGTTTTACACGTTCTAGAACATGGAGCGATTGACGGCACACGTCATCACGTCCCAGCGCCACGCCGTCCGACGTCCCTCCAGAATTTCACGTATCGACATACTGTTCGTCTTCGTTATGGTACCGTATACAGTTTTTGGGCGTTTTTATTTTGATTTTATGAAGGCTTCAAGTTCAGTTAATTATTCGTCGCGCCGTACGTGCAAATAGACGACCGCTTGAAGCCGTGGGCTGCGTCCCAAACCGCGTACTTACCTACTATATGTTAGCTCGGATACGTGTATTTCGCCCGCTGTATACTGTAGCAGGTAAGTACGCGGTTTGGGACGCGGCCGTGCTCTCTCGTTCGCCGTCAAACGGTCGAGCGCTGCCGTGTGTGTGTACGTGTCCTGTCGCACAACGCGGTGAAAACTCTCACACGGCGTTAATAGTGTGATTAAGGTGTGTACGTGTCCGTAACGCACGTCGATGATGCGACTAAAACAGGAATACTCCACGTGTCTTCATTCCATCTGTGTTTACTTCGAGTGTGACTTTAATCGGATTAAGGTCGTCAATAATCGCTGTTTACATGCTAGTTTCTTAATCGGGTTAATATCAGATTTTTGTCGCCCATGTAAACGTCCCGAGTGTTACCTCTAGCATTCATATAAGAGCAACTGTCAGAACTATGTGGTTATGGAACATTTCTGACCATTTAGTGCTGAGAATTCAACAGCACTCACAAAATTCCTGTAATTGTAATAACCCATATCTACCTCTCCAGGGTATTACTCGTTATCCAGAAACGAGAACAATATACGACTTGACTCCTTGACTCGAGCGTGCTGAAACATTACCTCCCTACTTCTGAAAAACTCATCACCCCAGCCGTACCTTGCGCAGCCTTGATGTGTTTTCCCGTTTTTGTTTTTTTTTGTTGAGTTTTTTTTATTCCGTCCCCCTGCTACCAGATGCTTGCCGTTAGTATTTCGTCAGCGGTGCATGCAGGAACCGGGGGTTAATTTTCTGATACTCAACACCCAATCTCAGTAGGAGAACTGCAGATTTCTCTGTTTCCAGGAACTGTTCAGTAAGGGATCAAGGATGTTTGGTCGTTCATGCCAATTCCAATCTTGTGCTACATAATTTCTGCGTTTGTGCTCTCCCAAGAGAATGGTGTCTTGAAGACTTCCATTCCGCTTTGTTTCTCAGAAGTATGTGTGAGAAAGCAAACCGGGAACTGACGATCCTGTTTCCCAAAGCATCCACTCCCCTGAAATGCATCTGAATATTTTAGCTGGTGTTTAGAGCGAAGACATCTGGCTGAGCTCAAAGGGTCACTTGATGAGACACAGCAATTTAGTGCACTCAGCTTCTAAACTAGTCACCAAGAGGACTCGAGCTTTTAAAGATTTTAGGAGGATTATGCCGAGCTAATTACGGTGCGCTGAATATAAACGGCCTGTTGTGTGCCATAGGAAATCGATTATATTGTAATATCGTGCAGACGTATTTAACACTTTCACTATATTTCACGGCGTGTGGGATCTCGTTAGGTCGTGGCGATCATAGAAAAACATGTTTTAACTTTCTGCTTATATAGTTCGCATAATCTGGTCTCAATAGGAGGTCTTAACAGCTCTTCTGTTAAAGCAGTAGGGAGTCTTGTGCTTTGCTTCACACTTTATGTACTACCGCTTTGCCACTGATTAAATTCTTAGAAAATTACTCATAATTACCAAATGGATTGTGTTAGAATAGCGACACACATGTTAAATGTTCCAGATCAGTCCTGGGGGAAAACGACAAAAAAAAACCCCCAAAACATTTATGACTTGGTACATAGAGGAAACCTGATAATCATTACAAGACTTCACCAAAACATCGATTTAATCCGGAAGGCGTTGTACTCTCGAAGCAAAGCCCGACGCTGTATAGCGTGGAACCACCGTGGTCTATAGTATGTTTCCAGTGAAGCACTCGAATACTCTGTGAACATGGTCATATTGCATCCTGAACATCGCCAAAACCTTATGTGATGACACTCGTGCTTTAATAAGAGTTTGTAGAAATACAGTAACTAATCCTAGATCACTTAAATGTTATTTGATCAACTTACGACTCGACTATGACGGTAACCAGAAATGCCAGTAATTAACTGACTGTGAACGGTACGTACACTACGTATTTGTCATCGCACTTCGATATAAACGGATTAATCAGCCGAGTAAAAACGACCAACCAGTCGACACATTTCATCGTCCACGTAATATTTCGTCACGGTTTAGCGATCGCGGCCGACGGCAGCGGAAGCCGGTGTGGCCCATCTGCCTCGAGGTTTGCGTCAAGCGTTTTGAGATGCTCTTCTGCTTGTAAAAAAGTGGTTATTTGAGTTCAAATCTGTATTTTCCTATAGCAGGGGCGTCCGATCTTATCCGGAAAGGACCGGTGTGGGTGCAGGTTTTCATTCCGACCAATCAGAAGCCACACCCGAGTCTATTAAAAACCAAGATCAACTGATTAAACGGGTGTGGCTTCTGCTCGGTTTTAATGAAAACCCGCACCCACACCGGCCCTTTCCGGATAAGATCGGACGCCCCTGTCCTATAGCCTCTCTCATAAACTAGGCTTTTTATTATATACAGAAACATTTGCCCAGAACTCAGCTTGTACTCCAGTGGAACATATTATACGTAAAAAATAAAGCAGCTGAAATTAAGATGAGGCGAACTGGCACCTGAAAGTGATCGTTTCAGCTACCCGAGATATCTCCACAAGTGATGGGTGAAATGTAATATTTACGAATCGATTCGGTCGCCTGTATAAATCTGGTCTTTAGGAACGGCGCAGGCTAGCGTAACGACGCTACGGTAGCGAACGTTACCGTATTGTGCGGTCAGCTGGAAACCGTTAAAGACTTTGACGACCTTTATTACAAGCTTAAAACATTCAGACTACACCCAGTTAGAATAACGAGCGCCTGACACTTTCCAGATCAGCACAAAACCCACCGTTCATTCCGCTTTCTTGTGGTGCGTTTTACTTTTTATAGGGATTTTGTACCAAACGGCAGACTCTGTGGTTTCAGCTAACAGCCTTTAGCTGCCAAACATATAAAACAAGACCTTATAGATCTCCAGTGGGAATTGTGTTTTTTTTTTTTTAAGGCATTGACGGATCTTTTCCATGTTCTTTCAGCACCCCGATAGAAAAACCTGTCGCGTGAAACGTCGTTCTGGAGATCTGTTATGAAAAATGGAATTACACTGTCGTATGTGTAAGCTAAAGAGGCATGTCTCCAGCATTCGCATACATATGAATGGAAGTCAATGGAACAAAAGGTGTAGTGTGACCGCCCTGTAAGGCTGTGGACGAAGGTAGTAATAAGACGGGACGTCTCTGTCCCGAAGACTCCGTCCATGATTGTTACGTAAACATCTCCAAACAGCCAGTTTTCTAACTTTTTAAAATCTCAGCATCCCAAGCCGAAGTTAAATCCTCTACGGCAGGGGTGTCCGAGTCTTATCCGGAAAGGACCGGTGTGCATGCAGGTTTTCGTTCTAACCAATCAGAAGCCACACTCGAGTCTATTGAAAGTCAGGATCGACTGATTAAAACGGGTGGAATCGGGTGTGGGTCCTGCTCGATTGGAATCGAACCCTGCACCCACACCGGCCCTTTCCCACTCGATAGGATTGGACACCCCTTCTTTACACGTCCTCAGTCTTTTGAGTAATATTCATTTTCAGCATACATTTTAAAATAAGCAACTGATGCATTTGTTTTATTTCTAAGAAAGGGAAGTGTAGACATCAAAATAACACCCCTTATGAGGTTCAGGCAACCCTCCGGCATGCACACTACTTTTAGTATTACTTTGTTAAACAGGCACGTGTAAGAGTTCTTAATAAGATGGTGTCTCTTCGAAAGTACGTTTTGTGAGATTTGTCTGCTTTACACCGTACTTTTGCTTTGGGAATTCGTTAAGACTATACGAGGCTCTATATTGGGAATTCGTGAATAGCTCTGTGAGAAGGAAGACAAAGGTCTTCAAGGGGCAGTGCGTCGGTCCTGAGTTTACACACTCGGCTCATCTTATAAGATTTGCAACAACAACAACAAAAAAACAATCACCATAATGTGGCTTTGTGTCTCAGTGCTCGTGTGTTGTCAAAGAGACTCTTTGTTCCTTCATTGTTTTTTTTTTTTTTTTTCTTTTTCTTTCTTCTTACATTTCAAATCAAGGCCACATGCAGATCTCCTAAGTTAATTTTCAGGTTCGTTGTCTTTATTTGGCTTTCAGACTCTTCCTTTAGTACTCCACTTTCCTGAGGCTCAGCATGTTATTCTTTGAAATATCTGGCCCATCTCGAGGAAGGACCGAACATTTTACATGATTAATACAAATAGACAGTCGCCGACAATTATCAGAAAATATTTTGCTTAGCCGCAGAAATGAGGGTTAATCAGGGCTCCTGAGTGACAGACTTGGAGTTCGGCATCTGGAAAAGCACAACTCGAGCATGTTTTTACGAAGGTGGGAAAAGACGGATTAGTTTCTCTCTTCCTGTCATTTTGGCGTTTGGAGCCGTCTAATCATGGACTCCTGTTAGGTCTTATACGCTGAATCGGGCAGTTTAGTTCGGTGCGTTCAGTTGTCCCTCGCAACTCGAAACGATGATTGTGATTGGCCACATGTGTCGTAGCGGGTGTGTGTGTGTGTGTGTGTGTGTTATCCCTGACCCTTTCAGGTCTACGTGGCGTCATAACTACAATTTTAAGAATTAACACAAGACTACTTGTATCGGAAATGGCTGGAACTGGTTTGCGCGGTTTCAAATGCTCGGGCGTTTTACTTTTATGTTAGTAAATGTCGCCAAAAACCGCCTACTTGCACAAGAAGCTGACATTTGACTGACATTTGACTTCAAACGTCCAATCACATGTACTCGCTTCAAACAAAACTCTCCAACACGACACGATCTATTAAAATAAATAAATAAATAAATAAATAAATGCATCGAGCGGCCGTATTTTGGCCCGGAAATTCATTCGGTTTGTTTTCCTGAAAACCATGAGCTGTTGGTGGAGTCTAGAGGTGAAGGCTTGAATGCAGTATACTTCCATTGTGAGTAACACGACCAACAACAGAGTTCAGGGAGTGTGAACGCTGCTGTGATGCTCGTTTAGTATTCATCCTCCTATAGGATTGCACAAAAAAACCTCATGTGATGGCTGCAAATACATTAGCTAAACATGCTAATGGCTAAAAAAAAATCTCCTTATTGCCTTAAGCTCACTAAGCGCAAGGTAGTAATTTATTTAGTCGTAGGTCTATCGTCAGCAGATCTTCCTCGTATAATCCGACACGGACAAGGCATGCTATTGCACACTCGTTTATAGCATTTGGCCAAGCTCTTATTTAGATCATCTCTTACAGTGTGGTGAGTACGAATCGTAAAAGATGTCTGACCACCGATCAGCCCTAACATTAACACCACTGCCAGGGGACGTGAATAACATAACATTGATTATCTGGTTATAGTAGCCCCTGTCAAGAAGTGGGATACATTTATCGGGCATAGTTATAAGTGAGCAGTCAGTTCTCGAAGTCGATGCGTCGGAAGCAAGAAAAAAAGGGCAAGCGTAAGGATCCGAGCGGCCAAGTTGCGACGGCTAGACGACAAGGCCGCACCTCACAACGTACAGGACTCGACGGATCTGCTGCTGACGTCTTGGTGCCAGATATCCCTGCACACCTTCAGAGGTCTTGTGGAGTCCATGCCTCGATGGGTCAGAGCTGTTTTGGCTGCACAAGGGGACCTACACGAAATTCGACAGGTGGTTTTAATGTTATGGCTGATCGGCGTATTTATTTTGTGAGTAACTCGGCCAGCCAATACAAAATATAAATATATATATATATTTTTTATCTTGGGCTCTGATAGCTCAAACCTCAGCACTGCCTTATGAATCAGACTTCAAGCCCTTAACCTTCAACTGCTTTTCACTTGGACTGAATTTCACCTCAACTTGCAAGTCTCTTTGATGAACAAAATACTCTGCCTTTTCATAAAGGAATTTGCAAATGATCTCTAATAAAACCACGGGGATTTTCTTCTCATCATATTAGTAAGCTAATGAAAATGAATAGTCGTAGTAATAATAATAAGTTTTTTTTTAAATTCATAACAATAATAGTTTTATTTATAATATCGATGATAACAATGTTTTTATTTATAATTTCAATAATAGTATTTTTTAAATTCATATCAATAATGATGTTTATTCATTTATAATATCAACAATGTTGTTTTTATTTATAATATTAATAATAATAATAATAATGATGATGATGATGATGATGATGATGATGATGATCTCCAGCAGTCTTGAAATGAAAATGCAGACTCACGAATGAAATTCACGCGCTAGTAAACAAATGTTCAGCGCGTTCTGCTCGAAACCCTCGCGAGATAGAATAACTTTGTTTCGATATATTACACGGCCGGAGCGCGCATCAAGAAGGTCTTTCCTCATTTATATTAATATATTGAAGCGCCGCTGTATTAAACTGTAATGAGCTCGAGAGTTCCAACAACCCCGCGATTTAATTAGTGACAGACTGAGGCTCGTTACAAGGAAGGCACGAGTCGCCCCTGAAGCCGAGCAGAAGTTTGTCATCGGATCTATTGTTCCGGCGTCTCTCTAGACTCAACTTCTTTCAGTTTCTACTTCAGTGAAATGATACCTGACACCTTTTTTTTTTTTTTTTTTTTTTCCCCAAGTTTTAAACCATTCGAAACATCTGTATTTATTTCTTCCTTGTTTCCCTTCCTTTTCCGGAGGCCGCGTGCTTGTAGTCAGACGCCAATTACAGCACATATTTGAGTTTTCTTTGTTGTTGTTACAGATGGTGTTTTGGACTTTAAAAAAAACAAAAAAAACACTGTTCTTGTTATCCGTATTGCTCATTATCCACCACTATCAAACAAAACATTCTGCAGAAACATTCTCTCTCTCTCTCTTGCTCACTCGCTCACTCTCTCTCTTTCTCCATCTCTGTTTCTCTATCTCTGTTTCTCTATCTCTGTTTCTCTATCACTCGCTCACTCTCTCTATCGCTCGCACACTCACTCACACACTCACTCGCTCTCTCTCTCTCTCCCTTGCTTGCTCTCACACTCTCTCTCTTTCTCTCTCTCGCACTCTCTCGCACACTCTTAGACTCACTCTCGCTCACTCACTCACTCTCTCGCTCTCTTTCTCTCTTGCTTGCTCTCTCTCTCTTTCTCTATCTCTCGCACACTCTCACACACACACCCTCTCTCGCACACTCTTAGACTCACTCTCTCTCGCTCTCTTTCTCTCTTGCTTGCTCTCTCTCTCTCTCTTTCTCTATCTCTCGCACACTCTCACACACTCACTCTTTCACACGCTTGCTCACACTCTCTCACACTCACTCTCTCTCGCGCTCTCTCTTGCTTGCTCTCGCACTCTCTCTCTCGCTCTCACACACTTGCTCACAGACTCTCTCTCCCCCTCCCCCCCCCACCCTCTCTCTCTCTCTCTCTCTCATACATATTTGATGTATTTCGTATAATAAAGGCTTCCGAATGCAATAATCTTGTATTCGGTTACATCCTACATATATTAGACTTCTAACTAGATATAAACAAATGAGCAGAATAATTTTTATTTGCCGTATCCCCTTTACGTGTATTAAGAACTTTTCTTTGTGTTTGGTCACAACACGATGCATCCAACACAGTTTACAACACACACATCGTATAAACCGGTAGACTCGGTTGTAGTATATATTAAATAGAAATATCAGCTGAATGCAGTTCAGAGTGCATTAAACAGTGTGATGTACAATAGTAGCAAAGATAATAATGACAGTATTTAATAACTAATGATATATTGAATAAAAAGTAACATTTCTTTATAATAATAATAATTATAATAATAAAAGTGTTTAGTGCAGGAATGCAATTATCCCTAATATCATTTAGATAATGTGCTCTAAATGAATAAAAATGCAGAGAAGAATAAGAGGAGCACTGTGTGTGTGTGTGTGTGTTTGCTATTGTCCGTACACATGGCAGCATATCTGTGCTGGAGTCTGCAGGGAAGGAAAAAAAAAAAAAATGTAATTAAAAAAAGATTCTGATCGTGAACTGATATTTCTGTAAATCTGATCAAATCTTATTAGCTGGTTTTTGTTGTTCCCTGAATTGGGAAAGACATTATTTTAAAAGATAAATCGCTAGCCCTCTCGGTCACGTTAGACAGAGCAGCAGCTTTCCAGAATGTTCCACATGGTGTCTGGTTGAGACCAGTTCTGAACTCGAGTGATGTAGCTGAGGTTGTGGAATTGTAAAAGCTCTTCTACACTTCCGGGTCAAATACAGGTAAAGATATTTGGAGCACTAAACGGATGCAGATAGTTGCAAATATATACATATGTGTATGTATTATATGTATATATTATATGTCGTGTTTGCCTCATGAGTATCCCGATAAACAGATGCCGTGCTCTTGCTTGTTTTCATGATTTTTCCCGGCCAGGTAAATGGCTTTATTATCGCAGTGTGCAGCGGTGATCTAATTTCAGTCTTTCTGCATGGCCCTGGGCGTTAATGATTGCATACAGGCTCGGGTGGTAACCTTATTTATGTCGCTGCCTGTCTCTTACAACAAAAGCTGTCCCGATGTCGCTTTTACACGCAAGCTGTCAGTGTGCTGAGAGCATGGGGAACACGGTGCACGATTAGAACTGCGCAACCACAATGGAAAATATTCTCTTTGAGGTGCAAACATCCGGCTTATTTCCATTCTAAAGTTCAGGAGGGGAAACAAATAACCGCATTTCAAAGTGAATATCTTAAAGTTTGATCAAAACTGTTTTTGTTTGTTTGTGTGGTGGTGTGTTTTTTTTTTTTTTAAATAAATTCAATTTCATATTTATTGATAGAGTGCACGAGAGGAGAAAAGAGGACTGATATTGCTTTAATCACTTCACAAGCGACATGTAAATCGCCTTTGTGTTGCCTTAAAAGGCTCGCTGTTACAGTTTCTGCTATATTTTACTTTAATGGAGGTACGTATAGTGAATTATTCCAAGCACAGGAAGCCTGTTAAAACTGTTTTGCTAGGCTAGTTTAAAACAAAAGTGTCATGCTCAGCATTTTTCAATGACTTCCTTCTTCTTTTAGCCTCCTTTAGGCGTCACTGAGCATTAAGTTTTACAAATTAGGATCGTGTTAAATTTGAGAGAGAGAGAATTTAGACCCTTTTGATGATCGTAGCAGAGGATGAGAATCGGTTTGTTTGCTCTGGGAAAAAGCTGTACCATTCCTTGCCACTGGATTGGTACCCTTTTGTATCTCTTAGCTAAAATGGTGTACTTTTTACCATTAAATCTTTTTAAAGGTACTCTTCTTGCACATTTCCAGGTAGGTGGAAGGTATGAAAGATAACTGTACCTAATAACAAAGAAAGGTACCGTTTAGTACCCTATTTCCCCCCCCTAAGAGTGCAACTAAACAATCAGAAGTCGTCATTCGTCCAGACATTGCTTGTTTTTTTGGGCGGGTGTTTTGATAGGTTTCTATAAAAAAAAAAAAATTTAAAAAAAAGGACGTGAATGTGTATTGAAAGGTACATGAAGAGTCCGTGTTACAGTTTACCTCAGATTGAACTCCGAGACACTGCAAGTTTCCATTATAGCAAATATGATGACACCATTTAATATGATGTGGCACATAAAGCCGGCCCAACAAGCAAACACAAAATCCATCCGGCTTTTACAAGATACCGAGAAATATTAAAACCCAATGGAGGGAAATCGTTCTTTCTAAAGCTCACAGCGCTGATACTCTGAGTGAATTATGGAAAGCCAACTGTTTATGCCGAACGCGCGGTCTTCAGCAACCGAGACGGTCCAATTTAATGGTGTCGCAGTGTTCCTCTGGGGGAAAAAAAAACACAAAACAAAACACGCAGCCGTGTTACACTGGATGGAGTTGAAGTCTTGCCTCGGTGGGTGTAAATGCACGCCATCTTCAGCATGTGAGCTTGGATTAGCCTTTAGTGGCAGAAATGTGATTTTACGGGTCATGAATATTTATCCCTCGAGTCTCTACTGACCATGCCATATATGCCATGCTGAAAATGTAAGACCCCCCCCCCCCTCTCTTATTGGCAAAGCTAGCCAAAGACCAATGCGTTATTCATTTTAATAACAAACAGAATCCTAAACAAAATGTTTATATGTTCCAGTCCCCGTGCTGTGTTTAAATCTGTTAGATTGCACGCGAAAGCAACCTCGTACACAGCCTGTTTCTGATCCAGCTAATGACTTCGCCGTGTAGAAATAATAAATAATAGACCCTGGTCTGGCTGCTTCTCATCCACCTTTACTTTTTCCCCCACCGCTCTCTCTTTTTTTTTCTTTTTTTTTCTTTTTTTATATGGCGATGATTCACAAAGCCTCATGGAATAAATGAGTCTGTTTAGAAGTGAGAGCACCGTTATTACTCGTTGCTACGGCGAGGCTACCACTTTGCACACAGGGTGGGGGGGGGGGGCTTTAAAAAGAAGATATAAATGCAAAATAATTCCAGCATGTAGTTCATATCATAGACTCATAATGATGGTCGGTAATGCTGTTGTTTTTACATGTTGAATTTATTCAAATGAAGCATTTCATTCCGAAATGAAGTGGACTCTTACTTTGGAGAAAATCCCTTTTGATTATGATGATTTTCGTCCTGCGTTTGATTTCAAACGGGGAATTTGTGGTGAGGCTCGGTAGATATGACACGGCCGTTTCCAGTATTTCTTAAATAGTAGTGCTGGTGAAATAATAATAATAATAATAATAATAATAATAATAATAATAATAATAATTATTATTATTATTATTATTATTATTATTATTATTATTATTATTATTATGTTAAAAAATTACTTCCTTTTGTCACCAGCTCTTTGTCAGGTTTGTGTTTGATAATATTACATTGTTTTGACGGTCCCCAGGCTTAGACGTTTATTCAGCGCACCACAAACCCTGTTAAATTTTTTGTATTTTTTTTTTGGTTCATATACTGAGCTCTCTGGCTCTGTCATTACTGTGACTACGCTGACATGGCCAGCATGCGTACGTTTCTGAAAGCTGTAGCGTAAGTATTTATGATGTACGTATCGGATCAGGATGTGTGGCAGCCTGGGTTTGGGCCAAAATTGGGGTTTGCTTGCGGCTTGTAGCGTACTGTATGTCGACACATCAAAATTGAGGAAAGATGAAATATGTTCAGCTAAAACGATGTGGAAATTTCTTCCTGATGTCGGTTTAGAAGCAGTTTCGCAAACCCGGCGGTGGCCAGAGTGCGCTAGAGAAGCGGGATTTCCTCACATAGCGAATGTCGCGCTTTGATCAAGTTGTTGTTTGGTTACATGTTGTGACGTAACGGATATAAGCCTCATCGATTTAGGTTTTAATCGGTGTCTAAATTTCAGTTCAGGAAAATTTTCAGAACTATATTTGGCAGAAAAGGACATATATTTGTAATTTGTCTGTATCCGGAAGTTAGCGTCACCCTGGTTCCCTCGACAAAAATCCAGCAGGGTTTTTCCCTTGGCTTTTAGATTATCATGACCAACAAAAGTTGATGATTCTTGTACGTTTTGTTCATCACGATAATCTTCACCAATGAACATTAAATTTATCAATTTTGAAGTCTAAATACAATCGGCAGATGTAGAAAAGCTAAAGTTAGGCTACAAACGAACTACGCCACGGTTGCATGCGTTCAGTCACCACCGCTACGCTTCGGAGAACTCGTTCCATCTTTATTTATTTATTTATTTTTAAAAACGCTACAATTGGGAAATACTCTAAATGGATAAATCTACGAGTGTGAACGTTTTGAGTTGGGATAGTTCACAAGAACGCGAGTGTAAACACGATGCTGTAGTAGATGAGTTTTCCCTGTCCGGCGCGATGACGTTTAACGTCCCCGACATCCTCTGCAGTCCCGTTTAGCCGCTCGTTAGCAGCTAACGTTAACAAAATCGCGTGTCGTATCACTGATGTATTTTATGTCGTCGAATGAATCGCGGAAATATGTTTCTATTGTATAAAATGCCTTACTGTAAGTGCGAGACCATGTTCATGTGGACTAGAACTGGATTCGAAAAGTAATGTGAATCCAGTCCTGATGTCCTAACAATGCATTTTCTTCATGGTAGCTTAATAAACCGACATAATTTTTTTTTGGCGGGGGGGATATGCACCAGCCAGATCAAGAGAAGACAAAAAAAAAAAAACTTAAAACAGCCCCACATGTTGTGTCGATTTCCACACAATCGCTCTCAGTAGTTCCCATGAACTTTTGCATGAGATCGATTTGGATAAATAGAGCAGCCCCAAAGTACTTTCGAGTTGGGAAACGTAATTGAGCCGCTTTTCCGTGTTTTTTTTTTTTCCTTCTCTGTTTGTGCACTCTTTCTCAACAGCAGATAGAGATATATGGTTGTATTTATGGTTGGTGAGAGGACTGACCCCACCTTGCTCTGGTAATGGAGGAAAGCTTTGATCACATCCACTTTCTGTCTGGGCCTCTATACTCGTACTCTAAAGCTGTGTGTGTGTGTGTGTGGATGTAAGAGAAGTGTGTGTGTGTATGTGAGATGAGAGCTTCGTTCTGGTCCTTTGCTTTGCTGCTCTGTACTCCACACAGAGGCTCCTTGGGGAACACTCGCGGCAGTAAAGCGCAAAAAAAAAAAAGAAGCAAGTTATCACACGGCACTGCGTTCAGGCCAGCCAAAAATCATGTATTTTTAATAGGCTGCAAATAGGAAACATCTCCATGTCTTTGTCTTTTGTCTTTTTTTTGTCCCCTCATGTAGGAGTAAAGGTGGTGGGGTGTATACTCAAGATTACCATTTGTGCAATTCTCAGGAGCTAATGAAAAGAAAAAAAGAAAAAAAAAAAGAGCCTTATCATTTCCCACGGGAGTTGCTTCAATTTAACGCTGAGCTTTGCAGTCGTGTGGCCGATATTTTCATCCTTCACCGAGTCTGCCCCGTGTGTGCGTGTGTTGTGTGTGCGCATGCGCATGTGCGTCGGGAGGCAGAACAGTACCAGAGATACAGCCGGCGTTTCGGACCCGATTGTCGGATCTCGTTAAGCTGACTTGTTAGGCTGTGAAGTAGAAACCCACGTGGGTGCACACTTGCGTCTGTGTGGTTAGAGGGCTTAACAAGCCAATTTCCACTCGACTGTGCTTTTTGAATTGCTGAGTTCGAGCGAACCATGATGGCAGGCTGCAGTACTGTGAACCAAAGCAACTAATGATTATCTAAAGGCTGAATCCACCAAGTCTTTCTTGAACAATAAGAGTTGGCCATGAAAAGGCTGAACGAACCAAAATATTCCAGCAAACAGCTGGACGGTGGTTCAGCTCAGGCTGTGTTTCTGCCTCAGGTTAAGTCGGGTTGTGTATCGACCCTCTTTATTCAGCTGAATGATCGAAAGTGACTTCGCTTTCACACAGCAGGCTCCAAGCTCTTCCGGTTTTAATAGCTACTTTTAAATTAAGCCCCAGCTTTGAAAGGCTAACGTGAGGTTTTAGAGAAGGAATTGTTAGGTGTGTCGAACTGAATGTTACGTTTACAATCCGGGATCCTCTAAAGATTCATTAGTTTCATTAACAACCGAAAGGTCTCTCTGCAGTGCTGTGATTGAATTGGTTTCAATCACAGAACGCCTTTTTCTTTTCAGTTAAGAAAACAAATATACGAGTATCAGTACTATAAGTAAAACCCGTTTCTAATTTACCGAATGCGAGCGTTTATATTAACCAGTCCGGTCGGCTTCGTTTTTGTTTAACCGTTACTTTTGAGTTTTAGTTAGCTTTTCATAGAATTTTAAAATAAATAAATAAATAAATAAATAAATAAATAAATAACGATGGAATTCAATATGGGACAAAAGTATTGGACGTAACTTCGTAACGAGAAAGAAGAAAAGCGCTGGAAGTGAAAACAAATAACTCTGTGGCTTTCTTTATTAACAGTAGAGATGGAACGGTATGAACGTTTCATATCATGATCATCGTGGCCAGGCCCGGCACTACCTATAGGCAGAGTCGGAGGCAATTGCCTAGGGCCTCGGGCTTGGAACCGTGGCCTCCATAACCATAACCTCACTATATGCTAGTCCACCAATCAAGACCAAATCCAAATCTCACTAGCCAATGAGAGTAAAGTGCTGGTAAGCCCCGCCCACACGTGTTGATTTGGTGCCACGATAGCGAACGTAAACTTGCCGGATGTAGACGAAAAGCTGGAAAGCATAAACCACGATTAGCGAAAAAGAAAGCTTAGAAAACTGTTAAAGAATGCAGTTTATTTGAAGAGCGTGTAAAATTTTTGCCACCGAGTTTACTGTTTTCAGATTGTGTTTATTCTTCCTCGCTGTATATTTTTGTTCGTTTCTTGAACAAATTACCTTCAATACTTTTGGCCCGGATTCAATTCCGTATATATTCAGCTTAGCAGTAGGTTGTATCCGGTCCTTTGCTTTATGGGAAAGAACAATGATCTCATATTATTGTTCTTTAAGCCTTAGTTCATTTTCGTTTTAAGTTATGTAACAGTTTTTTTCCCCCCATATATATATATATATATATATATATATATATATATATATATATATATATATATATATATATATATATATATATATATATATATATATATATATATATATTCCCCCAGTTTACAGGAGTGTATTTGTTTATGCTATAATACTGAATGCTGTGTCTCTTGGCTGAGGAACATGTGGTTTTCCCGAAGATGGATGTTCCTGTGTCTCGTCACTGGGTGCTACTTTTTAACCGTTGTGTGTTATGGCTGAGTTTAAACAAGAACACAGGAAAGAACTACAAGCGTATGATTGTGAGTTGTTTGTATGTGTGTGTGAGGGAGAATAACGCCAGGTGTTAAAGTTGTCTACCAACTCCAGTTACTGACCAACCCCCTGCCTCCCTCTCACACTACTGTTACATTTAACTTCAATCGGGTTCTCGGTGCAGAGAGAACAACCCAGTTCTTCTCTCCGAGAGACACTCGGGACGTGGGGACGAGCCGTCCTCTCAGAATTCACATTACCTGCCAGAGCTTTTTCCATATTTAAACTTGGCTCATTTGTTAGAGTTGATGCACCTTTCGCATTGGAGTCCAATACCAAGATCTGGCTCACTATTACACTAATATTAACGTTAATCTAGACTTTATTTCCTGTAGCAAAGCAAGAAGTAGAACACCAGGAAGCCGGTGTTTTGAGAAACAGGAACATTTTAGGATGGGCGAGGACGCTCACTGAAGCGAGAATGAACGCAATTCACACCTTTGTGTTTCCCGCGGTGACTGAGAGGCGGTGAAGGCAGGGGTTTAATTATGACCGTGTCCATCCTTTCCTGTCATTTCCTTCCCATCCCATACCTGTCACAACCTCTCTTCTGTGGAAGATTTTGGAGCTTTGTTTCATTCTGCTTGCTGGGATTTATTGCAAACATTCAGTGACGCTTGTTTGATTGACTAAACCGGCAAACAACTCGGTGTCTTCTCTTATTTTTCTTCCGTCTCTCCCTCACTCTTACTCACTCAGACTCGACTGATTTTACAATTCTGCTTTCAGTTATTGGACGTACGTCTAATTAAACCTTTATATATATATATATATATATATATATATATATATATATATATATATATATATATATATATATATATATATATATATATATGTGTGTGTATATGTGTGTATATGTATATATGTATATGTGTATATGTATATATGTATATGTGTATATATATATGTGTATATATATATATATATATATATATATATATATATATATATATATATATATATATATATATATATATATATATATATTTGTAACATCTCAGTCAAAGTGCCTCTTGAATGCTGGTGTCCATGTCTGCGCAGCCACTCTCTCAAATTATAGGCCTGTGCACAGGAGACTGCTTACTCCCTCGTAGAAAGATAGAGTGAGAGATGCAAGACTTTTTTTCCCCACTGGCAGGCTGTACAGCATGCTTATAGATACTGATCCTGGTCAAGTGTCTGGAACCTTCCGTTGAAAGTAGATGTTCTGTAATCACTATGGTAATTTTCTCCATTATATGCGCCATCATTTGGCTTACCGCTGGATCCCCATTTTCAGAAAATGTGAAGAAATTACTCGACCCTCTCCTTTTGTGTACTTGAATCCAAATTTTGCTAGTCTGCTCAGATCTTCTGTTGTACTCGATGGGAATGTTCTTAGTCAGGACTGCTTCGATTGCTGGGTTGTAGTGCGTGGTGGTGGTGTTGGTGGGGAGGAAACGATTCTAGCCAGCTGGTTTCTGATGAAAGAAGACTAAAGTTACGGGTGACCATCTCCAGTGATGAGCCTAAATCTTAAAGTAAGTGATTCGAGCTAGGTGCTGGCTGGTGTTTGACTCCAGTGATGACTCATGCCGATTCTGTGATGATGGCGTTTGAAAATCAATGATCTCTAGCCCACGTGTTGGGAGGGGGTGGGGACAACAGAGCAATTGAATATAGCTAGTGTCTGAATCCCTGGATGACTTATGGCATTCGGTGATGATTGTATTTGGCCAATCAATCGTCTGGAGCCCAAATCTTCAAAAAAACAAACAAAAGATTGTAGCTAGCTGGTGTCCGAACTGGTGGTGGCTCAGATGTTAAGACGTTGGATTTCTGACCAGAGGGTCATGAGTTCAAATCTCAGCACCACTAGAGCAAGGCCCTTAACCCTCAACTGCTCATGACTATCATGTCTGCATTTGATCAGTCTGGAGCCCCGATCTCAATATAAACGATTCTACCTAGCCGGTGTCTGACTCCAGTGACGGCTCATGTCGTGCATGTATTGATTACGTTCGACCAGTCAATGGCCTGCACTATTTCTGCTTTCACCATCATGTCCATATTTGGTATTCTTGGTAACCTGACAAGAAGGGTAACCAAAATCAGGCTCTTAACTATGACTTGGGTTGCCTGGCAGTGGAAATAATAATAATTTCCTCACAGGCCTGTTAATGTCCCCTGCTACACCATAGTGCTGCGTACTTGTATTGGATAGAAGGAGCTGGAAGCACAAGTCCGGAGTTCTCCCAAGGGCCCAATATCCACAGATCGAAGCAGGCGGTGAGCTGGTGTACTTCGTGATTAATCTCCACTATCAAAACTTCATTATGGTATAATTTCTGTTTAGTTTCCAACTCTGGCCAACCTGGACGCTGTCACTTCAGATCAGCCTGCGAGTTGCCAGTTTCCCCAAGCGCTAGTTCTAAGGCATTCTTCACCTCTCTCTAAATTCTTCTCTTATTTTCTTCAACTTGTGAAAATGTGCAGGTCACTCTTTTCCTCGTCTCTTTTATTTTTTTATACAGCTGTTCCTCATTTGTTCCCCTTCTCCCTGCTGTTAGATAAGGAATCGTCCCCAGTTATTTCAAGGCCTCGAACGCCTCCCTCGATATCAATTGCAGAGGGCTCGGTTTTGTTTTTGCCCTCTGTGGAGGTAAGAGATGTGTGCACATGACACTTTGAAAGGGAGGGACGGGGGACTAAAAGAAAGGGAATAAAAGGGGAAAGATGAAAGGAGTGGCTCGGTGTGACTCACAGCACACAGGGAGAGGAATATTAAAAGAAAAGAAATAAAACAACCCAGGCGCAAGATTTCTGTTCTGCCTTGCAGGCGAACACATTTACCAAAGTCCCTGCCGAGATGAGATATGCCTCTCCAGCTCTGTTGGATGAGCGCATACCATTAAAGAAAGCCGCCTTTCTCGTCTGGGCTTGGGCCTCCTGCATGTCGCCACGTCCCTCTCGATGGTGTCGAATTGATTAGCTCCTGTGCTTTTGAGACGCTGACTTTTAGCGGACCAGATGAAGCGGATATCCATAATGTCAGCTGTGCTGCAGTGCCACTTAACTACACAATGGCACCATCCATTTGTTTAGTAACCCTGCGTTGACACTAGCAGGCAAGAAGTCATTCATAGTTTGTCTCTTGTGTCTTATTTATTTGCAAGTTTTCACGAGGAAATGCTTGTAGCTATATATCGCTATACCACAGTGGTGTTTACGATATACCTGCATAAATATGGACCTGAAACGTCGAGTCCTAAACGTAGATGAAGAAAACCCAGTTAAACGAATGTGAGAAAAAACATTATACCGAGTCGTTTATTTATCATAAAGTTTCGCTGGCAGATTAGCGAAGCAAGCTAGCGCTACTTAGTTACATACACACACCAGATGTACTAGCGATCTCGACTACTTCCTTCCAAGCTTTGTTTTGCTTCATTAGGTCTGTATGCGCATTTAACCAGAGGTTTAGACGTGGCCGTATAAAACGATACCGTTTTTGTACGTTTTTTTTCTTCCATTTAAATTGTTTTTTAAACGTCAGACACATCAAATGGGAACTAACTGCAGGTACGGACTAAAGTTGTAAGCCGGGAAGTCAAAAACGTCGGTCTGGGGAATCGGCGGTTTGGATCTGCCGCTTTAGCATGTCAGAGCTAATTTGTATAGAGTCTCCGAAATTCGCGGTTTCCGCTCATAGAAAAATGTCGCTCGCTAGTGTGAATACATTGGAACTGTGTGGAGATATATATATATATATATATATATATATATATATATATATATATATATATATATATATATATATATATATAAATAAAATTTTTGGATACAAGGATGTAGTCCTGGAGCGAATTATTCCTTCACTGGAAAACCTCCGTTGAAAATTCCTTGACCCCAAAAACATAACACCCTTTCGAGTCGCGATTATAGCACGAGCGAATTCCTCTTCGCTGTGACAGCTGAACACCCGCACTTCTAATATACTGCAGCTGAAGTATATTAATGCCCAGTACTTTGTAGCACGCGGTACGTTTTACTCTCTTTCTATTATTATACGATTTACTCTCAGTCAGATTTAATTCTGATTGACAATGCAGAGCGCGTCTAGACGTTTGGACAGAGGCGACTGCCATAAAAGGGGTCTAAAATGAGCAAAATGCTGAATGCAGAAAAAAAAAAAAAAATACACACACAGTCCAGATATTAACCATGCCAGCTGGAAGCTTTTAAACCTTTTTTTTCCCACTTCTATTTAGTGTTTGCACAACAAAGTGCTTGAAGAAATGTACGTCTATATCAACAGAAGAAAAACTAATGCTTTTGTCCTTCCGCCCACGCACACACTTCTAACACTGTAAACTGTCACACACTGCTGTACATCCAAAAACATGCTTCAAGGTGTAGGTGTCTGTGTGTGTGTGTGTGTGTGTGTGTGTGTGTGTGTGTGTGTGGTGTTTTTTTTTTTTTTTTTTTGTCCTCCCCTTTGTGAAAAATGAGCTCAATCAATACTGGCTCACATTTCTGGCCCATAAATGTTCCATTAACGTCCCTCTTCCGTCACAACAGAATAAGACTTTGATCATTTGCGTGTTTATTTTTTCGCTCAAATGCTACTGTACTAATTGTGATTAATGTTCACGTAGACTGCACTTTGTGTGAACTGCACGTTTGAGAACATGTCTGCTTGACTTTTTTTTTTTTCTTTTCCTTTTCTACAGTGTCCAAATTAACAGTGGCTTTTTTTTATTTTATTTTTTTTGTGTGTTGAAAATCCCCCTTTAATCAGTCTAGAGCTGAAACCAAGAGCCTGTGTTTTTCAATCAAACCCTTTCTTCATGTTGCCTTCCCTTTAACTGGGAACCTGGGGGATTTTTTATTTTTTTTTAATGTGTGTAGTGGTAATGCGGCGTTCCTGACACGGCGTTCAGAATTAAAGGGTGTTTGTGAAGCTAATAGAGGTTGTTAGATTTAGAGAGGTGAGACACAGGAGCGGGGTTTTCGCCCCGGCTCTTTCTAGTCACGTTATCGTGCATGTGAGAGAAGTATGACAGGCAAACTTGTGACCCTCAGCCCCTTTCCTCGGCACAAGAGATCAGAAACGTAGCATCAAAGTGCTGCCCGGCCCTCGCAGCATCTGCTCAGACTCACGCAGACGGTCGACTCGCCGTCATCCGAAAGGCACAGCAGCGGAGGGTGTTGGTGGAGTGCAGCTGCTTGCATGCTTGTGCTTCAGAATAACTGCACGATGAATAAATCTCCCTTTAGAGTGTGCTTGACCTTCAAGGTCTGTGTCTGCTTTCATCTGAACAGTGGTGTCCTCTTCGAGGTAAAGTGTTTTCTCTTTAAATTGTTCTCCAGACCATTCACTGATATTTTTTTTTTTTGTTTTTTGTCTTTTTTCCTCTCTTTTGTCTCCTTAACAGCAAACTCCAGTCTCCTCGGTGGTGGCGGAGGTAAGCATTCTGAACTTTCCCAACCCGTTCGTAGCACTTCACTTTCTCGTTCGAGAAACACAAGTAGGTACAGATGTTATGACATGGTGGTGGTATTTTTTCTGTATTATTAGGAATACAGTTAACACTGGGTTATGAATGGGGGACAGATACCCAATGCAGTCGCTTATACTACAGGGGGTCCCGTAAAGTCTCCATAACATAGGGAGGAAATTAACACTTATTTATTTTTTACATTTTTTTTTTTAATGTCTTCCAAAATATTTCATAGGTAGTTTATCATATACATTTGTTTTAAGAACTCCTTTGGTAAAAGAAGAACAGGAAACATGGCGAGAACATCACACACACACACACACACACACACACACGAGAGACACTGTTACCAAACTTAACAAATTCAAAGAGACCGGAAGTGTTACGGACCGACCGAGAGGCGGACGTCCACCAACATCCGCCGACGAAGACACGACCGACGTGGTGCTGGTAAACATAGTCCCGTATGTATGGAGACTTCTGGGGACACCCTGTTGAATACTAAAATAAGGAACGAAACACGATGGGGTGCTGTTCTAGGAACATATTCAGTGATCGAGTTACTCTGATGACCTCAAAGCTGACTAATTTTACGTGCTGTGACGGCACCTCTCAGTGTTTTACTCCTCTTATAGTAGTAGTTCGCCAATGATTCCAATTTTTAATCTATTAATGCAGTGGTTTTCAAAGTGGGGGCTCGGCCACCGTAGGGGGCGCCCGGGGGGCCTCAACAATTTGGTCGGAGCCACCATCCTCCCACTAGTATGTTTTCTCTTTCACACTCTCAGACGACGACAACAACACACACACACACACAATCAATTTCTAATGTGGTGTAAGATGTAATTATTAATTTTAAAAAAGGGGATATATTCAGAAGTCTGTATTTTTAATGTGTTTTAAAGACATCTTGTAAAAGAAGGGCCTCGGTCAAATGTTAATGCCATTTTGGGGGCCTTGCCCTGGAAAAGTTTGGGACCCCCTGTATTAATGGATCTTAAACAAGTTAGTTCCTGTTTTCACTTACATTATAGCAGGAGAAACCATTTGAACCATTTCAAAATGAAATGAATAAAAGTCTTTGGTCAGTGATCCTTAACCAAACGGGTATAGTTCTATCACTGGCTGTGATCTAGCACTGGATTTCTTATATGTGGCAATATAGTGAGTGTTGGAATTGCAGGTGTTTTCATCAAGACAGAGAGAGCGGGCTTAAGACAAGCCTGGAGGATGGTTTTCTTTCTTTCAAATGGTCTTCTGAAACGCCACAGATTTCACCAAGGGTCGAGTTGCCTTTATCATTAGACGTTCGAAATGTCTCGGACGGCCGAAAGCCTTCGCACACGTACTTGTACGTTCTAAGAACACGTTTGAACCGTTTCTGGAAACGAAACCATTATTACGCTGAACGGAAGACTTGCACTTCCTGAAGGGCTTCCGTCTCTTCCAAGGCCTGCCGCCGTGCATTCGCATGAAGGCACAGATGAAATATGAGGCAGCCAACCGTGTATTACATCCGGCCAGAGTTCCTCCGTTTGGCAGAATTTTGCACGAGGTCTGACATGATTGAAATAATAATTGCACGACGGGCCGCGCAGGACAAAAGGCCGAGCGAGCCGGAGGGGACGGCGTGGAAAAATCAGCCCAATTATTTGAGGAATTTTTTGATCCTGGCTGCGCAACACATGGGAATGCAGCTAGTCCCTAGATAACAAACATACAGCTGTTTTATCTTTCACATAAATCCTTTGTTTATTCATCTGTTCCAGGGTGTTGCCCTGAATCCCTCGCTCCAGTCACATCCACAGCCCTCGTGACCAAGCCTAGCAGGCACGTTACCCGATCCACACGATTTCACGCTGGGCTTCTTGGTCCGTTATTTGATTTACGCTAAACCCCAGACCGCTAGTTATTGTAGCTGTATTATGTCACGATTGGTGGTCGGGAGTGTGGGGGGGGGGAGGCGCCTGATTGAGATCAGAGGTCACACGGCCATGACAAAACCACTTACTGGAGCACCTGTCAACCAAATAGGTCTGACCAGTCCTAACGGCGTCCTTCCACATTCAGTTTGGCACCTCCGTGTATGTCATCACGCTTCTGTTATTGATTGGTCACGACAGTTTAATCATTCGAGGGCAATTTGCTTACTTCATTATTTTCCTCATAATTGCCCCCTGACTTTTTTTTGACGGGCGAGATGGAGGTTTAATAGCAAGACGGGTTCTTTCATATCAGCGCCAAGGGCAGGATGACCAGAAGAAAATCTCTATTTGTGTAGACGGAGGCCGAGAATGGCTCGTCGTCGCGGTGTTCTACACCGAAGCGTCGCTAATCAAAACCCGACATCAAGGACGCGGTCTCCTCTAATTGCCGACCCCCGGTGTCTGTGTCGGGAACGTAATTAACCCCGCGACACGATGTTTGGCTTCAGAAGCCTCCTCAGTGGCTCTTGGCCAGGATCTTTTGAAACACATCAAGCGAGCGTTTGACATTAAAAAGCATTAGGTAGCTTTTATAGGAGCTCGGGCTTGAAGTCAGGAAGGAGGGCGGAAGGTTAATCCTATGTGAATAATTGCAACATCAGAGGAACCAACTGGAATGAAGTCAGAGCTATAAAATGAAATAAAACAAAACAATCTGGCTCAGCTGGATGAGCAGACTGACAGACTTGAGATTGAAATTCTTCGGGTGGCAAAAGATTACTGGTTTTATCATCAGGAGTGTTCTGTCAATAAGCCAAGATATTTTTCTGTCTTCTTTTTTCCCCTCCTTTTTACTCCCTGGTTCGCTCAAAACAAAGCCCATCATCCTCTTTACTTTATCTCTCTCTGTGTGTATGTGTGTGCGAGAAAGAGAGCGAGAGACTGACGGCTTTATCTTCTCACTCTCCTTTATTGCCGTTGGACGACTGATAAACCTGCCTGTTTTCTTTCTCCCTCTCGCCTACCTCCTATCGTTTAGCAAGGTGAAGACCTCCAGCTGGGATAAGTTCATCCTGCCCGAGTCCTCTTAAGAAAGACACGGCTTTCTCTCTTATCAGCGAGCTGTCTCTCCTCTCGGGAAGTCCACGGGGTTGCATTCTCGATGCTTTAGTAATGGCCTGTAAACTTCGGGCGGGTCAGAAGAATCGGGGTCATTACGCCGCGTTCTGGTGCACGGCGTTCTTGCTGATCGGGCAGGACTGCGCAATTTGCAGCTGGGTTGTTTATTTTATGTGGTTAAAAAGCTGTGGAAAAGTGGTTTTCCTGTTATTTGATGTCAGGAACCAAAGAACAACACGAAATCAAATCCAGCCGCCGACATAATTATGATGCCTACTTTCACGCAGAGGTTTTTTTTTTTTTTTTTTTAAATTTCGTCCAGAAGATATAGGGACCACTTCGAAACCACCTACTGAGATGAAGTAGAAATAATTTAGCGACTATGTTCTTACGTTACACGGTACGGGAGGGTTGGGATCCAACGCAGTTTGCTGGTCTCCCCCCCCCCCCCCCCCCCCCCATCCTGCTCAGACTCATAAGATCAACGCTGTGTTTTAAATGGAGAATTGTCTGAACTGGACCAGACTCCTCCATTCCACGACACCATTTGGAAATACATTGCCGTTCAATGCTGTAGTGTGTGTGAACGAATAATAGTGAGCGAGTGATCACGTCTAAAGATGAAAAGAGGCCTACATACCGAAGCCAGATTTCGCTTCACATTCTGATGTCCTCTTGATCGGGAGGATTTTGCTTTTCCTCCTTGACTTATGCTTAGCATACCACGACCCTGCGGAAAGCAATTAAAAGGCCACGTCTTCCGAGCAACATCAGCTAGCCCTGAGCTACAAGCGGCGATAAATCCGTTGAGCGTGCCAGGCTACAAGACGGTTGTGTGTGTGTATGTGTTGTGCTCCCTTAAATTGCTTTTCTCCATTTGAACCTGCGTGCTAGATGACATTGTGCACGCTGTGTCACATTAACATCTAAAGCTTCATTTTGTGAAACGGGGTTTGAGGCAGACGTCGAGTCGTCTCGCCTCCGCTGGCTTCTCGACTATAATATCATCCGCCTTTTGTTCTTTTGTTTAATGCATGCTTCCTGGCCATGCTTCACTAGCTCTTCACTAGTGCCTAAAGGCAACTTGATCCAGCCTGCTGAGTTTGTGCGTTCGGTTTCCTTCCTCCAGGCCAGTACCATGCTCGCTCTACATCTGGTTGATCTGCTGCTGCTTCTTTTCCCCTTGGCAGCCACATACTTTCTGCCAAGCTGGAGGGGTGAAAGGGTTAGAGCGTTCTCTTTCATTGGCTTCGTTTTTCTTTTTTTTCTTCTTCTTCTCCTCCTTTGTGAACCCAAAAAAAAAAAAAACCTGTTGCATTTCGAAAAAAAAAGGGCATTACAGTTCATCCATCCTTTTGATGACTCATTCTTTATGAGCCAATACTTCATTAGAGATTTTCTTTGTGTAGATACTGCACTACAACTTGTGACTATGGTGGTAGTCATGCTTTATTCTTGTGAGACAGCCAATACTTTCGGTGGGTCATGAGAATAAATAACCAGACATATGGGCTAAAAACAAAAAAAAAACCACGTATGATAAAAACTCTAAAGTACAGGTCATGTCTGTCTTATATAAGTTTTGTAATCCTTTATCATTCCCGAATATAATGGCTTTATAGAGACAGTTTTAGACGTACGACCTTCTTTTCTTTTTCCCCTCAGATAGAACTCTGAACTGGGTTTTTTTTTTTTGCTTGTTTGTTTGTTTTTTCTTCTAACTTCTCCAAGTACTCATGTGAACCGTCTTTTGGAGAAGTTCAATTCAATTTCCGAATTCAAACGGTTCATACGAACTCTCGGGTTTATTTCGAAACGCTGTTTATTAATATACACGAGAAGATCTCGTCCTGAACCGAGCCTGATACACGGTTATGAATGAGGAGGGGCTTAAAGGATCTCACGGAAGACGCCTAAAATAAACAAATACTTGCTTCAAATAAACAGAGCCCTCAAAGAAATCGGTCAAATGCAGGAAAGCAGATTATACCAAAGTGAGTAAAATCGCATCCGGTGTGTTTTCGTATTGTTCTGAAATGCGTATAATGACAAGGTGACATTTTAAGGGTGTCCATGGTGTATCTTGTCTGCAGCTGCACCTGTTACTTTCAGTTATTTTTCACTGGAAATGCTACCGAGCTCATCGAGTTCTACTTTCACTCGTGAACCCGTTTATTAGAAACACCCGTCCACCTGCGAGCAGAAAATCAGCTCAGGACGCACAACCTTGAGGCGGATGTAGAACCTACGACAGCAGAAGACCACGTCCGGTTCCTCTCGTCAGCCGGAAACAAGAATCCGAGGCGGGCGATGGTGGATAGTCAAAGATCGGGAAAACAGCGTCGCGTTTCTTCACCCGTCCAGTTTCGGTGTAAACCCGTGTCCGCTGTAGCCTCGATTTCCTGTTCTTGGCAGACAGGACCGGAAACCGATGCGGTCCCCTGCTGGTGTGGTCCGTCCGCCTCGGCGCGTGGCGTCTTGTGCGTTCTGAGATGCTTTTCTGCTCATCACGTTTGTAAAGATCATTTGTCGTCTCCCTGTCAGTTTAGACTAGTCTGGTCAACGCAGGAGGTGAGCAGTTTCTGAAATACTCTACCCAGTGTTCCCGGCTCCAACAACCGCGCCACGGACATTCTGATGTTCGGTAGGAACGTCAACTGAAGCTCTTACGATCAGATCAGATCATTTCAGGTCTGCATGTCTTCCTTATAAAGCGGTCGGTGAATCCATCATAATCCACAATGAGACGTGCGCATGTTCAGTCGTTCCTGTGGTATTCAGAAGTGTGGGAGTTTGGAGAACCAATCAAGGTCGAGTATGGCAATATGGAGGGATATTTAATGGAGCTCACCAAGGTCACTTCACCCAGAAATGGAAAAGCATTTTGTACAAGCACACGTGAATCTGTGCCCTTTTTTTTTTTTTTTTTTTTAGTGGGCCAGATTTACCCACAGGCCTCGGCTGTGTGCTGTGACGGTCCTTCGCCGAGGGGAGCCGATAATAGGCTGCACGATCACACTCGAGTCCAATCAGAAGTGATGGATGGACTAATTGATGGAGAACGATCACACCATTAGTTTTTGAGTGACTGTCGTTAGTTCTATATTTAGATGAAGTGCTGTTTTGGGATGTAGGGAAAGAGCGAGAAATGTCTGTTAAACAGTGCAAGCGTGTTTTTTTGGGGTTTTTTTTTTTTGTGCTCAATTTCATGTTGAGATGAACTTTGATCTAAACCAGGACACTTTTCAGTAGTTTATGCCTTTTATACTCGGCCAGATCTCACCAACGCTGCAGATCTGTTTGATGAAATAATGCTTCATATAAAAATCCCTTTGTAAAGAACATCTCATGATGTACAGCAGGGTGCAGACGAAGAACGCTTTTATTCCATCAGCGATGAGGAACGCATACATGTTTTCAGACAGTTTGCAATTCTTGTATGGCAAACTTGGGATAAAATGTTCTCAAACTTTTGGCCATGAAGTGTGCTTTATTTTTCCCCCCTAAGAGACTGCACTTTATTCCTCTTGGGGTTGCTCTGAGATCTTCGTGTATATATGAAACGACCCAGTTGGGCCTTCTTGAAGTCCATAAGCATGATGGTCAGGAAGTAAACACACTCGTTGAACTCTGTTACCCGAGGTTACTGGACCGGTGAGGAAATCTGTTGTCGCGCCTCGTGAAACTCGGCGGGTCTGTCAGAAGCTCAGCATTTCGTGTTGCCTGTTTTCTTCCTCCGAACTGATGAATAATTTATCATCGTTGTCTCCATCCATAAATCACCCCGCATCGCTTCTCCACCAGCAACCGTGTGATGAGATAGACACGCCGGTTCACACGAGCTCATCCAGTGCACTCGGTGTCGGGGCTAATTAAACGCACACACCCTTTCTTTAAGTAGGTAAATCGCATCCAAAGGGGTGACTGAAAAATGTTATTTTATGAACCGATGAAGGTGAAACCTTTTAGACTAAGCTTGCGTCTGGACAGGAAGTAGCACAGGAAAGTCCAGCTAAAACGCACCCTTCACCACAGCAGCTCTGGAGCTCCGTATCCTTCCAAAGGGGGGGGGGAAGCCCCTGTGTGGCTTCACATTTGTTTTCCCCCAAGCACTTACCAACAGGAAACAATCCATAATCCCAGTAATGAAGTATGCCCCAGTCCCGAGTCATTTGTTCAATAAACGCTGACGATATACAGTGGCCTATTTTCTTTTAGTCTGACTCGCTAGTCTTGCTGAAAGCAATTCAGCCCCTGTGTTTGCTTGTACTTGCGTGTGCATTTGTCTAGTGCGTGCTTACATGCTACACATTTCTGTTTATCTGTTGCGAGCCAATGATTTGTTTACTGTTATCTCACACCTGGCGCTAACAGCTAATGGAAAATGTACTTGAACTGACACACAGATAGTGCTCTCTCTCTCTCGTTCTCTCTCTTTCTCTCTCGCTCTCTCTTTCTTTCTCTCTCTTGCTCTCTTTCTGTCTTTCTCTCATTCACTCTTTCGCTCTCTCTCTTTCGCTCTCATTCTCTCTTCCTCTTTCTCGCACTCTTTCTCGCTCTCTCTCTTTCTCTCTCTCTCTCTCTCTTTCTCGCTCTCTTTTTCTCTTTCGCTCTCATTCTCTTCCTCTTTCTCGCACTCTTTCTCGCTCTCTCTCTCTTTCTCGCTCTCTTTCTCTCTTTCACTCTCATTCTCTCGCTCTTTCTCGCACTCTCTTTCTCGCTCTCTTTCTCTCTCTTTCTCTCTCTCTCTCTCTATCGCTCTCGTTCTTGCTCTCTCGCGCTCTTTCACGCTCGCTCTCGCACTCTCTTACTCTTTCTCACTCACGCTCTCTCTTTCTCTTTCTCCCACTCTCTCTTTCTCACTCTCTCTCTCTTGCTCTCTCTTACTCTCTTTCTCTCTCTCTCTCTCTCTCTCTCTCTCTCTCTCTCTCTCTCTCTCTCTCTCTCTCTGAGTAAGCAGGAATGCCCTCCAGGAAAGGGAATGCGAATATATCAGAACCAAGTGCTCCACTTCCTGTTACGCCCGTGGACATGCTCGTTTTGAAGCCACGGCTCTAAATCATTACCATTCAGACCAAAGCCAGCTCGGTCAAAAGTAATGCGTTTTGTTTGTTAAATTTTAAAAGGAAAGCTACACTCGCCTTTGTGCCGTGGCGTTGTTTATATTCGCAGTCGGCTTCTCTTCGCGAATTGGACGTGACCGAGAAAGAGTTGCCGACGTAGCATCTTATCTGTGGCTAGTGATATCCATTCTGGTTTTAACATCTGTTCTCATGCTGTTCAGCCTTTCTGAAATGAATTTAGCAGTACCAAGTCAAGACTTGCATGCACACAAATCTGCTAGTTTACCCACCAACCCTAAAGAGTATGTATTCTTTCTTTTAATGGAATATTTGTTATATATATATATATATATATATTAAATGGCTCAGTCGGTATTATATTACATTACACCTCCTACCTGTACACTGCTAATACTGGCACTTCTTTTATTTCGGATCTTCTATACTGTAATATAATCGATCTCCTTTCCAGAGATCATGAGAGCTGTGCTATCGGTTGACGTCGCACATGTCACCAAGCTTTTTTTTTTTTTGTTGTGGTTTTTTTGTTTTGTTTTTTTTTTTACTGAAATGTAAAACTGATGATCATATGTCATATGAACGTAATTTCACTTTTAAAAAGTTTAGTGTGACCACAGTTTAATACCGAAACCGTTCTCTACTAAATATAGCTTGCGTTATCCAACACGGAGCGCGCCAACATTCAGCAATCTGTATCATCTTTCTGGGTCAGTCAGGGAGGTTTCAGACAAGACTGAACCCTCGGGACTCCAAATGTCATGTTGCGTTTGACCACAGCACCTCAGCTTAATCCAGTCTGACAAGTCGAGGACTGATTTTTCGAAGCTGGTGCAGATGCAATTTATTTATTTATTTATTTATTTATTTATTTATTCATTCATTCATTCTCCCCAGCTATAAGGTACAATCCTTTTTCCAACATTTTTAAACTCTATTAAAGTTCTAATCTCAATATATTTTTGTCTATCCTAAGTCTGTATACGGTTGTTTGTATAACAGGATAGGTAGTCCGTCCTCTTAATTAAACGAAAATAATCGGGTGTTCAAACAATGCCTCAACATCTGGAGAACTAATATTAAAAATAAAAAAAATCAGACGTTAAGTCCTAGAATACATGTGCACATCTGGATCTGGTTTCGGTCGAAAGTGAGAAAACAAAATGGCCCCAAGTGACTAATAAGATGGTTTAGCTGATAGGTTTGTACTTGTCCTTGTACTCTGAAAGTATTGAGCTCGATCGTTATCTGGGTGGAAATTAGCGTCACCGGTCTGCAAACCATTAGGTAGGGCTTAAGCAGATTTTGGAAATCCGATCGACGACGGCACGATGAATCTAATCATCAGACTAATTGATAGGGATGAAGCAAATTATCTAAATCAAGTAAATGTACTTTGTTGCAAAGAATGTCATTTATTTAAGCATATGAAGTATAAATATTTTTCTTGTAAAAAAAAAAAAAAAAAAATTTACTTTGTGGAATTTTTAATTCAGACAAGGAACACATTTGAGTTTAGATTAGATTAACTTGGGAGACCATCATGCGAGTAACAAATGCAAAATAGCTTCCAAACTGTATTCAATTTCTTT